>NC_092463.1:46994140-47299563 GCF_047495875.1 Pithys albifrons albifrons | reverse complement strand
CTCTGGAAACCACTGAATTGATTTTACTATTTGGAGGTATTCTTTAATATGTCCAGAATATGGAATTACAGCATGCTTACATATATCAGCTCTTAAACTGATGGGCAGTGTAACTTCTGTTAGAGTTAGTGCAAACAGCAGATTGTCACTCAGGCACTCTGCCCTAAACATCCACTTGCACTCTGCATCCCTCCTGTGAGCTTGACAAGGCTTTGTTAAATATTTGCATCCTGTGTTTCTGCTTGCAAAGGCATCTGTGCTCAGCACTTACCACTGACAGGCTGGAAGATCTGTGATCCTCTTTTGGCTATTCCCAAGCCTCAGCCTAACTGGTGAGAAAGTTCCCTCTTCTCATGCAGAGGAGCTTTCACTTTTATCACTTTTGTTTCCAAATATAGAGCAAAAAGATGAGGCTTTAAGTTCTTACATACCCTAGGTGCTCCAGATGGAATCAACAACACGAACAACCCATCTTTTTGGTAGGATGAGTGTCCCAGTGCATTCCAATGCAGTTAGTCCTCAAAGCAGGTAAACCTACCAAGGAGGCTGAAACAGCTGACTCCTGAGGGCCTCTCTACATCAACCACTGCTTTCTAATTCTCCAAGTCTGCCTTTGTATTTATTATTACTAGATCCCAAGTAGATCTCTGTGGGACATGTTGCATCTCACCAGAGAGCACAAAAGCAGCTCCCACAACAGCTCCTTCTGCCAGAAGGGAGAGGCTGGCTCATGCTGACCATTCAGTCATAATTCAGATACTATTATGATCTGCACTAATAATTTAATAGTTTCAATATTCATAATTAAATCAAAGTGATTAAAAGTTCAAAACATGAAACCATGATTAAGGTCAGCGGCTTTAAACTTGGGTTTCCGTTTTCAGCTGTTATGCCTAAAAAAAGGGCTGATTCTCCCTGATTAGTAACTATTAAAACACAGATGTTTAGATTAAAATACCCCATAGACTGAAGTTCAGCTTGCAGATTTGATATGGAAGATCTATCACCCTTCATTTATCTAAGAAGATATGCAATAAATGGCACATTTATTCAAATTTCAATTTTTCCCATTTTATATGAATGAGTGATGGATTTGCTTTTTACTAAAGTTGGGGTGGGATTTTTTGTTCATTTGTTTCTTCTTTTGTTCTGCTGGGATCTTTTGGTTTGTTTATTTAACTTCTACTGCCCTTGGAGGAAAACTGATGTTAAGAAAACTGACTGTCCAGGAGCCAC
This sequence comes from Pithys albifrons albifrons, assembly GCF_047495875.1. Classification (NCBI taxonomy): domain Eukaryota; kingdom Metazoa; phylum Chordata; class Aves; order Passeriformes; family Thamnophilidae; genus Pithys; species Pithys albifrons. The sequence goes on along the minus strand of NC_092463.1, from coordinate 47,298,327 downwards.
TCTCGCAGTCACACTCCCACCATCCCAGACCTTCCCTGCTGGGACCAAAGCCCGTTCACATTGGGCAGCTCCAGTGACCCAAGGGGTGTCCCTCTTGACTCCCTGCACACTCCACACTCACACAGTCAGGTAAGTTCCTCTCACTGGCTCAGACCTGGGTTCCCCCACAGCAGAGTCCCAGAACCCTGTTTTTTCAAAACATTTAACCATGATGCAAAGCACAGAAACAGTTTGAGTTGGTGCCTTCAGGGAAAGATCTCCAACCAAGGAATCCCTGGGATTTTGTACCCTCACAGTCTATGCACCCATTCTAATGGCAATATTTGGTCTGGTATATTCTCACTATTTATTTGGGTTCTACAGAGTCTCTGGGTGACTGGCCACTCTAATGCCCCACAACCCTGGCCAGTGCCACAGGTCCTTGTGCCCTTTATCATGCAAAGGGTCAGCACCAGCTCACAGCCCCTTATCTGGGGGTCCCACCATTTCCCCCCACCAGAGCACAACCTGCAGCTCACACTGTAGCTGCACACCCAGCTGGTTGTATCCCTAAACAATTGAAACCCAATTAAAATCTGCAGAAGCAGCATTTATCTGCCTACCTCAACTACCCCAAACTCGATGACTCACCAAGAGAAGAAAGTAGGTTTGACAAACTTTGCATTTAAAATAGCATTATCTCTAATGAAAGCAAGTAAGGAAAGGTGACTGGTTCTACCAGAATAAAGACAGTATCTTACCATCCTTCCTTTAGTCTTTCTTGAATCCCTTGGCCTAAGCTATATGGCATTCTCATTTCCCACACACAGTCACACAACTTCACAAATCGTGGAACTGTTATTGCTGTAGAACTTAAATGACAAATATTCTCCCCACGCCTCCAGAATAGGCTACTGCTCTCACAGATTATCCTGGCACTGCAATGAACTCTTTTTCCAGACAATTAAGCCATTGATTTCCTGTGGTTTGAGCACTTTCATTTTCCTTTAAAGCCCTAGCCAAACCTGCACTGGTAAATACTTCTTAATTTAAGTGCTATTAAATGGTTAGGGAAAGTTTAAATCTTAACCTAATTTGTCATTATTTCAGATTCACCACTGAAGAGGTTCCTTTTCAGAGAATACATTTAATTGTGTATCTATGATTATACACATACACCAATATAGACATAGCACTGTTTAAATGCATTGATTCCAATATTCATCCAGTGATTCTTAAAACTGTTCCAGGGCTTTTGGAAACATAGGGTGTTTCTAAATTACGATGGGTGCTTAGCTTCTGAAATATATTCCCAGTGGATATAGCCAACTATCTCCCACTGTAAGCCTTTAAACAGAGACTGCAGGTATTTTCTACAGGAGTTACTCCAATTCCCAAGGCAGTTAAATGCCACCCTGACATCCAATCCCATCAGATCTCTAAAGCTCAGCAGGGCCAGCCCTGGTTAGTACTTGGATGGAAGACCTCCTGGGAATACCGGGGGCTTTAGGGTCTAGCCCCAAGGACTCCAGTGTCACCGTCCAAGCTCGCTCGGCCATGGCAGAGGAACCTCAGGAGTTAAAGGGTGAGGCCAGTTCTGCGCACGCTGTGCCTCACCTAAAAAATCCCTTGCACAGGCTGGAAGGACACACCCATGTGGGGAGAGCCCTTCCCAAATCTTTGTTCGTGAAGCTGAGCCATGATGATACTCCAATTCCCAAAGAGCTGATACATCTCTTATAGCATTCCAATATTGCACACATTTGTCCTTCTGTCATCCTTGTAAGCATAAGAAGGACTACCCTTCCCATGCTGTGACAGGTATGGACCTGAGACACTATGAGGATGGCAAAACCACCAGCAGGACCAGGATCCTCCCTGCTCTCCAAGCTCTTTCTGAGCAAGGGTAATGCAACACTGCCTGAACTCACTCATCGTTCACTAGCTAGGGTCACACCACACTCTTTCACAGGTGTTTGTGGCATGACATTGAGTCACAGCAGCACTTCAGGCCATCCTGAGATCATCCACAACATTTGACATCATGCAGGAAAACAGTAGTGACCTTCCCAAGGAGTCTGCTCCACAGCTGAGAGATGAACCAAGTGCACCATGCTCCCAGTAAGCATCCAGCTCCACAGGGAGCAACAGCCTGGAAAATGTCATCACACAGTCATCCCTTGAGCAAACATGCAGAAGCATCTGTGGAAGACCAAGGGAAAACAGGAAAATCAGACACTGTAGGCAGAGGAAATTCTGGTGGTAACAACAACAGTTCACATGTCACTTAATTTCCTACCTCAATCAGTAAAGTGAAGCACTTGAGGACATGGCACTGTAAGTTTTCTAGTTCTGTAATATCTCCAAAGTACTCACTTGTCTTTTTTTATTTAAAGTTTTTCAGCTTTCTCTTTTAAGCTAGTGACTTAAAACAACTGTTACCTTAATTTTGTTGCTGTGGATATACCAAGACACATATTTTGCTCCCAGAAAATCTCCAAGGCAATAAACTACATCATACAATTTTTCTCATGGTATTTCCAGGGAGAAGACATGCCTATTGTATCTTTGCCCTTTGTGGTAACTTCACAGAGGTTAAATCAACACATTCCCAATTTTAAGGCAAGTTTAGATCCTTTGCTCTCCTATACCAAGCATCCAAAACACACAAACCAAGTAAGTTTTCCATCTCAGATTGCAGCAATTCCCTCTGCTCTGATCTTCCATCTAGCCACAGAGTAACTGGATCTGGCCACGGGTCCCCGTGCTGGCAGAGCAGCTCAGCATTGCTGTGAGCACATCAGCCAGCCATTACAAATAACACTCTGGCTGGACCAGGACTGCTGCAGCTATGGCAGGCACTGCCTGGGAAATGAAGAACTACTGTGCAGTAATTTCAGAGCACTGGTGTTTGGCATCAGCACAAGCACTGGATGTGACTTACTCGGGGGGGTGAAGTAAAGCACAGCACAGATCCATCTGGGCCAGGACAGCAGCATTCCCACTGTTCAAAGAGTTCTTCACTGTGACAAGTGCTGTGTTCTAAGCAACTTCCTGATAGTCTTAACTACTGGATTCCCACATAGACTTGCAGGACCATATCCCAGTCTGTCTGGCATGAGCATTCACATTCGGTTTGCTTCCACACAAATCCCTTTAGAGGCACAATTACTCCCCCCTCTCTTGTCACAGAGCATCTCCAGGACTTCACAGACTGCTGCCCTACTCTTCTTAAGTGATGCAAAAATGTCAATGATTCCGGTAACAAACACTCTCAAACACACACCCAGTGAAAAGACGTGAGGCTTATTATAAGGTAACTGCACAGAATACATTGAAAATTTATTTGTGATCTATATAGGCATCAAATTATGACCTTTCAGGCAGGATCAATTACAGTTTATAACCCACACTTATTTGCAATGTTTAGAAAGCACCTAAAGCAGCACCTAGGTATTAGGTACCCATACCAAAGGCAATAAACAACTACACATATTGCTGGTACCTCAAACATTTTCCTTCTGGAGAAGAATTTAAGAAACCCACTTAAAGGGAGTATTAGCACCACTAGGTCTTAGGAAAACCAAACACATCTCATAAAGAATCAGCATTGATTTCTGAGTTTGCTTTAAGTTCCACTGTAGAAATGTAGGTTGGCTTAAACCACTGCAAATATTTTGGAATATTTTACACTCAGTCAGGAAACCCTGCATGCCTCAGAATCAACATCTTTAAATTATTTAAAGATTTTCAAAGGTTTTGTGTCGAGTCAGTTATAGTAATGCCACATTGCACTGTATTAGTTAAAGCAACTTGACAGCAGATATAGTTCCCTACCTCCTCTCCTGATCCCTATTATATAGGCAAAGCAGTTACCTACAGGGCTTGAGTCTTCACTTCTCTGCCCCTGAGTTCTTGAACACAATAGAGACAACACTCCAACTAATTGGTCCATCTTGCAAACAAAACCTGCCCTTTGAATCCATCCCTCATGATACCTATTCACTGTGTTTAACTCAGACAATTTCTGATTTTGTTTGACACAGACTGGGCATTACAGCATACAAGTAATTACTTGCCTATACATAACAAAAATGGGGGGAAAGAGGAAAAAAGATACATATATCAGATATACATAAAAATATGGGGAAAAATATGGGGAAAAATAAGCTCCAGACAACTCTATGACAACAAAGAGCCCATCTTGGAGCTTCTGAAATCTATACAAGACGAAAAGCATCCACCCCCAAGAAAACCCAAATTTAAAGCATTTCACTTTGACTGTCCTTCTGTCTTGCTGTTTGCTACAATCACACAGAGTTGGTCAAGTAGATTAAATGCTATAGGTGGAGGGATTGCAGGGATAACAGCTGTTCACTGGCCACTAGTACTCTAACAGCATTATGACTAACCAGCATATTTCTTGTTAGAATCACACCAGGCCCACAAGTCAGTAACAATGGCAATGTCTATCTTTATCTCTCCCCAGCAGTTTATGCCATCTGCCTTTGCTTTTCCATCTCACCTTCAGCCTGGCACAGTCTAAAACTACTCTAGTTTATACTTCATATGCATGTTGTTATTCACTTTGCACAGCCAGCGCTGTACTCTCTTGCAAACTCAATGCTTGGCTGATGCCCATCCATTACTACACTAGAATACACTACTTAAATGAAAACAAAATGCCTCTCAACCCAGAAACCAAAACCAAGGAGGCCCCTTACAGAAATGCCTGCCTATACAGTGCTGGAGGCAACTGGGGTTGTCTGAATATCATGAGTGTGCTGGTCCCTGTCCTGAGCAGATGATCAACCAAATCACACCTTTAATTTTCAACTATAAGAAATGCTGCTGTTGCTACCTACATGAGACTACACTAAAGAAATATGCTGTGGCTGTATCAAAACTCTGTATCATTTAAGATAAAATTCCTGCTCTGAAGATAACATCCCCTCACTTCTGATCTGCTTTAACCTTAGGCAGTTCATGGGAGGATAAAGCAGAAGGATGATACCTCACAGCTATATGGGAACAAAAGCCAAAAGTTTGCCATAGGAAGTCAAGCAAAATTCTGGAACCGGCTGGAAGTAATTCCTTGTTATGGACAGGTTGTGAAGCATAAGCTTGTACAAGTTGCTCATGTTCTACAGAGCAGGAGAGAGGCTTAAGAAACAACACCTAAACTTAGAAATACAAGTCTTTTTCTTGTAACTGGTCTATGTCTTCCACGATATCCCAATACCATAATATTCCCAACACTAAGCCAGGCACACAATTTCATCTCTAATGAACACAAATCTGGCCAGCAGTCCTACACCATCTCCTTCCTATACCTTAATCACTTGATGTAGGTGATGTGTATCAACTCGTATGAAAGTCCCCCCAATTCCAACGAGCAAGGTCAGTTGATACTGATTAACGATCTGGCTCAACATATCCAAGGAACCGACACACTCATTAATTACCTAGACAGCAGGATATTACAGTAAATTATGACTGCTGCTGTCTATAGCTTTTCAAAACTATTTTCTACGCATTTAAACACAGCCAGCAGTGGAGAAGTCCTTTACTAGAAAAAACCAAAAGATCTACAATCAGCACTGTACCGAGTCCAGCAGTCTGTAAGTGTTGCTTGCCAGCATTTACAAAGAATGTCGTGTAAAGGCTTTGTTAACACCAATCCACATGTACTGCTTTCAGTAAAAGTAGACACAAAAACACTCTTCTCTCCTTATCAGCCCCAAAGTAAAGCCTGCCATCCTCCCTGCCCTGCCTCTTCCATGAACAATCCAGTTGTCCTTTCTTCCTTGATAATGTTGCATTTCTCTCACTTTGAAAAAGTACAAGAATAAAGGTAGAGCTTGAATTCATGAGGTAAAAAAGGTTTCCTACACCTTCTAAAATCTCTTAAAATCTAAACATTTAAAGACATTCTGTTATGTCCCTCTATAAAAACACCTCTTTACAGCCCTCAAAAATATCACTCCACCTCTGCTTCTTCCACTCTCTCCCCTATCCATCCTGCTGTAATTACCACAAAAGAGTTGGAACAAGGGATCAGACAGGACAGGATAGCCTGGGCTCTTTCACCTCCTGTGCATTTGCACAATGTGCACTGTTACTGCCTCACAGACATCACAATTTAAGCAGATGAGGCTGGGAGAAAAGACAAGCAATTTACCTCATTTATAGGTTTTCAGGAGACTAAGAATTTTGCTTATGATCACACAAAGAAATTTATGGCAGAAGGAAGAACTGAACTCATGCATCTCAATTCATTAGTATGACTCCAATAACATCTTTCCTTTCAAGAGCAGTGTGTCCAGTCATTTCTCACCATGAGAGGTGAGGAAGGACTTCAGCTGCAGACAGACATTTTTCTCTCTCCTTTTCCCTGACCTGAGGAGAAGTGATCATGTTCTCCTGGACTTCATTAGTTGAATGCACACACATGAACAGTTACAGCAAAAAAACTTCATGCAACAAATGAGGTGTGTCCTATTCCTACTGATGATAACTGTTCTCTGGAGTCCTGTAAGACACAGCCTCAAAAAAACACCCCAGTGGAGTCCCAGACTCATTTCCCTGACTCTGCCTTGTGAATTACTGGGTTTGGATGTATAAAAATACATCGAGCCTTAAGCACATATAAGAAAGAGGAATAGCAAAATAATTCCTGCAGACCCATTCATTTTGGAAACTCCTTCAGTTTTGTCTGCAAGGTAAAATAAACTAAGAGTCCACAGGTTCAGTAGAGAAGAAAACATCAATCGGCCAGGGAGAGGGGATGAGGCAAGTGGGAAAACTATACAGCAAAACAAGCTAAGAAAGCCCTGCTTTTATCCCCTCATGGAAGCTACCTGAAGGGAGCCCAAGGCTAGTACCTTTTTGAGTAGCAGCAGCAAGCAGGAAAAGAACAGGAGACTGAAGCTCTCTGCCACTTTGTTATAATGCTGAAGGAACACGGCAGGATTCTGGTCTGGCCAGCACAGGACAGTGCTTCTTATCCTATGCTCTCCTAGTAGGAAAACAACTTCACAAGACTAGTGTAATGGTTCATGCCTCACACCCCAACCCTCACTCTATGAGCAACAGGCATGCTAAAGGCAGAAATCCTGTGCTACGGAGCTAAGGCTACACAGCAGCAAACTACAAGGAAGAGGAAATGATGCTCGTTACAACTCTGATCCTTTTGCTCCTGCACCTGCTCAAAAAGTCAAGTTCAAGGAATCTGCTTTACCAGTAATGTCTTTGCCATGGTACACAAAAGCCACCCCACTTTGTATTCTGAACTAGCCAGGCAGGGTAGTACATTCTCCACCTCCACATCCAGGAACTTCTCAGCAATTCTAGCTGGACATCATTACATATAAACTTCTACAGTGATCATGCTAGGCAGTTTTGAAATGGGAACAAAGCTAGCAAATTATTCAAACTTGAGGATAATTCCCATAACCTCTCACTAAGCCTCTATGGTATGATGTAAAAACCATAATATGCAGCTTCAGAGTATTTCCCATTTTAGAGGCTTTGTCAGAGTAACAGTCCTCACACACACAAAACATGAGTCACCAAATGCAGACACTTCACCTACCTCAGCTCTACCCTCATGTCAACAACTCCAGTTTAACAAGCAGAGCAGACAGAGAACATCAAACAAATTCATCAAGCTCCTCTCATCTCTCACTTGCTAAATAGAACTACAATATTTACATTGGTTAGCAGCATCTCTTAGGGAATTAATATAAAATCAAGCATTGTTTTGGCCAATTTACCAAGTAACACGGATATTTACTGAACAAACACTTCCCTTGCCCTATTAGATGCACCCATCTAACCACTATACCAGTAAAAGCACACAAGAGAGTCTTTCCTCTTCAAAAAGGGCCTTCACAGGATTGTAACAAAAGGCAATGGGTGTGAGAAACAGTCCCTTCAGAAAAGCATCAATGTGTTTAAATAAAGATACAAGCTTAGCAAGAACAAATAGACTGCAGTACTTTCCTTCAGATAAAAATAAGCAATGTTTAAACAAGGTAGTCATTTTGCACTGATGAGACCAGTCGACTACTGAAAAATAGCATTTTACTGAAAAAGCTTTTCAGTTCATAGCTATTGATGCTACTATCCCAGAATAAGAATGCTGGACACTAGTATAGTTTGTACTCCTAGAAGAGAAAGTTAGAGTAGTACATTTATTATATTCTAACAGAGATCACAAATGTTATTCTCTATTCAGTAAAGTATCTGCCCTCCCTTTCAATCACAGATGTAATCACCCTCGCATCTTGTGGGATAGTCCCATTGCCAGGCAAGTACAGATGTGAATAGCTGGATTTCACAAAATCCAGCCACAGGAAAAGAGGAGAAAGCACGCTTTACCCTCCGATTCCCACTTTCTTTTTAAGGAGCATGCAACTTTTGCAGATCTTTCTACCAAGCACATTTTGTAAAGCAGAAAGTAATTCCATTATAGATTTATCTTTCTCTTCTACTAACACTTCCTTTCTAAGATCAGCAAGTAAAGTTTCTGTAAGGTCAAAATTGGCTTTTTACCCTCTAGAGGCACAACTGGTCTTTTCAAGCAGTTTAATAGCCTTTATCTCTTGAAAACATTTCTGTTGTGTGGGTGACTCCTCTGATTCTCCTTGCATTATAAATATATCTGCAAACCCTGCCGACAGTTTCAGGCACACATTGCACAGCATAGCCACCAAGTGACATTTTTCTGTTGAATATACAGAATTACAGGATAACATCTATCCTCTAATGCCTACAACAGCTAAGGAGACTTTGGGCCATCTCAAAAAGGGACCAGGCTCATTCTCTGTCAATATCCATGCAGCTTCAGCCTTTACTCCCCTGTTAGGTGCATCATAGCTCATTTTCCACCATGGTAACACTAGTAATTAGCACCTTCTTCCAAGCAGAGCTAGCCTAGCTTACAAGTGGCTGGACACATGGCAATGGTTTTAAATGGAAAGAGACAGGTTTAAATTAGATGTTAGGAAGAAATTCTTTACTCAGAGGGCAGCAAAAGCAGTGGAAGAGGCTGCCCAGAGAAGCTGTAGATAATTCACTCTTGGAAGTGTCCAAGGCCAGGTGGGATGGAGCCCTGAGCAACATGATCTGATTCAAAGGAATCCACTACAGGTATGCACTGTATAGTAAAGCACACCTTTATTCAGCTGGGGCAAACATAGGGGTTAGCACCTCCATATGAGTGTCCAGCATGTCAAAATTCAAGGGGCTTTATACCCTGAAACAAACAAGTTCTGAATTTATCTATCCCATACATCCTTCACAGGTCAGTAAAAAGTTCAGTCTGTGATTACCTTATCTAACTATACATTCAGTTACTTATTTTCTATACCTGCTATTACATGCTCATTACAGTCTTATTTCAAGCAATTACCCTAACCCTAACCCTTTGCAAAATTATTGATTACCACTGTTACATGCTGAAGCTCTGCTTTCCAGGTTTTATCTTATCCTTTCATTTGGATAGTTCTCCTGCTTGCAAGTGGTTTCATTTTGCAGTCATACTCATGCAAAGTGCTAAAGGTTATGCTAACATAGTCAGGCCTTAGGTCTTGGCCATAGGCTTTTACTTCCCCTGTTTTGGTTTCTTCCCTTTCCGTTAGGAGTAAGCAAGTACTTCTTGAGCTGCTGTCCAAAATTGCCACCCCATCCAGAGGTTAACATAGTTAGTAACAAAGTTGTCAAAATGAGTATTAACACTGGATGTACTAAAAAGTTAAAAAGTTGTGTTGCTGTGGGTGAGTTTGGTGACATCCATCTTAGGAATATGTCCCACCAATGATCCTCTCTGGTTTTTTCCACTTCTGTCATAATATTCTTGATTTCAACACTGTCATGTTTCACTTGCCACAGCATGTAACAGGAAGAAGCGTTCACCTTTCCTGCCACCTGTTCGATATCAGGATGGTAGAGCACCTTCCAGATGATATTAATGTCCATGCCTATTTGTAGCCCAGGTATTTCATGACATAATATGTAATTAACCAAGATTAATTGCATGATGGTCACAGGAGAAGTGTAGTTAAAATCACATCCTTGTATCTTAGTGAAATTGCAAACACAGAAGTTGGTGCCCTTAGTTAAGTCCTCACATTATCAGGGGTTACATGACCACTCTGCACTTGCCTCGTGCCTGTTTGCACACCTCAGTCACACAGCACAACACGCAACACCAGTTTTTAATTACTTTTGGTTTCCACTTCATCTATGGGCTCAATTAGCTCCAAAGCACAGAGATCTTGCATAAAGAAGTTAGTTAGTAATTCTAGAGCTTCTTGTTCTGCGAACCTGGGATTTTTCCTCTGTAAGGTGTTACAGCAAGTAATACTTTCAGGTAGTACTGTAATGTCTCACTGTGCCTTTTCACCCGACAATGGAAGCAAAAGCAGGCATTACTTTCTTGGGTATCCCACTGTTCCAAATATCCACACTCTCTATAAATTACACACAACAGCACAGGGTAACACTCTTCACAATCCAGACACCAGTGAGGGGGACTCACATGTATTCCTTTATCAATATCCACCTCTTGTTCCATGGACTATTACAAATCTATTCTTAACACTGGAACAGAGTAGTATCCACATTCATTTGTTGTGTTCTGAGTATATGATCCTTGCAATCAATCAAATCCACCACTGAGAGTTCCAACTTAAGGTAATATCTTGGCTAAAGCAGTTGCCTTTACATGTGTAGTCGCCTTTGCAAAGTGCAGCTGCAATTAACCCCTAAGTCTCAGTTCCCTGTAGACATCCCAAGTCCCCAGTGCTGATTAACACATTTTTCCCACCAACGATATAAACAAAACACAAAAATTCTAGGACAGCAACTATTACACTTAGGACACAGATAGGGACTAGCACTTGTTTGCTGTTAGCTGTGATATTGACAGATTGAAAGTTTAAGGCATTAACAACAAGTGACAAACAAACCCTGGGATCCAGCTCACACAGGGAATGAGGGGTAGGAATCCCCTGCCAACCTTTCCAAATCACCTTTACAAAAACTCTCACTATCAATTCCCAAAGACGTGTTCAACTTTTAACAGACCCCAAAATAATACTACACCAGTAAGACAACAAGTAACACACAAGAACAATTTACCACACCCGAATATCCAGTATTTGCTCATTTAACATACACACACGATCCCCACAGACAGCTGGAAACAAACCCAAAGACAATAAATTACCAAACTTATAATAATTGCAATCCCAAATCCAGGTCCAAAATCCAGCCACAAAGGTAGACCAAAAAAATATCCATCTCTTTCTTTCCAGACCCTCTTGGCCTGGGGAATCTGGTGGAAGTTTGGTGGGACTATAACCCACAATCAAAGCCCTTGTGACCCTCTGGTGGGACTCAATCCCACAATCAGAAGGCACAGCTCCCATTAGCTGCCAGCAAGCCAGAGCAGTGCAACCACAGCTTATGACTTACGGTTTACCTCTCAAAACCCTCAGGAAAAAGGGTAAAAGGGTGCTGATATTTGAAAGCAGCAAACTGAATTCATTGAGTATAATGCAATGCAGCTGGTGAGTGAAAATTTCTTTTAAACACAATCTGGATAGCAAGTCTTAAAAATAAATTCTGCTGCTTCGTGTGCTCTTACAAGAGGAAAGGCCCATTCTTATTTAAAGGCTTGTCTCAATCCTCCTTTTTATTGCTATGCAACAAAGCTACCAAAAGGTAGGTTTAGAATCTCCAGTTAATATATACAGAAAAAAGTAAAAATAATTTTTACTAAGCATCATCACTTATGCAAAGGTGCAAACAAGATCTTTCCAATGGAGATTTTTGTGTAATTAGATCAAACATCTCAGACAGCTCAAAATTACAGAAAATCCCAAACCACACCACTGGCACATTAAGGGTAAGATTTTGTGATCCACACAAGCAGTTTTTAAGAGATCTACAGATCACATACTACTACAGTCGCTGTGCAAGAACTGTTCTGATTATACTGCAATGAAGTATTTGGCCCCGACAAGGACCTTTTACTTAAAGTCGCTTGGATTTCCCTCTATGCACCTTAGTGCACTGTAAAATAGTAAAGTACAAACCAGCTTCTCCCAAGCTTATTTGGATGTTGAGTATTTCAAGCCCTAGGTAACTCAAAACCTTAAATACAGCAAACCAAGTTGAAAGCTGTCATCTCACTTAACTTTGCTGACTGCAGAAAAATATCCTAGAAACCCATTTCCTTACACAGCTAATTCATCTTCCCCATGTGGGAAGAAACCTGTTTCCTCAGAGAACAGAACAGAGTGCCAGAGACAGGCATTGATGTACTGGCTTTTAATGTTGATTTCATATATCCTGTTGGAGTGAAGCCATGACAGAGGCGTTTGTTATTCCCTCTCCTCCAAGCTTGTACCAAAACACAAACAAACAGGGTCTTCACCATAAGACCAGTAAAAAGCAGCTAGCTTATCTCCTTAAAGCAACATGAAGTATCACTAATTAATTCTTATTTTTAGAATCCAAACCCAGTTTTACATTTATGAAGATTATTTTTTAAAAGGAATCATGTTACAACCTAATGCTTTCATGTTCTATTTAGGACATTCAAATAACCTTTCAAGTATACCAGAGAACAATGTCCACCCCAAATTTCAATGACAGAAGGTTTAAAGTTGCACACATAATACAGGTTTGACTTTTGAGGTTAACTCAAGCTTTATAAATATAGCACAGTGTCAAGTACTGCTTTCATTAAGTGCCAAAGAGTGAATGCTCCTTATTTAAATGCATTTTTCCCAAATGCCAATGCTTCACTTGAAAAATAGAATTGAAAAATCAAGATAGTTTGTTTCTCTTTCCTGCTCTACAGCTACAAACCAGGTGGGAAAATCAGAAATCTACTTGTTCTAGAAATTTAAATGTCATAGGACTCATCTTTTCTTTAAATTAGTGCCTAGCTGCATAGTTTAGTGTTAAAATAGCTTTTACACATCAAAGCTCCCAGTGACGAGAAACAAACCCAGTAATGGTTCTGTTTAAAAACTGGTTAATGTTATACACAAGACACATGATGATAAATCTGTCTTCCTTCCAGTCCCCTTTCCTTAAGTTGTATTCGAAATAGTAAAGATGGAGGAGGGGAGAAGGTCACGGGGAAAATTAATTAAAGTGAAACTAAAATTAAAGTACTGAATGGGTGTAATTTCAGACTCTATTCAAATGTATTCAAATCACAAGTAATCAATTCAGCTACAGCAACCAATGACAAAGCTACTTGAATAAAACATACAGCACAAGGTTTAAAAGGGTTGTTGAAGTTTTCTGTTTGCCATCACAGATCACAGTCACCACCAGGCTTCGATGTCTCTGGCTTGAATTGCTGCCCTCAGTTCCAAACTACAGCCATATGTTTCACATTAAAATGAAGGGCGATCCAGGTTCCTTGAAGGATTGGACACAGTTATCTTTTAAAAAATCACACCCTTCTCCATCCCGTGGTTGCATAACCATGCAGGAATGGATCTCTGCACCCTCGTGTTTCCCTCTTGCTGCTCACATCTGACAGCATTCCCAGGTTAGACATCAAGATGGGGGGAAACAAACACAACTTCTCAACATAATGGGGAGCAAATGACATCTCCAAGAATGGCAATACAGAGGACTGGGATAGGTGAACTGGCGCCCAGCCTGCCAGCAGCTTGGCTTTGTCAGACACCAGCGGTTTGGCAACCTTTGTTTGTTACCGCAGACCTCCACCAGTTAGGGATTGTTGTTGAGCTATTGAGAAACACTTAACAAGCACCACATGTTTCTCAAGTGTTCTGGGATGTAACCTAGCTCAAGAGAAAAACATGAAAGTTCAACAGACAGCTTAATGGCAACACAAGCATTTTGGCTTTTATGTGTGTCCTGCAGTAAAACATGCAGTGACCCATACCCTCTGCTTCCTTTGGACAGCCTCTGCCATCAACGTGAGTGATAGCACTGGGATGAAACACTCCCATCTTTGCTAGAGCCCTGATCTACAGCTGGATTCAGATACACAGACCTCTGGTGTTGCAGGGCATATGCAGAATTTCTGAGCATACTGTGAACATATTATGCAGCTGTATCTAAAGACTTCTCATCAATATGAAGATAGGTAGCATAAGAAGAATGCTATCAGAGGGCCCATTTTCAAAATGTATATAGAGATGAGACTTTAAAAAAAGAATTACACTGATTTAAGAATTTTCAAATCAGGCCTAAAAAAGATATTACATTCAACTTAGCTCAGAGAGTCAGTTAGCAGCAGAGCTCAAGGTCCCCTTGGCCTCACAAACCCCCGTTCTCTCTGCTACAGCTGAAGCAGTTATGCAAAAGTTATACACAACCATATGTATTTACATCATTACACAATAAACCAACATAAAAATCAACACTAGGTTATATTGTGGGATGTGCCATCCAGATGGCAGGCAGATCTCGAGTTATTGCTGCAGGCAGCCAAGAAAAAGCCACCGGATGGAGGGACGCTGCACTGGCAGGCAGATGAACTAGAACAGCAGCTCTCAATAAGCAAGACCAGCCTCTTCAACAAGGTGCCAGTGTTGTAAGGATGAGATATTAGTGACAGCCTGAAGTATCCCTGTCATACCCCTGGCACCAGGATCTGAAGTTCAAGGCAGAAGGGAAAGGGATTCCACCAAGGGGAGGAGAGGGAAAAGGCGAAAATTTTAAAATAAATAAATAAAACCAGGGGTCAATGGAAAGTTCCAGGTGGCTCAAGGCACTTTTGTCTTTTTTTTTTTTCCAAAAGCTGCCAAAATAAATTCTCACAAACTCTGAAAAGGTTCCAGTGTTGGGTACTATAGATAAAACCCATATGTAATAATGGAAGTGGAAAAATGAGATAATGCATCTCAGAGAAGGAGAGACACAGAGAGCATTATAAGGAAAGTAGGCTAGAGCATCACTAAATTCAGCCTCCAAAGGTCCCTTCTTTAATCATCTAGTGCATAGTCCAGACAAGGAATACGTTACTTTTTACTGCTAACTGGTGAGGATGACTTCATTTTCTATAAGGAGCATGCATGAGACATGATGGAGCAAATGTCAGGAACAAAATAACTAGTGTGTGGTACAAATTTCAGAAACGACTATTTCCCAGCAATCATTTCAACAGTTGCAAAGCTTTATTGCATTGGGTTAATAGTCATTATTTTATTACACAAATAGAGCCCTGCAAAATGCAAAAAGAAAAAATAATCATTGGGGAAAAGTAACAACCTAACTGGTTCTCAATCCAAAACATAATTGGTAGATTAGCTTTTTCAAGGAGATTTGTTCACATATTACTAAAGTCCTAAGTGTTTCCACTTAAAAAAATAAAATTCATGCTGCAGAATAGAAGTTGAAATAATTTACCCTATTTACTAAATTAGTAGGTTTGCTAAAATTTCCTGCATGATCCTAAGTGATACCATTGTTACATTCATTTGCCAAAGGATGAAAAAAATAATCTGGCAATAAGAAGCACTGGAGACACCTTCTAACGCGACATTCAGCTTCCTTAAAGCAATGGACCAGTTCCCAGCTTTCATACCAAACTGCATTATACTCACTGCTTGGTGTACAATATTCCTTGCATATTTATTTTGGCAATCTCTTCCAAAACTTAGTGGAGCTAATGGGCTTCAAAATCAAGCTCTAAAATGGGGATGAGTCCTAAAGTGAGCAGGCCAAACACAAGTTAATCAAACTAAACACACTGTGGGAAGGAAATCCATCAACTTTTTGTACAGCCTGGAATTTAGGAGCTCTTTCATTCTACCAGTGGGTTATCACCACAACAGGAATAATTCCAGCTCTAAAACATGGAGGAACATTTCTGAGTAATCTCAGTGTGCCTGCTGGACTTCAGGGATAAATTAGTGCACTATTGTGGCACTAGCTCTGCCATCCATCTCCACTGTTAAGTTACTCAGCAGGCAAGAAACAGAGGCACAAACACTAAGGTAATTCCCTTCTCCTAATAAACATGTCTGTTTGCAATAATTTTTCCATTAGGAGGAGAAAGTGAGGCTGTAATTGTGTGCAAGGTGTATGGTGCCACAAATCATGCAAGCATATTTTAACATTCAAGGAACCCCTCTTTCATATAAACTTTGCTTCAAGAGGGATTTTCTCAAAGAATGAGAGCAGAATCCCCTCTTGCAACAGGACAGATGACGATTACAAAATCCACGTGCCCTCTGTGTCTACAACAAGGATTCTGAGAACATCCTACACATGCACTATTGAGGGTCAGATTTAAGACTGGGACCTATTTGCATTTACACAGTTACAGTCGGCATGCAAGTCCCCCAGCTGCAATCAATATAGCTACAGAAATATGGGGAGAAGGCAGAGAGTCCAGACCTTGTTCAAGTCCTGAATGCTAAACAACAGGCTCTATGAATTTGCAAATTTATTGAGGAGATTAAAGGCACACACAGACACTTAAAGGGATTTTCAAAAGCACCTAAGCAAGCTAAAAGCTTTGAAAATTTTACTAAGCATCTGTTCACATCTTTAGAAGCTTAAATACATTTGAAATCCAACCCCAAGAGCATATTAAAGGCAAATTCAACCTGGGGAACTTAACAGGCATACTAGACTTCAGTCTCCAAAAACTCTGTTTATTCACACTTGTCTTAGTTGAGGAAAGCTTTTTAGATGTCTCTCTTCTAGACTGCTTGGCATGAGAAAAATTGTTCATGTGAATGAATGATGAAACTGAAAATGAGAAAAGACAGGTCAGTCTAGGGGACACCATGCTTGCTTACAGGGGTTCAGAAGAAATGCAGTGGAGCAACATGACCTGGCCAGCCATTTTCCCTACTCAGAGCTGCAGTGTTCCAAAGAAATTTTCAGGCTACTGAGTTTACATGCTTTTTCAGTCAGAGATTTCACTTACTATAATACCCATACAGGGGCTAGTCCACAGCCATCATGACCTCTGGCAATGCCTGTGCTGTAACAGACACAGACAACCTGATTTCTAGACAATGGTCCCTAAACCTCCACTAGACCAATTTCCTGATGGGAATTTGGTTAACCATATATCTAGAACAAGTCACGTTTTTCTATATATGTCTGTATATATAATACCAGTGTTCAAATGAAGGGTCCTGAAACATCTAAAACATATGCAAACATGTTTTAATGTGCCTTTCTTTATATACATATATATAGATTCATATATATACACATACACATATATATACACACACATAGAAGAATGCAAGCAGCAGACTGGCATTTAATAAAGGTCACCTTCTTATGCAGAAAGACAGACTGCTGAAGGTTAATTAAATTAAATTCTACATTTATCCAAACTCTTCAAAGCAAGGACTTTAATAACATGCTTAAATAACAGCCAGCAGTTTCAGAATACCTTTGAGGACATGATGATCAGATAAGTCTCGGAGCATGACAGAGAAAATCAGCTGCATTGTATGTACTGCTTTTCAGGTCTGTTAGAGAAGTTTGCAGGGGGGAGGAGAAGAGGTTTAGTTGTTGTGTTGGGGGTTTTTAATTGAAAAAAAATAAAATGTTGAAAGTAGCTTACTGCTTCTGAGCTTCTGCTGTTCCCATTCCAAAACCTGTGTTGTGTAACAATAACCATTTGCAATGTAGCCTACACAGACCTTCAGATGGCAGTGACATCCCCTTCAATCAGGACCTCTGCTGAAGTACAAAACTCAGCAGAAGAAATCCTGTAGTAATGAAACAGCCCATATCCTGTCAAAGGCCAAAGTCATTTCAACCATTACATTTCTGGGTGCTTGCTGTGAGTATGGAACAAAATACAAGCAGGGTAAAGTATGTGAGGGCTTATCTCTCTCGAGTTCAACACAGAGCGTAATACAGCCATCCCAACTGCATTAGGATCTCCCCCATACATGCCTATTTAGGCCCCAGAGTTGTTGTTCCTTTTGCACAGGAAAGCAGCCCTGTGATGGCATCTGTTTCCACAAGGCAGGCAGCAGGAGGAACAGCTCTCATGGTAGTAATGACAGGGGGTTAGACAATTCCCAGCTGAAAAGGTCAGAAGACATTGCCACTTTCCACATGTACCATAAATCACACACTACAAGTTATCACTAGACAGCTATAATCTATACTTTTTAGTCAAAACTTTGTTACACAGCAGTATTTCTCATGCATTTGCTATCACCACATCTGCAATATGACACAAGGAGACAGTGCCCTGCACTAACAACAGGACAAAAAGAGAATCTACAAACGTGACTTTCCAACCTTGCAGTTGAAACACATTCACAGACACAGAACGAAAGGAATGTACCAGCCCTGTGCAAAGGACAACTACCACAGGAGAGAACTCATGATTCTGCACGAAATAACGCTCTAAAGTTCTTTGCTGTGGACAAATCTGGCAGATAACATTCAAAAAGAGTGAGCAACAAGCAGCCACCTGCTTCAGGTATCTCTCCAACCATAATGCTATGCCAACTTGTAGAGAAGCAATGGCCAAGATGGCTCATGAGGCAGAGAATGACATTTGCTTCTTCAGAATTTCTTATGAATAAGATACAACAGAGTCTGGTTTCATAACAAACTTCAGAGGAGTCAGGGGGAACAGTCTTATACTTTTACCACCTAGAGCAACCTTGTTAACAAATTGTGTTCTCAGATACCCAGCTGTTCCCATATAATAAACATAGAGAGAAAGCCCATCGGGGTCTGTGCTCTGTACATATGGCTCAGAACATTAAAACTGTTACAGCAGCACTGTTAAAAATAGACTACCTATAAATAATGATTCCCTATCACAGATTTTATTAGCACCAGGCATACTAGTAGAATCAGGTATCTACTGTCCAGACCAATTAAAGCAATTAAAAACTAGTAGTTCTGCAAAGGTGAAGTACATAATCTCTCAGAGGCATAGCACCCTCTGTGCACAGATCCAGTGTAGGCCAGATCCTAGTGTATGAATTATTGGGAGTTACTAAATCCATTGTGAATCTGCCAATTTATAACAAAATGACAGCAGGGGAAGTCTCTCATTTCCCATGGTGCTGCAGACATTTCCATCCTCCTACTAGGTCTCCTCATTTAATTAGGTCCTCAGCATGGTGAAGGAATTCAATGCAATTCATTGAACTGTATGTAGCCAAGACACCAACATCTGCTCTATTCTCAAGAGGAGCCAACAGTCACTTCCAAAATTTGCTCCCTAGGACCTGACCTTCCTCAAATGCTGCAACAAGACAGGGGGAATCAGCAATAATCTGCTGATTATTTCCAAACATACCACATCTACACATATAAATCTTCATGCATACATCATGATTTTCAGGGAGTGGAAGAATGTGGTTCATCATTCTAGTTGATCATATCAAATAGAGACAAGAACAGGACACAGACAGGTCACCTCTGTGCTCTGTGCTCAGAGTCTTCTTCAGCTATGGGTCAGAATGGCTGGACAAACTACAGAACTTCGTTATCAGGCATAGAGTCCTGAAAGTATAAATATTTCCCACAGTTTAAAAAGGTGAAAATAAAGTCTTCTTTAACTAGAGGCTACATTATTTTATTAGACAGGGCTGTGTTTCACATAAATTTGTAAAGGTTTTCTTTCATATTATAAAAATCAAGAGTATTTTTTAAGACATACATATGAGTAATAAAATACAACTGATACATTCATGTGTTTATATTTCTATTACCTTTCACATACCTGTGCACATTTGTCAATCACCTTACTTGCCTTAAAAAGTTAATCTTTTTCTCTCCTAAAGAAAGAAAATTATCTTGGAGGATCCTTGTCAGAAGCTAAAGATGAGAATTCTTGTTATTCCCCTTGTGCTTTGCCCTGTTGGAAACACTCTTCAGAGAAGTACAGAGACTGCATAATCTCTGCAAACTTCAGGCAAACAATGTTTACACCAAAATAAGGTGGTGAAAAACCACCTGATTAACCCAGAGCTATTGATGCATTTACGTTAAATTACCCAAGCTTTGTTGGCTTAGGAAAAACAACCCAATCCCTGAGCAACAGACCCTCCTTCTCTACCCCTGCTATGCCTCATTGTTTAATTCTTAAGCACATCAAGGAGTGGGTTCAAGCTGAATCTTTTCCACAGCCAGGAAAGTCGTAACATCTAGGTCAAATCCTTGACATATCAACACAAAGCAGGGATTTGAGCCACAATTTAGGAGAGTACATTAGTAACTGGGCAGTTTGGAGCAAGGCTCACAATTGCTCCCAGAGAAATCGTGCTATTTGGCATAAACAACTCTATACTTGGCGGCCAGAGGAGACAGGAGAGAAGGAACAACATGAACTCATGGTCAGTCACCAGGATGTTCGTTTGCAAGGTAAGAATCCACATTGTAATCCTTGCCATAGATGACCACTCTAATGTGGAGGCAGATGTCATTTATGCAGTTTTAGTCACACTCCCATTAGAATTTAAATTGAATTTGCAGTGCCAGATCCTCCCACATGAGGGGGGGGGGGGGGGGGGGGGGGGGGAAGAAAAGCACATTCATTTGAGCCAACAGAGCAATATAAACACTTTACAAAAAAATTGCAGTTATTTGCTTGGCTAAACCAAGCCTGTCTGTCATCTCTGGAGCTCTGGGTGTTTACACCACTTCAGCAACTGACCTCTCACTTTCAACCTGGGTCAAAAAAAAAATCTTTTAAATATGTCAGCTGGACTAAAGCCACATTAGTCTTAGACACAGAAGAGAAAACAATATAATCCCTGATGTTTACTAATAATATAAATTAACTCATCATCATCATGGCCAGGCTTCATGAACCAAGATTTGGGAAGGGCTCTCCCCACGTGGGTGTGTCCTTCCAGCCTGTGCAGTGGATTTTTTAGCTGAGGCACAGTGTGCACAGAACTGGCCTCACCCTTTAACTCCTCAGGTTCATCTGCCACGGCCGAGCGAGCTTGGACAGTGACAGTGAAGTCCTCGGGACTAGAACCTACAGCCCCTGGTATTCCCAGGAGCTCTCCCATCCAAGTACTAACCGGGGCTAACCCTGCTGAGCTTCCAAGATCTGACGGGATCGGCATCAGGGAGGCATTTAACTGCCTTAGAAATTATCTAAGATATTTACAACATACACTCCCATATTTCTACTCCTTATTGGGAATGCTAATGTTACTCTGCAGAGAGCCCTCCTTCACTAGTAGCAAATACTTCCCAATGAGTTTCAAGCAGACAATTTGATTTTAGAGGGATTGCCAACCACTGGAATGTGGCATAAGATCAATTTGCTTGTTTGTTGTTAATAAAACACATGCAGAGGAAAATGGGAACAAACTGCACCGAGTTGCATGTTAATTATGTCACTTAACATGCTAGTGGGTGCTCCAATACTCTACTGACAAGGAACAAAGAGCAAACAATAATGCAACTGCTTTAAAAGTACAATTATAGGGGAAATCCCAGAAACAGGAATTTCAGCAGAGCTACCATTCATCCAACATCTTCATTTTCTTCAAATACATCTGTCCTTAAAATAAAAAGCAATCTTTTCTCTTTTATTACATACTCAAGACATCAGTAAAATTCAGTATCTAGCACAGTACTTCAATTAAGCTCCCAATCAGTAAAATGTATTTAATTCTCTCTTTAAACACACACATTTAATCACTCTTCTTTCTATACACAAATGAAATCAATTCTTATGGTGTTTTACAGAGCAAGATGTGCTTTTGGTTGGTTTGGTTTGGTTTGGGGGTTTTTTTAGTGCAATTTTTTATGCAGTTTTAAGAGTTATACCAGTACTGGAAAAGCAAGCATATTTGTGAAGTTCAGAAATAATAACAGCGGGGAGAAAGGGGACACACAAGGAACAGAGTGAGTACAGAGAAAGTTATGTAGCCAAACTTCGTCTAAGCGTTTGAAAAAAGAAAAATATAGAAGTAAACAATAGAATAATTCTAAAATGTTTTCAAATACCAGAAAGGTAGCCTGTAAGTACCAATGAGTTCAAACTCTCCAAAAGATATTAATTCATTTGGGGTAGACTCTCAATACATGACCTTTAATTTTGACAGTATCTTGTAAAGCTCATAGCCTGACACTGTGCCTGCTGTAGGATGGTTTCCAAACTTTTAATTTCTACCTCAAACTACTATGAAACAGCATCTCATTTTTCACAATGCTACTCATGAAATTATCTTTTTTAAATCTAACTACAACAACATTTTATGGTTTCATTAATATTCTCATCTGGTTAATATCAAAACAGGACAGAAAACTAATAAAGTAGGCATCTCATTCTCAAATTAACAATAATCTAGAAAATACACTGCACAGATATCCAGTTCATCTTCTCAATTCCATTCTTTTCAGATAATAGATTATTATAATTGCCTTGATACACACCACAGTGTTCAATGCTGAGCCTTCACGGGCAAGGAAAGAGATGCATGTGGTGAATGGTTAGGGAAGAAGGAAGGAAATTTTCTAGTATTATGTACTCTAATGTGTCTAGCCTGTAAGTCTTTGAAAGCATAATATTGTTCTTAAGAAGAAGGGCTGTTCATGCGGTCAATAAAAATTGGAGGGAAGGGAGGAAAATAACCCCTAAAAAATCTCACGCAGTGCAATCATATGTCCTCCTCCCACCTATTTTTCTCATACTAAAGAAAAAAAATCCACTTCCTAGTACCACAAGCCATACGTGGAAGTTTTCTAAATATACTCAAAATACTAAGTGATCCACTACCTAAAAAAGCCATCTATCAAACAGCTTCCACAGGTCAAATGAACAGGAATCTGATATTCTCAGTTCTGTTCATGGCTGAGCCATTGGCTCACCTTGACCCTGGGAAAATCACCAGGAACAAATGAGCAAAACACTCTGTGACAGCTCACAGCACAGCTTGTGGAAGCCCAGGAAGAATCCATTTTCAGACATTTGTATGGGCAAAGGCACTTAGGAAACGAGGCCAAAAGAAAGCACAGAAGCAGGACCATCATGTGTGCCAGTTCTGATTGCAGAAAGAGCAAAAGTCCATTAAGAAAAGGTTTCAGCTCTTCAATGCCATCACCTCCCATGTGCCTCCAGATGTCAGTTTATCTCTACTTCTATTAACTATGTAAAAAGAAACCAAAAGCACAAAAGGTCAGAGCCCTCTTGCTACCTAAGCGCAAGTAGATTTAATAAATAAATCCACAATGTGATATAAATTGGGATGTCAGTATTAAGTACACAGTTACTAAAGTCTAAGTCCTAGAAAAGACATGTGCATCTCTGCCATTTCAAGAAGTCTCTCCTTGCGACATTTTTCCACCACCCACACAGCACTTCTGGACTCAATCCATGGTAAAGTAAAGAGTTGTGTGTGCTCACAGCAGGCACTGGAAGAGCTTTGCACAGCAGTGGGGATAGTATGGACAGACTTTCTCAAAAAGACATCCAGCACATACACTAAAGAAAACCTGGCTGGTAGTCAGGTGCCCCTGCAACCAGAGCAGGACACTGTCATCAGAAACACCTTGCAACCCTGCATGCACTTACCTGGATCAGGATACAAATTAACTCATGCTTCTGGTACACTTTGTCCTTGTGTCCTCTCCCTAAAAGTCTAGCCCTTCCAAGAAAGAACAAGCATAAACTTAAGTTCTATTTTAAACAGTGGGAGCCTCTTAAATAAATTCCTCTGTATTTCCAGACACAAGTTCACAGGCATGCCTGATGACCCACGCTATCAGCAACAGACACAGAGAAGCCGCACCTCCTTCAGAATGAAGCACTTCAAGAACAGCACAGAGACAGGTACAAGCAGCTGAGCTTAATCTCTCATCCAAGAGGGCAGAAGACACCCCAGACAAGTGGCTGGGTGCCTCATAGTCTGTGCTGTAACCACTCTGCTTGCAGAAAGCTATCAGGAACTCTGTCATGCAGGGGCTGGTTGGCAAATCCCATCTGCATGCCCACCTGCCCATCTTCCTCCTGGCCAAACAGGTAACATAGCAGTTTGCCCCAACACCAGCTCCCACTTTCCATAACCACAGTTCAAGGCCACCACGAGACAAAAAGCATCACTGTACCCCAGCAGAACTGAGCACTACCAAAGGAGCTCTGCCACCCTTCTTGTACTGAGGAGTGAAAGGGAATAAAAGCCACCAGGAATCATGTGTGAGGGAAGCAGGGAAATCCCACAAGTGAAACGAACCTACTCTCCAGTACCTTCACTGTAAAAAGTCACACAAGGCTGGAGGTGATGGGATCTTCAGCAGCACTCGCCAAGCCCTCAGTGACTTAAAACAACATTCTGCAGGTCTGGGCAGCTCTGGCAGCAGGAACAGCCACACACCCTCTCTCTCTGAAGGCTTTCAGCACTGCACAGCAGAACTGGCATGGAAAAGCAGGTCTTGCTGGAGGTCACATGCAGCTGGTCACCCTCAGAGAATATGGAAGCTATGAACTGACTGGGAATCACCTTTCTGTCCTCCCCTCCTCAGTTCAACACCACAGCTGCATTTATAGCCTCTTCCTGCTCTCACTCACAGACAATTGCATCTTGAGTTCTCAAAGAAGGCTCAGCAACCAGAGAGCAAATCAAATGCACGTCCAGATTTGCTGCCCTTTACACTCACAGGAAAATACAGTCTTGTCAGCACTCACACAGTTCTGTGGGAAGTCATGCCTCACACAAATGAACAGCACACAGCTATTTCTACACACACTGTGTGTTGGTCTTCAGTATGTTAACTCACTGCATACATCCCTAAGCATGTGTACAAAATCTCTGTGCCCAGAGATGCCCTCTGCTTCTCCCAGCCAGGATCTTCTGCTCAAAGAAAAAATGTACTGCACCAGCATTCACCCCCTTCCCTTTGCTCTGTTCTTCAGTTCTACCATCTTTTTACCTCCTTTTCCTTCAGAGGGGAGAAGGTAGAGTACATACAGTCTCTACAAAAAAATACATAACTCTAAAGCAAGCCTCAGCATTACAACGGAAAATAAATGCTGCACCTTCTGGAGTGATCCAAAAGTTTAGAGCTGCCTTGTTCATCTCACTTTGACAAGTTACATGTGAAGTTTGTTTTACAAGTAGGTCTTGCTAGACCACTGCCTCACTCCTCTCCTCCACTCTGACCTCTACTCTGAGTTGCTGCTCCTGTAAATGGGAACAACAAATGGTAAGACAAAGTTACCGGGCATGTAGCACCAGACTGGAATCCTACGTGACAAACCTGAAAAGCTCAGGTGTAAGGTTTTGAAATTTCCACCTCAGTAAGTTTACTCTCAACATAAAAGGAGGTCTCTTCCCATTGTTGTTTCATCCAAACACGAGCCAGTGTGTACAAGCCATCAGGCTGCCTGAACAGATTCAACAGGTCCGTAATGAGCACCACAGTGACTACACTTCTGTGCAGCTATAGAACAGAGGGCTGAACCACGCTGAGGCACAGAGTAAGGACAGCCTCTTCAGAAAGGCAGATAAGTCTCAGAGAAACCTGCCAGTTGCATTGTCCATTGATGGCACTGCACTTTGCTCCTGATGGCAACAGAGAGAAGAGCACAGGGGGACTTAGTGGGTGTTACAGCTCCAGGTAAGACAGACTCAAGGACAAAGCACGAGTTCTGTCATGAGTTTTAAAGCTATTAAATAGATGCTCATCATCACTAAACTGAATGAGACATCTAAGAGGGTGACCAGCAGCTTTCTAAGCAAAGGTAGGAGATGGGTTGTACAATAGCTATTATATAGATTCTACTTCCATTTAGCACTGAACTCTGTTCCTTTTATTTGTACAGCTGCATTGCTAATGGTAAACACAGCAGATAAACAATAGTTCATGGTTCTTCCCTTGCAAAAAAAAA
Source organism: Pithys albifrons albifrons (assembly GCF_047495875.1). NCBI lineage: Eukaryota > Metazoa > Chordata > Aves > Passeriformes > Thamnophilidae > Pithys > Pithys albifrons. Next base: position 47,272,490 of record NC_092463.1, on the reverse strand, counting down.
AAAAACAAACACAAAAGCAAACAAACAAACAAAAAAGCTATCTTCCTTCTCTGTAGTTGACAAAGAGAGAAAACTCCAAGAACTGATACTCCATTTCGCTGTTTTCTTTAGGTTTACTTCATTTTAGACATATAGATTAAATCTGTGTTTACAAATACCTTAGAAATAGCTGCATTCCTTAAAAGTCAGATGCAAGGAAAACTTGCTCCTCTCCCGGCTTCTGTGAATGGCATCTTGAGGTGATATAATACATTTATTCTTAACTTTAATGGACAGCCACATCACCCTGTTCCAGCTGAAAATACATTACCCAACACTGTATAGTGAAGAAGCCTGAAAAGCAACAACTGCAGGAACAAAGCATAGAAAAAGCCTGCCTCTGTACAGAACAAGCTCCTGAGGGCTGAATAGGTAAGAGTGATGCACCATTCACACGCTTTTATATCAGGGGAAATTGACGGCATTTGGGTGACCTAGAGTACCAGTCAATCAAAAGCCAGGAGAGAAAAAGCAAAGGGAGAGGGGGAGAAATGAAGCTTGAGGTGCAGCAGTCATTTGCAGGGAGAATTACAGCTGAGAAAATGGTCTGATCTTTTGGGGATGCCTGCCACAAGCTGGCTTGGGGCACTGCAGTGGGCCACCTCCTGGTGCACAACACAGAAATCTTTCCTTCTTAAAGGAAAAGGCAGCAGCTAGCAGGCAAAGCATCAACATGTGCACAGGCATGCAAGAAGAACAGAACAGGACTGGCCTGCAGGTCAGATCTGGCCCAATTGCTAACACAGGTGAACATCTGAATTGCCTGTTTATAATGCTCTTCCTATCTCTGATTACAATATTAATTTTTTAAAATATATGTATTAATACCTACCAAATTACAACTCATCTCAAAGTTAAAGATAACCTTTTTTCTCTGGAAGCTTGTTGTTAGAGTTCTGCTGTATTACCTGGAATCTCGTGCTTCATTATGAACCCCTATCACATGCACCACGACCACACATTCAAGGTTGAAATGTGCAGAAAGAGGAGACAACAGATCACAAGGATACAAGAAAAAGCTGTTAAGTATCTGGTCAGTGTGCTTCCCCTTGCCCTCCCTTCACCATGTTAGTTTGCTGCTTTTGAACGATTTATGAAGACCTGCAAAACCCCTACTACACAGGCAGCTGAACACCACAGCAGTGCATCAGACACCAGAGCCTGAAATCCACTGAAATCTAATGACTGATCACCGCCAACTCCAGTGAGCCTTGGATCAAGCCCAATCTCCAAGTCTCATTAAACTCATCTTCATATAAAAATCAATAGCCCTTTTGCCTCCTTCAGCTGGGAAGGAAAGAACAGAAGCACTTCTACAATCAGAATTACATCTTATGTAGGCTAAAAGACTAAAAAGCTCCACAATGAAATTAATCAAAGTGAAGGAGTTATAATAGGCTTAAAAATGAGAGCACATTAATAACTGCTCCCTTGTGGTAAACAGAGCTGGTAATCAAGCACAGGTCCAGCAGAATCTATCCATCGCTGAAACAGAATTAGCTCTGTAGCAACATGAATGAGCAAGTGATTGGCCTGGACAGTCACAGGCAAGGGTGGAAATTCAATTCATCCATCAAATACCTCAGAAGAAGAAAAAGACACTCCTCTCTTAGAAAAGAGATTACATTTGCTGGCCATTTCAGAGCAAAGATCAAGTTTCTCTGTTCACATCAAGACATTTTGCACTGACAGAACCCAGCACAGCAAGGATATGACAGTCCCCGAAAGCAATACCCTTCTAACTATGACTCCAGGCCTAGAACATGATCCCAAGCTCTAACTGGAATGACTCTATGAATTTCAGAGCAACTCATTTGTGAAGACCAGCTGATAGGTGTCCAGTTTTTCTCTTCTATTCCTGTGACAAAAACATATTCTGACAGCTCTTTGCTGCCTTTGTCCTAGGTCCAGTAATTTGCCTGGAGAAAACTCACTCTCCTACTGATCCTTCTTTTGTCAGCTTAGTAGCCTATGATACCCTGATGTTCTTTGAAATTTAGCAGAAAAAGCAAAACAAAGGAGCTTTCACCTCTAGTCTAAATTATAATTTGTCAGTGAAATATTTTCAGAATCTTCAAGCTAAAGCACTGAAGTGGGAAAGGAGAAAACAAAGCACAAGTGGCTATATCTGACTTTTCACTTGATGCCAAAAAGGCATGGAACAAAAAGAACTGCTTTGAGACAATTTATCTTTAAGTAGCAAGGTATTCATTTTCCAACACTGGGGGACTAGCCAGTTTGCACTGGACATCTAGCTCCAAAGTTTCAGAGAAAAGCAGGATAATTTATACAATCTTCAGACAAAGTTACAACATCTGGACATACATAGTCATATAATTTTGACATCTAATTTTCATATTCATAATAGGTGGAGTTTAGGTGGAGCCTGAAGTGGAGCCTTCTCGAACCTTCTTTTGGCTGGGTTTTCAGGGGGTCGTTCCAGCCTTCAGCCTCACTTTTGGGGTCTTCTGCTTCTCTTCCTGGCTTTGAACTTTTCAACTTTCTTTGTTAGCCTGACTAAAGTGCTGACACTTGTAGATCTTCTTGACTCAAGTCCTCTCTATCTTCTCTGAGTGTCCACCTAATCTTTATTCATGATTACTTAGGGTGGTTGAAGTACATTCCTAACATCATCTACCTAGTCAGAAGGACAGAACAATCTATCAAAGGTTCACACAGTACTTTGCAGAGCTAGACACCAAGATCAGTTCACTTAACTCTTTAAGGTCTTTGTCTTGTTTTGCACTGGATTTTCTGGTTACACAGGAACACACAATACTTTCCCCTTTCTCCATCCTCCTATTGACACTCAGTACATGAACTCAAAATCCTGACTGTACTTACCTTCAGAAGCTCCTTGGAGGTAGCAGTCTTCCTTTCACAGACAGATAAGCAGTCAGATAGACAAGCTGGTTTATCCAAGTCAAACAGCAAGTCTGCAGCTCAGCACTGAACTGCACGAGATGAACTTTTGCTTTTACATACCTACCAGTTTTAGCATTTTAAAATTCATTTGAGGGAAAAAAAAGTTGGATCAGAAGAAAGGAAAGCCACACCATCATGGAAGAAAAAAAGCCCATACGTGAGATGCTAAAAAAACCCCACTCCACTTGGCAGAAGGCGGTACAGCAGGGCCCCTCACACACTCTTTAACCAGCTCCAAGAAACAAGACTTGAAGTGAGAATAGACCCACAGTGACAAAAAATAGTAGAATGGGTAGACAAGCACTCACTCACAATAGCTGACCTTCCAAATGAATGACAAGCTACCAGGAGGAACAGCAGCTGAAATCCCAAAGGTCTGTAAACTTGGACAACAGTGGAATTACTCTGTGAGTTCAAGGGAGAAAAACACACTCCAAAACCCAAAGAGTTGACTCCCAGCTCCAAAACATTTGATTTTGTGTAACACAAGCTCGTATTTCAAAAAGTCCTTTTTTCATTTAAGATAGATTCCCTCTAGTTTTATGCAAGTTTTGTTGCACCATGCTGACAAAATCCACCCTTACCCATCATTACTGCTCTAAGCAGTTAGGTATCCAAGCAAACACACTGAGCTCCTTCCAAGAACATTGTTAAGTCATTGTAAATAGACCCTGCTTGTTGAACAGAAGCAGCAGGTTCTGAAGCTGGGTCTTCTACACACAATTACCATCACACTCCACTAAATACATGTAAGCTACCAGCAGGAGAACCCCACAAACTCAGCATCAGCCTCCAAAGTAAAATAACTCTGGCTGCAACTGCTGCACAGCCTCAAAGGTACACCCTCCATAACAAAGTCAGTTGTTGCTCTAAGGGATTCAAATGCGCAAACATCTCTATCCAACTTGAGCCACTTAACTGTCAGATGCAGTCAGTCTCAGAAGGACATCTTGGTTCCTTGAACAGCCAAAGAAAAGAAACTGCAACTCCAATATAGCTTGTTAAGGAAAATTTCCTGTTTGACCATTCAGGGAGCCACTCTGTCAGTCCTGGTCCCAGTCACACACTCCAGGACTTTCGCTGCTGGGACTGAAGCCACTTCACACCAGGTAGCTCCAGTGATCTGATGGGTGCCCCATTTGGCTCACTATATGCCAGACTATTATGCCCGTGGACTGTAATGGTGTCTGCCTGCTGAATCTTTAGTTCCTGTTGTGCCCCTGATTGTCTGGGTACCTGGAAGGTGCCACAGGTTCTTGTGCCCCACTCCTGTGCCCTTTGTTGTGCAAAGGGTCAGTGCCAGATCACAACCTCTGGCCTGGGGCTCCCTCCATTTCCCCCCATCCAGGGAAAAACCTGCAGCTCACACAGCAGCTGCACATCCAGCTACTGACACTAAATGTATTCCTCAAAATAGCCCATCCTGAGGAAAGCACTATTTGAAGTGAAATGAATCTCTCTTTTGTTTCCTGTCACCTACAGAAGGATGCCCTAAAGGACTAGTTAGATTATTAGACAGCTTTAGTTACATAGAATTAATGTAAGCTGAAGGTTTTACTCTTGGCAAGAAAAAAAAATTGCTCCACAGCTACAGCAGTCCCTGTTAAGTCAAGCATCTCCTTTGCAAGAAAAGCAACTCTGATTCGAACAAAAAAAATCCTGGATAACAGGCAAAATACAGTCTGAGGCTCTAAACAAAAAGTGATTTTGGTCTCAATAACCCTCCTCCTCTCGATGCAATTTTTAGACTTAGGACATTAAAATAAATGTCTGGGCCAATTCTAAATATGATGTAAAGCATGGGGTTTCCTTGATCTTTACAGATTTTACTTATTACTTGAATGGCCTTATTTGCCTGATTCCCATAATGAAGCTTTTCAAAGCATCACTTTGTTGTTAAGTGATAAAAAAAAGCAATCACTATAAACAAAATCCTCAAGTGTTGTTTCACCTACTGACTAAGATTAGATGCCAATTTAGATCACAGAAAACTGTAACACTTCAATTTCTGTGTATGATGATATTTTTACTAGGTCGCAAGATTACCTACATAATTCTCTCTTCATTTTTTAAACCATAAAATTATCTTCTGTCATATTTATGTGATGCCTTGAACAAAGCTCTTCTAAACTAAGCTTAGGAACTAGTCCACACTACACCTTGTCTCACTTCTGTCATTTTTATGTTGCCCTTGCATAGCTGAGATGATCATACAGTGTCCCAATTCAAATGCATGACTGTGATCCTTGAAGAAGGGGTTCCATGAAACACGGTCAAAGAGAACAGAAAGCAGAGAAGAATTATAGTGGTGCTTTGTTTCTGCACAAAGAACAGGAAAATAAAGGCAAAGAAATTTATCCAAGAAAAAATATCTCCAGGTAATTGTCACTTTGAAGGCATTATCATATTTTACAACAGTACTGGCTTCAGGCCTCAAAAAGAAGTAAAAGGCTCTGAAGAAGATACAGGGAAAATACTGTCTTTGACAAGGAATCAGTACAGGAACATGCCTGAAGTGCTTACAGTGTCCATGCAGACATAGCATTTTTATAGATCAAGTTTCTTAAATGAAAACAGTACTTCTAAAGCTCAGTCTTTCAGGCCTAGGAATGAAAGTCCTCTATTGGGAAATGCTTTTAGAAATTAAGTCAAAAATCAAAAGGCCAAATTGGGCAGGATAGCTTTGTTGGGGGGCAGGGAGGAGGGAGGCAGAAGGAAATAAAAAGATGGAAAACCTACAGTCTTTTAACATCTTTCCTGCTCTCCAAAAAACTAAAAAAACACAGTTGACTTTAGAGTAAACATGTGAATTTTACATAAAAATAGTGACCAAGAAACTCATATATAAGGCATGAACTCTGACATCAGCATCCTCTTTCCAATACCAACAAATTTCCTTCAGTTGGCAGGACCTGCCACTGCAACTCCCAAACCCTTGCAATAGTCTACTCTGTAGGCAATATGGAGACAACACATCTTTCCCCCCCTCCCCCTCACCAGAGATACACAGCTGATATAAAAATGAACCATTTACTTCCCTTGCCTATAAGACCTCATGAACTGCTTATACAGCATTGCCAGCACCTTCAGAAGGATGCTGTAACAGCATTCAGATGCTCTCCAGATACCCAGAGAGAATCAATGCTTATGCCTGGAGGAAAGTCAGTGACAAATAAATCCCTAAATCCCAAAGCAAGTTTTGTAAAAATCCTGTCCGTAAAAATCAATCAGGAAATTGTATTGTATTAGTTCATGGATTCAAGCTTTCTTTGAGCAGCAAATAGCACAGGGAAGACAGGAATTTGCCAGCTATGCTATGGTGACTTTTCCTGGCAGAAATACCTTGCCTCAATCTTAAAAAGAGCTGCCTCTCTACCTTTTTTTTTTTTTTGCATTTGCTGAAGCAGCAAGGTGCTCTAGCTGAAGTTAGAGTCGGGGGCTGTGCAGCAGAAATGCTTTTGGCTTAGGTGCTTAAACATAGCAGTGCTCTAGAGAAATACTGTGGTGAACATCAAACATCATCTGCTGGCACAGACACTTTCTCTTCTGTGCAGCATCGCTTCTGACACTGCCTATATCACTGTCGTATCCAAGTGCCTCCCAGCAGTGCACTAAGTGCTGCAGCTCATATCTGACGCTCAGTTTATTGTCTCTCTTCCCTGAGGGAGAATCATATGCACAGCAGTAGGCATTGTTTTCAGAGTACAGCTTTTAAACAGGGGCAAACAGCTTCTATGCAAAGCTGACAGCTTGTGTCCTGAAGGAAAGGTGCTCAGGCACACCATGCTTAATGGAAGTTCATGTCACAGACTAGGACCAAGATCCTCCCCTCCCTCCCATTAACCCATTATCTTCTGCAAAGAGTGGATTTATCCACTTGGAACAATGTTCTAATGAACCAAACGCCAAATCATAGAACTGTTTAGTCTGGAAAAGACCTCTAAGATCCCTAAACCCAACCACTAACCCAGCACTGCCACATCCATCCAGGGATGGCAACTCAACCACTTCTCTGGGCATCAACCACTTGTCAAACACTGTCCTACCATAAAAGTTTATAGGACACATACTAGTGCTGAAGTACACCATGACTGCACAACCAAATGCACTGATGTTTGTAAAGTATTTTGGAATCCCTGAATAAGAGGATTAGTTTATTATCCAATATAGGATATTGGCCTTTGCTCCCTGTCTTTTTTGCAGACTCCCTCATTGTCAGGTCACCTGCACCAAAAGCTTATATTCTCCTTGAACTAGAACAACGCTTTTCCAAAAAAACCAAGAAAAATTTTAAAAAAGAATCCTACAGAGATGGAATTAAAAAAACTAATCAATTCTGCTCAAAGAGAGCTCTCCTATAATTCCTCAGGGGACCTACAAACAGCAACCAATAAAACACTTCCAAACACTCCACCTGTTGATGTAGCTTTCTTCTCCATGAAGAATTAGAGTCCACAATAGCAGCAGAGAATAAAAAAAAAAAGAAAGTTACAAGAAAAGAGACAACAGCATTCCTGTAGTCTTAATACTACTTCAGATTTTCAACAATAAGAAATCTTACAAGAGCCAGAAAGTCACATTTGAGTCCCATATGTAGGACAGAGACAAACTGTTCTTTCTAAAATAAATTAGCAATTAAAATTTAGACATTAGATATAACTTCACACAAAGAAGTTTGCAAAGAAGCACATCTGCCATCTCTGCTGTGCTGGTGGACTGAGATGCTGTGAGTGCTAGAAGCACTCACAGTCAGCACAGGAACCTAGAGATCCTGGAGGTCCAGAGCTCAGGCGCCCAGCTGTTAGGTTCAAAGTCACTGAACAAGTTCTGGCAACAAGCAGATGTTTTAATCTGTAGGGGTCCAGCATGAATAACCATTTGATTTCTATGGATGAAAAAACAAGTCCAAGGTGCATAGCATGTTGCTCTTAACACAGTGGTCTTCTCTAGAATTAGAATCTGCAAGTCTCGGCTGAGGACTTTTCTCAAGAATTGAGACAGGTGAAAGTGTCAGCCAACACAAACAGGGCAGTGGAAACAATGAAGATACAGGTATGGAAAGAAAATTATTACTCTTAGATTTTGGCAAATGCACTAAAAGAATGGGATCAAGGTTACTCAAAAACACTACAACCAAACAGAACAATTCCCAGGGGAAACTTGTATCCTGAGTTAAAATTCTTCTATCTGTTCTCACATCAGGCTGTCTGTTTGTCCTATCTATCACAGAGCCAGGCTGACTACAGAAACGGTTAACAAACATAGAAGACGACGTAAGAAATATTCCCAAACTTCTGCAAAATGCTACCACAGAATTTACACATATCTTTTAGTTCTGATAGCATGACAATCCACTTTGAATTGGCTCCCATGGTAACCGCAGCATTAAGGTCCCTTGAGAGTCATCTCACACACACACATAGAGGATTGGAAGGGACATATCTTTAGCTTTGCAGTTGAAGAGACAGAACACAAACTTGATTCAATGCAGGGAGTCTCTCTGCAACAGTACCCTCCTTTCAGCTAATAGAATTCAGCATTCTTTCCCTTTCTTCCTCTTAGGAAAGGAATTCAGCTCTCATGTCATCTCCAAGACTAGAGCATGCACTTCTCTTTAGGAAATGACCCTTGCTACCTTCTTCCCTCACACCTCAAACAGCCTAACTGTAACACACATACTTAAATCATTTCACTAGCAGATTTTTCTTCCTCAGGAAGACCCTGCCTTGTAATTTTTCGGTTGGGTTGGTAAAAGCACAAAGAAGCCAAGAAACAAAGGTCTCAGTCAACTCAAGAGTCAGCTGCCCTAGAGAGACTGCTGTGCAGTCAGCCTCCCCTCCTTCCTTTGCCATACAGGTGGCTTCAATGCTCCCGCAAAGACATCTTTGCTCACACATCTCATCAAATTCCCCTTTCCAACGCGATGCCTTTCACCTCTCTCACAAATGATTTTCCTTAACTGACCACCCCAAGCTGCTGCAGGATGCCCAACACAATGCTCCCACAGCAGCCTGATTCAAGAGCATGCAAGTGAAATTCATCTCTCCTACTTCATCAGCTTGACAAGACCAGGCAGCAATGACTAGACTGCAAGCAGTGAGGCATCACTTACTGCTCCACCACATTGCTGTGCTGTTCACTGCCACACACAAGTCTGTGTCTTTCTCATTTCCACCTGCCAGCAACTGCATTTCATGCAGGACTTGGTCTAACTCAGGTGCCCCAGAAAGGGAGCCAATTTAAAAACAAAACAACACACCATAGTTATGTTGTCAGTATCTTTGTGACCTCTAGTTTGCTGGGCTGTACAAACTATGAAAGGCATCACAAATTTTTAATACAAAAAGATCTCCTTGTGTAAGGTATATTTATCATCCTTTTCATGGAATACTCCTTAAAAATTTAGATAATCAGTCCCAGAAGAATGCCAGAAGAGGCACTTTAACAACATCCCACTGACAGACACAATTCCATCCACATCCTTCCCTTTCAGACTGCTATAATTTATTCTTGTCAAAGTTTGTAAACTCAGCCTCAACTAAGACAGAAAGAGGGTGGAAAGTAGTTTCAGTGAGACCTATAGCAGAGAGAAGGAAATGTTTTCCAGGAGAAAACCGGGAAGTGTTGTTCACTTTTTGCCCCAAAAGAGGTTGTGCCTCTTGGCAAATCAAACCCTTTTGTTCATCTTCCAAACATTTTTTGGCTGAGCTTTTGATTCCGAAAAAAGAGGCAGGAAACAGTAAATTAATTATAGCATCATAAAAATAATAGCAAGCTAGAAGTTTATACAGCTTTTGTTTAAGGCTTCTGTTGAAAATAAAGGGGGTTTTGGTCAATTATTTAGATTCTAAAGTTCTGCTTAACATTTATACAACTTCAGTTACTTATAGGTAACAAGCAATGCACACTATCTAATGAAAATTACTATGAACACTACTCTTCCTTTGGGAAAGCATCTCCAAGTAGATGAGCCAGAGATACTTACGCAAGCAACAGGTATTTTGATTCAGTTTCTCAGAAGTGAGAAACAGAAGAGAATTTAAAATTCCTGCCCATTTGGCACAGCACACTGCTCTTTCTGCCTCCCATTCTCTCCAAGACATGACATGGTAATTCACAAAGTGAATTCAAGTCCTGAGCATATCTGCTATTTTACATCTGGTTCCTGTTACTTTAACCTCAGAAGCAAATTGGAAAAAAAATTCCCTATTACTGATGATTGCTTATACTGTGCTGAAATTCCCTTCCTTTGTTCTATCAGCCAGGTTATTTAGAGGATATTACCCTAATCCAACAAAGAACTTAAGAATATGAATATTTCCAGTGAAGGCAAAGGCTCTAATGGATCAAAATGCTTTATATATTAGATTTCATCAGCTCAGGCTTCATATCGTAACTACCCCACTGAAATACCCTTACACTTTCATTATTCTGCCTTTTAGTGATAAATCAGACATCAAACACGTAGACTCCACTTGGGAGTTCACTTCTACCTTCCTAGAGGCAACTTTTTATACATCAGATATCAGATGATAATACTACTTACCAACTTCCACTAAACTTTTACCACAGTTATTAACAACTCACACTGGGCCAGCTGCCTCTGAAGAGCAAGCAGAGTGCACATCCAACAGCCTGTCTGCCTTAGGAACAACTAGAAAACTAGCAGGACAACAGTTCTACAAAAGACAGCCAGTCCAGCTGCTGCTCTCAGTCCTCAGCATAGTCATGACTGCCCAAAGCAGACCTACAATCAGCTAAGATGGGACCAGGCTCTCCTCAGTTGCACCAGGGCATTCACCTACTCCCTGCACTGGGTTGTGCTCTTTGCATGGAGCTTTGCATGACCACAGACTTATTCAGCGAAGTTACAGGGCAAGAGCTTCAAGCAAGTTAATAAGCATGCAAGGGCACATTAGTCTCTAAAATAAACACTGCTCAAGGAAATTCCTACTGCTTCATTTGTCATGTGTCATATCGCTTGATAGAAGCTCACATGAATTAGGAACCAATGTCATCAGCATTGCAACATTCAAGAACTCAAGAGAAACACCTAAGTCAGAAGGGTTGTTCCTGAATCACTGCTCGCTTGCGGTGTTTGACACCAGCTGTTAGTATGTCCACAGAACTTGTTCTATTCTACTCTTACTCCATCCCATACCAGTTATCCAGCCCAGAAAACAACACCTCACACACAGGCAAGAGGCGGGGGAGAGGGGAGACTCCCCTGGCACCTTCTTTCTCAAAGTCATATTGCAGTGCCTCCAAAGTAGCTCCCACTTCTTGACCTCCTTCATAAGAAAAAAAAAAAGCATTACCTTTGCCTGCAGGTGTCAAGAAAACAAACAATCTCAAACTAACAGAAGCAAGATGCACCCTCACTTGGAACTCCCCAAAGTCAATCCTACACGACAGAGAACATAGCTGGCACTAGACAGCTGCTCCCGAGTATTGGAATCTGGATCCTTTTTACCACCTCCTCATGAGAGGAACACTGTACTCAGACATGCCTGTGTCAGGTTCCAGGCACCAACACAAGCCACCACTGCTGTCCCTTCCTTTCCTGCACCTCACTCCTGGCTCCCGGAAACACTCCCTCACATGGCTGCTTGTGTGTCCCTGTTCTTTTAAAATTATTAGCATCTTCCCCAGAACAGAACTCCACAGTAAGACTCCTGGTAAAAAAAAGAGTCAGCAATTAGCAGAAGTGGGGAAATATATCTGCCCATGGAAAATCTGAAGCCAAACTGCAAGTCCACAAGTCAGCGGCAACATAGAGATATTCCCAAAGCTAACATCTGTCTCTCCTCAAAGTTCTCAGGTTCCCCCTAAATTTTCCTGTTAAAAAATTGTACAAAGGATCTTATTTTCTCACAAGGAGAAAAGAAAAAGGAGCCCAGAAATTGAAGAAACATATTAGTGCAAAAGATTTCAATGGGTATCTCTGGAAAACAGGTACAGAATTCTTGTATTTATGGCACAGAGTGACAAGGTACCAAAATATATCACTGCTCTTCAGGAAGCAGGAATACAATACATATCCTCTTTATTCCAGTCCTAAACAAGAACTTTTGATATTTTTCAAGCATTTCATAAAGTAATAGCAATAAAACATCTAGATAAGGAAACTTTCTACATTCAGCAAGGGAAAACAAAACAAAACCAACCAACAGTCAGGCCATCTCAGCAAAAACATTAACATACATAAGTAAGGGAGCATGGTGCAGGGGAGAGGTGGCAGAGAGATCAAGAAACAGGATGTCACATACTGCAAACAAGAAAAACTATTGCGGTGGTAAGAAAAGCCATCAGACCAAACCATAATCCCACATTTTGCCAAAGCAAAGAACAACAAGGATATCCATCTTGAAGTCTGTACTCCTGTGTGTCTCATGAAGTTGGCAAGGCAGCAGACCTGTCTACACAAGCAAACATGAATGCTGCAATTCTGAACTGTTTGGCCTCACTCATCAGGCCCCAGCATTGACTACACATGTTATTTGTTGTTTCATGGCCATACAAGCCCATAGTCTGGAAGAAAGTGCTGGTTGACACCCATGAAAATCAGAGAACATTCTTTATCACAAGGAAATAAGAACTGTATTCAAGGCAGTGCAAGACAGTAATTGTCACTCTCCAAAACAACTCACAAGCTTCAGCGATTAAGGCACACAGACTGAACCTGCTGTGAGTTTTGAATAAGAAAATGCTTTCCCCTCTTTTATGTTAGAACATAATGTAAAATTACTATTCTTTACCACAGCAGAAAGAAAACACAGTTAAATGCTGACAAAAGTGTTGCTTGAGAGCTTCAACTAACTGCAGCCTCAGACCTCTACCTTACAGCCAGGACTGTTTTGAAAAAGGGAAGAAGAGAAGGGGAAAATACTCATATCACACAACCACAGAACCTGCTCGGAAGGAGAGTCAAACTTTGAGTCTGTCAGGTTCAAAACATACAAGGACACTCCATCTGTAACTTTTTTTATGCTACCACTGCTGCACTTTTATATGGGTCTGAATCCTGGGTTATCTACCACCACCACCTCTGACTGCTCGAACGCTTCCATCAGCACTGCCTCTATTCAATCCTAAACATCCACTGGTCTGATTACGTGACCAATGTGTCTGTTCTTGAACAGGCAGGGGCCAGCAGTATTGAGGCCATGCTGATGAGAACGCAGCTGCGCTGGGCAGGGCACGTCTCCAGGATGGAGGATCACCGCCTTCCGAAGATTGTGCTCTATGGTGAACTCGCCACCGGCTGCCGCAAGAGAGGAGCCCCAAAGAAGAGATACAAGGACTCCCTGAAACAACACCTCAGCCTTGGCCATATTGACTGCCATCAATGGTCCACTCTGGCCTCCAACCAGGACTCATGGAGACACACCATTCACGACGCTGCTGCTTCCTTTGAGAACACACGCAGAATTATACTTGAGGAGAAAAGACAATGCAGAAAGAACTGTTCCTCACCATTATTGCCTAAGGAAACTTTCCACTGTGCCTTTTGTGATGGGATTTGCCTATCTCACATCAGCCTTTTTAGACATCAGCACAGTTGTAGCAAGCATGGACAAAGTCCTTCTCAAATGTTCATTCATACAGCCTAGCCATGACCACTGCACTAAAGTCAGCTCTGTCATGAAGCTAAAGGATGCCAGGAGGGTACTTCAGTGACAAGGTGGGACCTTCACCTTTTCACAAATTTGATTCAAATTGGCTGACAGAGTCAAACACTATCACCATGTGGTAACTGCCCGAACGTGCCTGACAACCTCACACATAGCATGATCATGCAGGCTCACGTTTTCAAGTGTTGTTTCCTAAGGAAATTGGTGAGGGAAAGGCAATTTTACTGGCACTCCAAGCTAAAACAGTTTAATCTGGCACTCTTCACAAGCACTCAATTAGCTTCCAAATCAAGAACAGAAAGAACAAATTAATTGACCATCAAAATCTTAGAACAAGCCCGCTACTGTGCCATCAAATGGAAATGAGGGGAATTAGGCTAGAAACAGCCTTGCTGCAGGCATCCAAAGTTGCCCTCTGCCAACACTTCTCCTATGGGACACCTCTGGTTCTCATCAAAAGAGCCAACATAGTAATTGCAAGACAGACAGTAGATTTGAAGGCATGTACCAAGAGAATTTCCAGCAGTCAAAATCCACACACAAAAAACCCATGAGATGACACAGTCACATGCACAAATCAGACTACCAAGGGGTCTAGTTTACACAAACATTAACCGAAGCCCAAATCAGTACTGTGATACGTTAAACAAAAGTGGATGGATGAAAGCCATGAAAACGACGCACCCTGAAATTCATCTTTACACAGGAGGTTAATCAGCATGAATAAGCGAGTGAACATGTTCACTTCTGTGTGTGCAATATTCCCCAATGATTTCGTCATTACAGCAAGAACCCAAGCCTTTAAAGATAGATGTGCCTAAGAAGCTGAACACTTCAGAGCAAAATTAACTTGGAGGTTAACTTCCCTTCCCAAACAATTGTATTAGACAATTATCTACAGAAGTCAAAATCAGGCCAACATTTAAGGGCCACAGGGGGAATAATACAATGATTGCAAAGGAAAAAAGCAAACAATGGCTAGGAGCTCAGATTTGTTTGAGTCATATACACAGTGGCATTCATAATGATACTAATTTTGAGTTCTGCTTTATAAGGCATATTCCTAAAAGGAACTTATTTTCTAATTATGAGCTCCAGTGATCATGCACATTAAACAATGAAAACAAACGGCAGTAGATATTAATGTTGTGACTGTCCCATTATATCTCAAGCAAAGCATGAGGATAAAGCTGTTAGCCATCCTCATAGGCAAAATTCACTTGCAACATCACTTCTAGCGAAGTTCCTAGAGCTGCCACTTTACTTTCTATCCATACCAGAAGGAGGCAATTAGTGAAAACTGAATTAAAGATCAGAATTCTTACTTACCAAGAATATTTACAGTTTAGAGATCAGTGCTTAAAATGGTCTTGCTAGTTTTTTAAATCAAAACCCCAAAACAAGCTCCCTTGAAAGTGATTGGCACATTACTGGAATTTTTTCCTTCAAGATGATGAACTCATAAGGGATTCCCTGCTCATTGCCCTCCTTTAAAATGCAAGGGCAGCAAAGACTTGATCTTCTGGGCTTCATGTTCGTCAGCATATGAGGTACTGCTGTTTGGCCACAGAGCACTTTAGGCTTCTAATGGTGCTTCATTATCTCCCCAGGAACCTCCACTGGCAAATACAGCAGCACTGTATTGCTCAGCTGAAAAGCTTAAAGAAATATCTTCTAGATGTCATCTCATGGCTCAGCCAAGTCCAACAAGCAAAAGCAGAAGATTGATGCTTGAGAGCCCCAGCACACACAGCTCCTTAGACAAGGTTTTACTTTCTATTTTATTAAGAACAAGAGAGACATGATAGATTCTGAAGACTCACAGCTTCAGCCTTGCAGCAGGTAAATTTCAAAGCCAAATGATATACCCAAGAGCAAGAAAACACTACCTGATTCAGAAGCAGCAGGGAAGTAAAAGATGTGCCACCTATGGTAAAGTTACAACACCCCCTTGTAAGACATGACCACCTTGAAAGGGGATAAGCTGGGGCTTCTCAGCCTGGAGAAGGTTGCATGGAGACCTCATAGGAACCTTACAGTGCCTGAAGGGAGCCTATAGGGAAGCCAGAGAGGGACTCTGTCAAGAACTGTCATGATGGGACACAGAGTAAAGGGTACAAACTGAAAAAGGAGAAATTTAGATTAGATATTAGGAAGACATTTTTTACTGCAAGGGTGGCAAGACACTGGAACAGGCTGCCCAGAGAGGCTATGGATGCCCCAACCCTGGCACTGTTCAAAGCCAGGTTGGATAAGGCCTTAAACAACCTTGTCTACTGTAAGGTGTGTCCCTGCCCATGGCAGGAGGTTTGGACTAGATGAACTTTAAGGCTCATTCTAATTCCTTAGCATTCTATGATTCAAAAAAACATGTTACTTAATGGTTTTGTGCCTGCTGCATTACTACCCTCCCAGCATTACAAGTGATTTCAGACAGACATCAAGCCTGTAAACAGAACAAAAGCTCAGAAGTCTCAGCCCATACGGTCCTATCGGTGGCATAGGCACCTATAGGTATTTCTTAATGTGTCTTTTAGCTTAAACTTGCAGTAACTTTCACAAGACTATCAATCTAGGGCTGAAACAAAAAATATGAGTGCTACAAGACTGCTCAGAGAAATCACAGGAAAGACACATGGACAACGTCTGGAAGACATTTGCGTTATCCCCACGCAGTGCAAGCAAGAGAATGAGAGAAGAGCAGCTCATCTGAACTGGGGAAGCAGGACTGCTCCCTTGCTCCTCCATATCCTAAGAAATCTTCCTGTGATTACACAGAATAGATGTTCAAGGACAATAGCATGTGATGAATGAACATTCAGAGACAAGACGGTGTAACGTTTTTTGCTTTCTATGCACCGTTCTATCAGGGTAAAAGGATGTAAGCTGGTCCTCACCTTAGTCTGAATTCTTGAATAGAGACACAATACAGGCATACACTTAAAACCAGCATTCCTAGCTGATTCATATTGAAGCTGGGACAGAGAATGACACATTCTATGTAACACATTTAAAAAGAATGAGACATCCAATTTACATTTCTTTCAATAAAAATAGATCTGCTTTATTCAGAATTGCTGCTATTCCTATTGTAGTTCATAAGAAATGCAAATACCCAGAAGCAAAATGCATTATTCACTTTCAGAGTGTGAATGGAGATACTTGCACAGATTCACAGAATCACAAAATGGGTAAAGATTGGAAGGTACCACAGTGGGTCATTCGGTCCAACCTCCCTGCTCAAGCAGGGTCATCCCAGAGCACATTGCACAGGATTGCATCCAGACCATTCTTGAGGATCTCCAGGGAGGGAGACTCCACAAACTCTCTGGCCAGTCTGTTCCAGTGCTTGGTCACCTGCACAGTCAAGAAGTTCTTCCTCATGTTTAGATGCAACTTCCTGTGTATCAGTTTCTGCCCACTGCCCCTTGTTCTACTGGTTGGAACCACAGAACAGAGCCTGGTTCCATCCCCTTGACACCCCCCGTTCAGATACTTACAGGCACTGAGATCTCCCCTCAGTCATCTCTTCTTGAGGCTGAACAGCCCCAGATCCCTCAGGCTTTCATTGTAAGAGATATGTTCCAGTCTCCTAATCATCTTTGTAGGCCTCTGCTGGACCTACTCCAGGAGCTTCATGTCTCTCTTGTCCTGAGGAGTCCAGAACTGGACACAGCACTCCAGGCAAGGCCTCACCAGAGCTGAATAAAGGGGCAGGATCACCTCCCTTGACCTCCCAGCAATGCTCTTTCTAATGCCCCCCAGAATACCACTGGCCACAAGGGCACACTGCTGGCTCATGGACAGACTGTTGCCCACCAGAACCACCAGGTCTTTCTCTGCAGAGCTGCTTTCCAGCAGGTTAGCCCCCAGCATGTACTGCTGCCTGCGGTTATTCCTTTCCAGGTGCAGGACCCTGCACTTGCCCTTGTTGAATTTCACACAGTTCTTCTTTGCCCCTCTCTCCAGCCTGTCAAGGTCCTCCTGAAGGGCTGCACTCTGGGGTATCGACCACTCCTGCCAGCTTTGTGTCATCAGGGAACTTGCTGAGGAGGCATCAATCCCTTCATCCAAGTCACTGATGAATAAGTTAAGCAATATTGGGCCCAGTATTGAAAGATGATATCAAAGATGATAGTGAGTGGCTCACTATGATATCCATCAGCTCTCTCAGCACTTGTGGATGCATGCCCTCGGGGCCCGTGGATCTGTGGGTATCAAGTCTGACTAGGTGTTCTCTAACCCAATCCTCTTCCTTCAAACATTGCTTTACGCTGGTCTCCTGGGTCAGAGATTCTTGAGGGCTAGTCTGGTCAGTGAAGACTGATGCAAGAAGGCATTCAGTAACTCTGCCTTCTCTGTGTCCTCTGTTACCAAGGTCCCCTCTCCTTTTAGTAACAAGCCCATGTTATCATTAGTTTTATTTGTGACTGATGTATTTGAAGAAGCCCTTCTTGTTATCCTTGACATCTTTGGCCAGATTTCATTCCAGATGGGCCTTCGCCTTCCTTGTTTCATTTCTACTTATTCTGACAACCTCTCTATATTCATTCCAAGTGGCCTGACCCTATGTTCATCTCCTGAGTATTTCCTGCCTATGCTTGAGTAATGACAGGAGTTCTTTTTTTTTTCATCCAAGCAGGTCTCTTGCCCTCTTTGCCTGATTTCATGCTCATTGCAATGCATCTTTCTTGAGCCTGGAAGAAATGATCCTTGAATATCAACCAATTCTCTTGGCTTCTGAGAATCAGGATCTCTCTTCAAAACACAGATTCAGAACCATTTAATTATTCATTAAAAATACCTTTTCTAGAAGATACTTCCATTACCTTCTATTACTAGTCAGCAGAGTGACTTGGAGGTGAGTTAAACTAATGCCAATCACATGAAAAATTAACCACAGGATCTACTTATTACACAATAGCAGTGACTGATATCATGCATCAAGGGAAATATTTTGACCTATGACACTCCCAACATATAAGGATTTATTTTTCTATGTGAGCACATAAGAGTAGCCTAGCAACAGCCAGAGTCAGTAACCCCTTCCACATGCATCTGACCCTAATAAAGCACCTCTTTTGTCCCAAACTCTAACAGGTTTTCCTGAAGAAAGCAGTAAAAAAAGTGTTCCCAATAAAATAATGAACTACATATACATACAAACATATAAAAAAGGAGTAATACATCCCAGTAGATTAAAGGTTTTGCAAATTTAGTTTTCAGTTTCGTGTTCTCTGGGTGCTCGATGTATATAACCAAAATCCTATTTTGCTCCTTGAAAGATCTACTAGCACTTCATTTTAACTCCCTGATTGTGATCCTGCTTTTTGTCTTGTTTCCTCCACTCAGGATCCTGAGCTCCACCTCATGACCCATGCGGCCAAGGCCATATCCAGCTTTTATATCCTCAACCTTCCCTGTTTTCAGCTGTGTATGTAGGCAGAATGCACTTTTTCTCCATATACTGCTTGTTCACAATGCCTGCATTCCCCTTCAGTAGTCCCTCACACAAACAGCCCACATGACCACCACCAACCTGATCCAAGTTATTCCCATCAACCAGAATTAGATGCAAGCTGTCTAGGAACAAACCTGTAAAGCAAATACACTGCTCCCAAGAGTCCCCATCATCCACATCATTCACATTTTGGGATGAGATGCTTTGGATTATACCAGCGTTCTATGTGCTCCTGGCATACAGCTTTCAGTTTAGTTTTACCCAAAAAGGAATTAAATACACACTCTGCAAAAAGTGTCACACAAGACAGTGTATCCGCTAGAACCTAGGAAGCTGGATTAAACACTCGGGAGGCCCAAGGTCCATTCCCAGCTCCAAGTATGCTGGAGATGCTCCCTGGCCATCTTCCTTTACTCACAGGACATATTACCAAGAACTTTCCTTGTGCAGTGCCTTAGTGCTTACAGGGTCTCTGATCACCAACAGAGCAAAGATTATTTCCCTCCTTTTCATGCCTGTCGGAAACAGGCTGAAAAAACTGCAAGCCAACAGTAACTGTAAATAAGAGAGAAAAACACATAATGGAGGCAAATTATATTTGGAAGAAAACACTGAAGGGAAAGGAACAAAACAGCACTCTTCATCAGCCGAGACATCACTTCTTCATGATCTGGAGTGTTCACACCTTCTTCACTCTGTCACAGACTCCCACAGCTCTGAAAGGCACTGCAGCAGCACCCCGACAGCTCTCCTTCTGCCAAGCCTAAGCAGTGTAACAGGATCATTCTGTCATTCAAGTTCCCACTTAGTTAATCGCTGTAACACCTTCGAATCTCTGCACTGTACTTCACATAGCACGTCTGAGCAAAGCAAAGTAGCCCGGGGGTCTGCCCCCGCCAGTCCAGCACAAACTCTTGAGCCGCTGAACATGTGGGCAGTCTTGTACCCAAGAGCACTGGGCTTGGCATCCTGATCTACCTGCATGCTTGGGACTACTAACAACCCTGTTCTGGTCACTGTTTCCTATCGTTGGTTTGTGGTTTTTTATCAGTTATATGATAAAGTTCAGAGAAATACTTTGGTACGTGTTGCTCTGCCTTGGCTAAGCCAGACTGATGCAAGACAGGTCTCAGAGCCAAGGAAAGGGACTAGTAAGGACTTGGGAGGAAATTCCCCATGGACTCTTTAGGTAGAGGGTATCTAGGAAGTGCTGTTCTCAGTGCCTTCACAGAGTTGAAAACCTTTGGAAATGCACCTCTGAATACTTAGCTAAACAGGGACTTGCCACTGCTTTGCTGAATAGGGATCCAGACTATAGGGGAATACATAACACAGGGTATTTATTTCTTGTACCTTAAAAATTCCTACCCAGTTCCCCTTTTGCCCTCTCAGCAGTGGCAATTTATCCATGTTACATCCATGCGACCTGCTCCGTTCAGCTCCTTCTCCATTACCATGCATTTGGCAGGTGATACAAGGAATGCTTTGTTGTTGTGATAAACATTCTTTGTCATGATGTGGCATTTTCAACTACCTAAACAAAAAAGTTCATGTTGCACCTCCCAGCAGCCAAATCAGCCCTTATTTGAGACACAACAGTGACAAGAAAATACATAACCCTTCCTTCCCAATTACAGCTGCAGACAGCCACATGGATTCGTGCCAATAAAACATAAGTTTCTGCCTCCATGGAAGTGAAATAACTTCTACAGACTGCAAATGAAGGAGGAATAAACAGAAATCATGGTCAGGTCTTGTAACTCACATTAGTGCTTGCATGTGGTTGAGTGTTTACAGTTTCCAAGGCAAGACAGGGGGCAGATTTATAAACATTTTTTTGAAACTGCAATACAATTGCCAGATTCATGGTTTTCAGCCCTGCCTGTTCCAAAGTCCTGAGTACACCATTCTATTTGGTCAGACAACCTCTTCCAACTATATAGGATGGAAATTATAGCATTGTCATGATTCCCAGGTCCTGGTCTTCTGCCGTAGGCTGTGAACCACTATCCTACATCCAAATGGTCTGGACAAGCACAGAACCACCTATCCCACATATCCAGAACTGGGGTGTTTATCCAAGCCAAACACTATGGCTGTCTCTACACATCAGCTTGTAACCAACTTTGTAACGAATCTTTGGCAGCTAAGGGCTTAATTTACAAACAGAGCTCTAGTTTATGTTGTTGCAAGGCTAAGCCCTGTACTCAAGCTGCTGACAATTACTTTACGACTGTACAGTGAGAACTTTCAGCTCCCATACAATTGTAAAGTATGTTGCTTTGGATGCTATAGCAAGTTATTACCAGCAGCTCACATGCAGTGTATTTTCTTCTGTCCATTGTATAGCTGAGTGCTGCCACCCAACCTATTCAGGAAAAAAAGATAAAATTTCTCCTATTATTCAATCTTTCTTATCTTACTACAATCACTGCTGGAAATCTACAACATCAGTTAACCCCAGGTCCAGGGCTTGTTCCACCAGACATTTCACAGCAAAGCACTGAGTGAGTAGTAACCAGACCATCTCCAAAACTTACCAGTGCCCACTTTAGGTAAGCTCAAATCCCATCTTGAGACCAGCAAAATTCTATTTTGCCATTTATGCAAAGAGCACACAAAGAAGTGCTGGCACTAGACAATGCATCCAGCTGCTGGTGAACCTATCTATTTAGTGCCAAAACACTATTCACTGTAAGCAGGTACCAACTCAGTCAGAAGAGCTCCTGGTACAAGTCAGCTGTTTCACCAGCTATTGCACTGAAAATCTTCCATCAGATAACTTAATAATAGGAAAGAAAGCTGCAACACGGATACTATCACCTGTGAACCACAGAGATGTCAACACCCTAAACGATTATAAGATGGAAAGAAGGGGATAATTACCCTACAGCAGTAGACATTCATATTTTAGATTTTTTTCTGGCCTAAATCTATGAAGGAATTAATTCAATTATTTTTCTATACTACTGATTAACCATCCAAAGACAAAATGCTGGCTACTAGAGCTTTTTTTTTCCTTCTCTTTCAAAATATATTAGCTACAGTTCAGATACTTAAGTGTATAAATTCAACTAGGCATGTTTAACGAAAGCTTTACCTTCTATCACTGCGTTTTTTTAAGTAGAGAATAGGCAGACTTTTACCCTTTCAGCATCATAATGAAAAAGTAACTCTTTTCATGGAATTGAAGAAAATACTGTGGCTAGCAGAGCCCTGTTGAGAGACAGATTAATTATCTACTTGGGTGTGCATGCAACAGTAAGCTTGTCACAGCAAAGGGAAAAAGAAAAAAGGCAATCACTTTGGAAAAGGTAGCAAAGCTGCTGTGCTAACATTCTCCTCCTTTAGACCTCCACACAGCCCAGAGGTGTGCAGAAACAGTAAGAAAGCAAAATCAGGCTGGAGAATTTGCTGCCTTTGAACAGGATTACTACTGGCAACCCACAGCGCTGCCTTACATACAGTGCACCCTGCTCCATGGTCAGGAGTGGGGAAGCCACATTCAGAGTGGGCAAGCCACATTCAGAGTGGGCAGCCTAGAAAGGAACACGATGCCCTTCAAAACTGCAGCCACAAACCAAAACAAGCACAACCAGTGCCAGCTTTCCAGGCACTTGTTGCGTGAAGCTGTGTATGGCCCAGAGACACCCAGTGGTTGACTCGTACATCACAAGCACGTGTGAAGAGTGGGAAAGTTAGGGCAGCATCCCCTCAGTTCACTTATTTAGTACAGTCTCAGGCTGGCGTGATGCTTCTCTGCTCATCTCCAGCTCTCAGACTGGATGTGGGAATGGATAGGGAGGTCTAGGAAAGAGACCTGATTCTGAACGAGTCACAAACAGCAAGAAAGATTGGGGGGGAAAAAGGAATCTTCAAGATTTCAAACCACGCTTTCTCATGCGCCCATAGATGCTACTGACATCCTCTGGCCCTTCCTGAGGAAGTCCCTGCAGTCAAGACTGCCTTATTTAAGGTGCCTGATCGAATCTGGGTAACCATTCCCTGCAGTCTGAGATACAGGCAAGTGGTATGCCACACTGAAGGTCAACTGGTAGGGAATGCTCCTTGTTGAGCTGCCATCCTAGCCAGCAGCAGCTGTGCTTCCTGACTTAAACCAGAGTTAATGACTCACAACAACTCAAGATACATGCATAGAACAAAAAGCATCACCTTCATATTACTAACAGCATCGGATCAGGCTCTGTACTAAGAAAAAAAGGGAAGAAAAACAGATTCAACTCGAAACAAGGTTTTAGCGGCTCCACAAAAGTATAAGCAGAATTTGCTTTAACCCAAGTGGCAGCAGAGCTGCAAAGATGACATGCAAAATGGGTGCCTATTAACTGCTCCCCAACACTAGGCTTGACTCCAGCCAACCCACCTTTGGGCACTCATGAAATACCCAAGTTAGGCAGATCATCATAGTGGGCTGCCTCTAAGTAAATGAAGAGGGATGGACCTTTCTTCCCACCAAGATGAAAGTCATCACCTAGACATTGGCATCTCTCAAGCTCTTACTTGAGACCCATCAACTAAGTGACATGAATCAAAATGAAGGTCTTTTAAGAGCAGCTGAATTACAACAGGGTCAACTAAACTTTGCCTGCACTATTGAAATCTAAATATCAATGCTCAATTCAGATAAAAGTAAAAGGTGAAAGCATAGTACCCTCCAGAGAGACACAGAAATGCATGTTTGTGGCTCCTTCTGGAAAACAGAAGGATAAACTGCTTAAAACCCATAACAAATGCACAAAGATAAATGTAACCTTCAGTCAAGTTCCAGCAAAGAAAACTTTTTTAAATTTTTTTTTTTAGAATTGAATTGTCATTTTTCTAAGGAAACAGTGCTTTTTAGAAATAGCAACAATATCATAGCAAGGGACAAACATCATGTAAAAGTAATAGGTCAAGTGCATGAATGGATGACCCTACTGTGATCATACTGCCTGAGAGATTTAAGAATAGTTTCGTTCCCTGACAGAAAACTCAGACATGCAGCAGCACTAGCAACCCATAAACACTACGGTGACTCACTCATGTTCCATGAACTCAGATGCCATGGGGAAACAACAAAGGCATCAAACAGGACACAGCCTAGCCAAGTAGATGCAATATGGCAGCACAACCTGGACTCGAGCCATAGCTCCTTACACTGACTTGCTGAGCATTCTGCTTTCTGCCCCGCTTCTCACAGCCCATAAATTAAGCAGAAGTTTGACCTACAGGTGAGTATTACGGACCACCAGTAGGTGTTCTCAGAACACAAGGTGATCATGGCATACTGATGACAAAAAAAACAGCACAAGGAGATTTTATGTTCCAACATTCCTGGTCCTGAACACAGAGCGGAAGTGACAGAAGCTCAGACAGAGCAGCTATATAAACCTGAAAAAACAGAGGCAGGCAAGGCTGATTACTGAGAACAGCATAACTAGCATGAAATGAGAGCACAAACAAGTTTGGAAGGCTTAAGGTCCTCTTGCAAGCAGAGGGGAGCTAGCCCCCTTAAATCACACTCAATACCTGCTCTTGTGCTCTGCCATCAGAATTGGCAAAAACAAAGTAAGAAGAAACATGTAAGAGATCAAACTAGGTCAGCTGCAGCCCCCTTCTCTCAGCTGCTCAGAGCTCCAGCATACAGAAGAACTTGCCACTCTTCAGCTCTGCCCATGCACCCCTCTCTCACTACCACCTATATGACTCAAATTTGAGGTACTTGCTCCACACCACTGTGCATACAGGGACACTGACAATCACACACTCAACTTGGCTAGTGACACATACAAGCAGCAAAAAATTAAGAGGGAAAGTTCCTTCTTCTCCCTTCCTCCTCCTGTGTCATTAAAACCTCATCTTTTTCTCTGTGAAGTTTTTAAAAAGAGAAAACCACTCTGAAATTAACTGGGAGGGGTGTAAAAAGTGCCTGGAACAGAATACCATATGTGCAATGCTTCTCCTCTTCCATGAGCTGCAAAAGTAAACAGCACCTTCTCTGGCAGAAACAACAGGAATGTCTTATGTAATTGGGGGATGGAGGGAGAGGGAAGGGTCAGGAAAAACACACCTTGTCCACAGTTCAGAAAAGAGCCCCTTTCAGCAGCCATGAGCAAGAAGGCTGCAAAAGTGACAGCTTTGCTACCTCCCTGCCCAGCTGGCGCTCTGACCTGGCTAGAAGCAGCATCCAACACCACAGGAAGGGCTGGCTTTGTTTGTGACACTGCTGGCCAGTGGCCTTATACACAGGATGACAAGACACTGCTTTCCTCACAAGTCATAATGGGGCAATTTATTTTCATTGGCATGAGCAGAGGACAGTCAGTCTGATCCACCCTGCAGCATAGGACACTGTGAAAGGCAATTTTATATGTGTACATCGTACAGTCCTAACGCAGTATGCACATTACACATCCTGGTCTTAGAAGGAGAACATTTAAGATAAATCTTTGAATTCAGAAGATGAACTGATGCACTTACAGTCATAATGTTCAACCTTCATTCCCCACCAACCATATGCTGCTACATCAAAGTAAAAGCCTGGTTTGACTCCCTTCATGTCTATTATCTTCTCATTCTCTTTCCACAGCAGTCTGTCCTATAAAGTCACAGAAGGATTTTCCCACCCTGTTGACATAATTTCCTCCATGTTACACCCAGTTCAGGCCATGCCACTCAGCACAAGCTGCAGGCTGAGTGCTGGGTAGAGCATAACAGATCCATTCCAATCCAGGGATCCTTGCAGATATCAAGGCTTAAGCAGCTATTACAAGTCAAGGACAAACTAGAGAGCAGCAACTTTATGTGCATCTGTGGCAATGCAAACTGTTCCACAGTAAATCCAGAAACTACCATTAGTCACACTCAGCTCTCACTATCTGCACACAGTTAGGCACTTACAGTCACAGGTGCTAAACACCCATCAGGCTTTTGCTTCCTCAATGACTTCTTCCCTTCCCAGTCCCTCAAATCTGTTGTGTCCACTCTGATCCTCAAGACTTAATAAACAATAAGGCAGCTCATCATACTGGATTTCAGAAAGCCTTCTTTCACCTCAATACTTACAGTTTCCAGTGAGCCTCTTACACACCAGCTCTTCCAAACTGTGGCTCAGAAACAGGTCCTGCTTGCCAATATCCATGCAGCTGACCAAACGCTTGGCTCTACAGTAGCACTATCATTTGTAAATCCTCACATGCGTCAAATGTAAACAAGAAGTTTACAGCTCAAAAAAAAAAAAAAGAATGAAACAAAAAGAACTCCAAACAAACAACTTAAATGACTGCTAAAAACATCAATAGATCAGCTGCAATAGCAGCACTTTGAAGAGGATTTTTCTGGGACTTTTATTATTACTATTATCTTATCTCCAGAAGGCAAGCCAAGAGAGGAGAAATAGATGGAACCAAGCCCTGCATCTGAGCAAGCTCTCTGCAAGCAAATGCCGACACGTTTCAGGGCTGGCAGAACATTGTGCTGAAATTAAGTGGTGTGGGCTCTGATGGAAACACAATTTTTTAGATCTGGTATGAAATTTGTAATGCATGCCACTGAATAAAACTTCCATAGGCTGTACAGCAGCACCTAAATATTTGTCCTACTGCTGTTCATCCATAGCTGGCACACATTCAGACACTACAAAGACAAAGCCAAACCAAAGCTCAGACTGACTTTTCTACCTCCGATTTGCATTGCACTTTTCCCTCTAGGGATCTTGCACGGCTTGGTTTGGATTCCATCCCAGTTCAGTCCCAAACAGAGAGATGGATCAAACAATTTCAATACACCAATACATTTAATTTTAAATTTAAGTATTTGGAATTACTTTGAATGCACATTTCTTGACATCTCAATACTATTCTGGGTAACTTTTTAATCCACCCATTTTTTTACTACATGCTTACATGCAGTTGGACTAAAGTAAAACCAGAAAATTGCACCAAGACAGCATGAAAGCTCTTCGGGTAAGTACTGCTTTCCCATGGGAAATTAAAACTTTCATCGTTAGCTATTCAAGATTTGGTTGTACTAAATTCTGTCCACCATGACCAGGACAAAGCAGCAAAAAGAGAAGACTCCATGAGGTAAATAAGCTAGTTCTGGCTTTCACCCCTTTCACTGCAGATAAGGAGACAACTAAGTACTAAATGCCTTGAGAATGTGGAGCACATATGAAGGGTTAGAGCAACCCTGCAACTTATACAAAAGCCTGCCCAACAGAACTAGTCACAAACAGGCAAAGGCAGGGTTAACACATAACCACTGTGTGCGTATGCAGATATATATCTGCGCACACCAATATACCAAGGAAATACCATTAGAAGGTGTCATCAAAATCATTTCCCTCACTGTAACAAATAACTGAGGCTGCAGTAAAGGTTAGCTGGCTCATCCACAGCAGCACTTCCCTTCAGAATCGGTACTGTGCATAGTAAATGGACCTTCCATTGCCAAAAGCCACAGGGTGCAAAAGCAGTCTGACTTTAGACGAATCCTTGCTAGGACTGAATCTGCAAAGGTAAACTGGATGCACAAAGAACAAACCCTGGGGGGAGAAAAAAAAAGCCAGAAAACAAGGCTTATTAAACTGTAAATGCTTTCAGACACAAAATCTTGTGTGTTCTTACACTGGCCAAAACAATAGCCCAGAACTGGTTCTCCTTTCTTAATACGGTACAAAAGAACCTGAAACCAATATTGTCTAGCAATGGTTCATCATGTGCCACATGAATTAAGGGCTTGGCAATAAGCCAGCAGCCACAAGACTTATGACAGCCTTACCAGGAACTTATGAGAATTCGACTTCTTTCCAATAAGTCCCTCAGGCCCCCAGAGGAATCCTCAAACAGCTTTCCAAGTCCCAGGAGTCAGGGCAGTTGACAGAAAAAAGAAGATACCCAAAAGGCACTGCAATGACAATCCCGCAGCAGAGCAGGAATGCAGGCAAGCAATAAAACTGATACTAAGCAGATCCACAGTAAACTGGCCCTAACCATAATTTGAACAGTAGGGCACTGCCAAAATGAAATGGTCATTTACTGACAAAGAAAGCAAAGAAATATAAAACCTCAATAGAACAGTAAGAGATCACAGACAACTTTCAGAAAGCCTACCACTGCATCTAGATGAAGAAATCTCTTCTACTTCTGAGTGTAACTCTCTGTGCCCTCTGTGTGGGAGCAGGATGTTCTGGGCAGTTCTCACCTTCTAGTATAAAGGTGTTCTATTAAACCATTCTTCAAGTAAGAAATTCTCTTTTGTAACAAAAAAATCCTAGTCATCTCACAGTCCCTCTCCTCCAGATGTCCTGATTCTCTGACAAAGGAACAATGTCCTAACAACACTAACAGTACCAGCAGAGCCACTGCAGCAAAGCTCCAGTTAAGAATGATGAAAAAGGGCATCACGCTGGCACTTCTCTACAGCAGCAATAGCTCTCCTGTGCTCCAAAAACCCTTCTGCGATCCATAAAGTGGCTGCACATGTGCTGGGGGGGAAGCCATTCTTTTACCCACATACCATTTTGCTCTGCAAAATAGAAGGGAAAAGTGCATTTGTTTAGCATGTATATTTAGAAGATCAATTAAACTGACTCCACATACCAGGGATGTAGCTCAACAGAGAAGCAGAAAAACACTTCTCCTTTGCAGAAATGCAAATAAACCCAAACACACTTCTGGCCCCAGTGAAGACAGGTGGCATCCTTTGTGTCACACCACCCATGGCTAACATTCACCCACATTACAGACAAACCACTGCACAATTCAGTTATTACAGAGCTAAACAGAAATCACACACACATTAATCTTCAGAGGCTTCTCAGTATTAACAGAAAAAGCTGTCTTTCACAGAATACACACACTTTCGTAATATTAAGTTTTTAGTTTCTCTACTAAGAATGTCAGGTGTCATAAATCAAGAAAAGAGGTGAAGCAGCATGACAAGGTCATACAGAGGGTCATGAGGAAAAAGCCCTGCCTGGGGGGGACATCCCAGAGAGGAGAACCCATGTCCCTGACTCTCAGCATGCCACAACTCAGGCCAGGCAGATATAATGGTGAAATGTGGAAACATGTCTTTGCTTACGCCTACTTGGAAGAGAGGGAATTTAAGGAATCAAAATAATTTGGGGTGTTTCAAAATATTTAGCATATCCTAAAGGAGAAGGGAAAGTGCTCTTCCAACAGTTTTGGGGAGAGCAGAGGTATGTACAGTTAAGTACCATTTTTAGATCAGGCAAGATTTTTAGGTTTGAAGGCAAACTGCAAACAAAACTGCAAACCTTGATCTCACTGTTCTTTTTACTTAGGCCAAAAATGAATGCAAAACCCCAACCAAACCAATCAGCCCCTGGGTGCAGCTCAAGAAGCCTATTGCTCCAGGAGGACTTAACAATCACTACAGATAACCCTCTCTGATCAGGTCATATGATTGAAGGCTTTCCTTTCTTATTCCCTCACACCACAACCAAGCAAAGCAGCAGCAGTATCAGATCAGACAAAGGAACGGCTGCCCTTCAGAGCAGTCTCACGAGTTACTGCTCCCTGGTGTGCACACGTGCGTGATTTTGCTGTGTGCAGCGGGAATGCGAGAGGAACCGTGCCATGTGTGCCATTACTGACTGGGTTTAAAGAGGCAAAACAACCAAAAAAACCCCAGGAAATTCAGAAGTTAAGTTGGTCTTGTAATCTCACATTTATTAGAACTTCTAGACTGCTTAAAACCCACTATGTTGCAACATTCCCAAATACTCCACATATGCCAAGGAGTGAAGAACTGCTGGGTAGAGGCAAAAGATGACAGAAAACTCAGTGAAAGTAAACCCTATACAGCTCAGTTCCAGCTCCATCATGCTGTGTTTCACCAGTGTGCAGGCCTCAGGGCTTCTCTGCAGCAAGCTGGAGACTCTCCCCCAGTCCTGTGGCTACCACAATCCAGAGTTTCCCAACCCTCCGCTACTCCAGTGCCACTGTGTTGTGATTAAAATGCTGGAACTGGCTCTTGAACGAAAAGGAAATTCACCTGCAAGCAAAACAACTTCAAAATCCATATTCATAAAGAATGTTTGAGAAATGTAGAGGCCTCTCTCCTTTACTCTCTGAAACATAACAGTCCTTGGTCTTTCATATAAAACATGCCGCAATTTCTTTCTTTCCTGCAGAGCAGCCACTGTGCATATGTCTATCACTGTGTTACCTCAATATTTTTTTCACAAAGCACTTCTATAAAAAAAAGGAATTCACTAGTACAAAGCAAACAGTATTGCTTCTGCAAAATTTCATTTGAGAATCCACAGCTAAAGTGCAGGACCCCTACAGTTACCAGTTCTGCTGTGTGATAGCTTCAGCATCCCTTGTGAGATGAAGCATGTCACCTTAATGCACGCTTAAGGTGAGAGAACGACCAGGTTGATTGGCTTCATCACCCTAAGGACACAGAAAGTGACATACTTAATCTGATGAGAGACACTAAAGCAGTGCCTCTTAATATTTTATGAAACATTTGGCCATTTTTAATTTTAAAAACAGCAGCTCAATAAACAATGCAATGGAGCGCTCCCTGTGGATGGCACCACGGGAGACACACAGCAACTCAACTCGGCTGAGTGATGATACCCAATGCATTGACTCTGTCCTGCTCCCCACATCCATGCTGGAAAGCCTGTGCACTGGGAGGGCTAAGGCTCTGTACACCAACAGGGACTTCTCCAGAAATAGTTGTCTCTCACCAGAATGCAGCACATAGCAGCTCTGGAGCTGGTTTAGGACATCCAACTTCTATCTAGCACCTTAATCTGGACACAACAGGCCATCATGCCCAAGCTGATTAAACTGTTTTAATCTGAAAAACTGCATTCTTTTCACTACTGGCTCAGTTCTGGAACAAGGCTACAGATAGACTTACATGAAACATAAAATCCCACTGTATTGATACCATGAGCTTGCTTTAAGTTTACTTGCTTCCTTAAGTAGCCACTACTGGCCACTGTCAAGAGATAAGGTACTCAGCAAGATGGATCTTTGCTCCTACTTACAAAAATCACCTTCTATTCTGACTCCTATGAAGGTGCAAGAGCAGCCGAAAGACAGACAGAAGAAAAAGTCCAAGCATCAAATTTGAATACAGACATAAGTACCCCCAGTGGCCCAAAGGATAGCCTTCAGCAGAGCCTGCTCTTTAATTCTGTGCTCCAAATACATCCATCATCACTTATGAAAGCCTTGGAGATAAGACTTAAAAAATAAGTTAGAAAACACCCCTATTCATTTTCTTTGGAGTTCAGAAACTCATAGAGGACAGGGTCAGCTCCTACAACAGGGCTGGTTTGCTACAGTCTCATTCAGATACATCCTAATGGGAGAGGACCTGTGTATACACCCAAAGGAAGAGGTTCCCAGCCAAAGACAGGAAGCACATTGAAGACAAAAGCACATCCACGAGCTCAGTGGGAATACACATAGTCCTCTCACCATGGAAGACCACCACCACCATGGGACTCCTCCCTTCAGGCATTAATAATTAACTGATGATTCTGGCCTCACCTCAACTTCACAGTCCATTCTTTACTCTGGAAAGAAAGATTCTGCAAAAATTAAAAGCGTTATCCCAAGAAAGGGGATTATTTTCTCATCTGAGGACACTTGCATGGAAGAGCAGAGCTGATGGGTAGTCTTGTGATCTTTCTGATTAAAATGCTGCCTCAGGATATTACTCTCCCCCTTCAACATGAAACAGTCAATTAGGTTGTGATAGATTCACGTAATAAAGGCTTTTTCTTATAAAATATGTCAATGCAAGACTAGCAATACTTTTACCTTGAAGTGACCTTACTAAGAAGCAACATGACAGATAAAACCAGTCTTAAACTAGTTAAGTACTGGCATCTGAGGAAGCAGAAAAGTGAGCCAGTAGACAGGTAT
Organism: Pithys albifrons albifrons; assembly: GCF_047495875.1. Taxonomy (NCBI): domain Eukaryota; kingdom Metazoa; phylum Chordata; class Aves; order Passeriformes; family Thamnophilidae; genus Pithys; species Pithys albifrons. The sequence goes on along the minus strand of NC_092463.1, from coordinate 47,240,511 downwards.
ATTTTTCAATCCCTTCTCAATGCTTTTATAAAAACGGAAGGGCAAAGGGCTTCATTTCCATGTAGAGCTATCTTACTCTTCCATTATTGATTTTATATACATGTACATAGCTCCTTATCCATACACACCACTACACTCACCGGGCACCTACAGCAATCTCTTCAGATACAACAGCATATTAAACTGAACAGAGCAAATTTCTGTGCACAGCATCAGATACAATGGTGTCAAATGACCATCAATGAACAATTCTCAGACCAGTGTCTTACACCACATTAAAAAAAGTGTCATTATTGAAACAGGAACTGCCCTTGTGGAGCATCCATCCCTAGCCAGAACACCACCTCAGCTCCAGGATCACAGATGGTGCAGCTACACTTCTCCGTAGCAATGCTCTGCCTCCAAGGGCCCAGTGAAACAGCACCAATATACACAAGAAGCAGGGACCACTCCATAAATCTTACAAAGTTACCCAACACCACAACTGCTCACCATTTCCTCCTAGTTCGTTAGCAGGAGCAATTGCTAAATACGCCACAGAGCACATTAAAGATATAACGAATACCCTGGATGCTGTCAGAGTCCCAAGGACAGAGCACCATCCCAGCATCCTAACTCCTGGCCAGTAAAGTGGAACAAAATCTCTGCCCCCTTCTCAAGTAATAGGTAGTGACTTTTATAGCTAACACTAGGACACCTTAAATAGTTTTATGGGAAAACATTCATATTTTTGGATGCATCTATGGGACTTCCTCATACACTCTTTTTAGCAGAGACATCTGTTACTCAATACATATATATCTCATCTAAATCCCACCCTCTAAATCCTTTCCATCAGTTGTCACTAATGAAGCTTTGTGTGAGAAACCAAGTGTATTCTGCCCCCATTAGGAAGCCAATTACAGCAGGAAAAACAAGCAATTAACAAGGTGCAAAATAAACATCTTGCCACCTGCCTTTTAATAGCAACTCCACTTCAAACTAGTCACAGTCTCAGCACAGCTTTCAGAATTGGCAACTGATATTATATATGTATTTATGCAGCAGCTGTTCTTCATTGCAACAAATATTACAGGCTTACCAGATAAGGTCAGCATATTTAAAAAAACATATAGCAAGTATTAAAACCTGCTTTGAAGCCCTGAATGTTGCTTTTAATGAAATCAGCAGCATCAGGCGTGTCTGGTATTACAGTGAAGCTGCAGTCACATCCCCAGCTTAGAGAGATTTCTCCTCATTTCTACATGCTTAGCAGCTCCTGTATTTGTTTTGCTAAATCCAGAGGCCTGAGAAGCTATTAAACAGCATGCAGGGCAACTAACAAAGCAAAGGTCTACAGGGCAGATGAGTCTTTCCTCCTTCCACCATCCCTTCCTCTCCATGGCTTTCTCCACCTCCCTACCATCACATCACAAAATCCAGTTGCATTGCGGGGCTGGGGGAACATAATGGGGTAGAAAGCCACCTGCCCATAAAAGAAGAAGTATTTCAAGGCAAAACCAAATCTAGATTCCTTAGGGTGTCATGCTTTAGAGGGAAAAAGAGGGAAATCTTTCCAAAGTTGCACTAGGTAGCTCCAGAGGAAGCCACTTTTCACTCCCTTTGCTGGAACAGGATGAATGTCACACTTTTGAGTAGTTAACCAAGACCAAAGAAAGCCCAAGAGTAAATCTGCAGGATTTAATAAACCTGTGAGTGCATAATGTGCCTGAGAAAACAGCAGCCAAGCTTTATCTTGCATGTTTGTTTTTCAATCTTCCCCTCTGCTCTGGCTCTCTAGAGTTACATATTTGTTACGCTTTTCATGTCACTTTCAGTTCCTGACTAATGTCCAATTTAAGCACTCATTTAAAGATTCGTTCAAGTCTTTTCCTCTTAGAGTTCTTCCCTCTCTGGCTTTGTTGAGATCTGAGGAGTAAAACACTGAATATGGTGCTTTCGCAACCACATGTTGGATTCTGGGGTGTTAGCTGGAGACGGAGTGAAAACAGATCCTTCTCTAAATGACCGCAGGAAGAAACAGGAAACTGAGCTTTTAACTCCAAACAGGGCCAACAGGGCTACCCGCAGTCTTACAGAAGGCTGCACGTCCTGATCGATAGTAATAAAACAATCCTTCACTAAAAAATTCTTCTAAAATGTCCTGAATTTAAACAACAATTCACTGCCTTTGAATACAACTGCTACCTCACTGGCAAGTCAGACCCAAAAAGATCCATGTCTTCAGTTCTGGTGATTACCTACATGTAGAATAAGCAAAGTCTGAAGAAGGGGAACAACGACAGAAGGTGAAAAGCGGAGAAAGGTGAAAATTTTCCAGACTCACAAGGGTGCGCACCTAAACTCGACAACCCATAAAGTGAAAAAAAAACTTCTCAGCCACCTTTTCTCATGTTACCAGCAAGATCCCACAACTTTTTCCTACAGCCCTAATTACAGAGACAAGGTCACAAAAGACACAATCTGCCAACATGAGCTGCAGGAGGTCATATGGCCACTGTAGCTATAAAAGTATTTCAAGAGTAGTTCAGTCAGTCAGGTCACTTAACTGACTCTATTTTTGTCTGTTTTTTAAACAAGCAGCAGTTATTTTCCCTTACATTTTGTGGATGGGACAACAGGAAGCAGGATCTACTCCTTAGGCACCAGCCCAGTATTGCAGCAACCACCACTAACAATGCTATGGAGCAGTCATGCAATGCCTTGCTGTGTTTCGTAGGCCTATATCCAAGAAAAAATGCCAAGAAGGAGCCTTAGCCCAATAGTGATGGTGGGACAGAGCATTGGCATCCTTCAGAAGTTGTTTGGATCACAAGAAGAAATCCTGCCCTACATTAACCAAGAAGTGGGATGTATAATCAGCCATGCCCCTCAACAAAACCTCACATGACAAAAGCTGTTCCAGCTGCACATGAGGAGGGCAGCCCACAGTTCTCAAGCTTACTTCATCTTCATCGGTTCTAGGGCAGCCTCTTCTGCTGAATGCTGAGGGCCCCAATGGGTTTTCTAACCAGAAGGTTGCCTGAAGACCCAAAGAATAAGCAGTCTGGAGACTGCTGCTTGTTGAAGCTGGCAAGAGACCAGAAATGGGACAAGAACTTACTGTAAGAAAGCCTTGTAGTTCTATAATTAGTTCTAGTAGACAGGACTCCAATTCTTCCTTCAGGGATGCTTAGAGACCTCTAATTGTCCAACTCTTCCAGCCCTCTTCAGAAGGATACTTGAAGATCCCAAATTTGCCTAAATACTAAACTACCAACAGCTGAGTGTCAACAGTACCCAGCTTACCTGAAAAAGAGTTGAAAGGCAGCAATGCCACAAATGGTTCACACTGCAGAGTATCCCTAACCAGTGTGAGCTACAGCCCATAAAACACTGATTCCCAAGTCACATGTTCACGTTACCCCCGCCCTACCTCAGCCCTTTTAAACAGATTTCTGTGGTTTGGCAAATGGTCAGATTAAGTAGAGGTTACATGAAGTTAAGCAGAGAATGTTCTCAGTATGTAGCAGTCTTTGCAGGTCATAGATTATAAAAATCCTTACAATTTCTAGAATCAAAGAAGCTACAGCCATAAAAGACTATTAGTTTGCTAAGTTGATCACCCAGCCAAAGCAGGTTATCCAGAAAAGATGTGACAAAGTTAAAGTAATACTGTGTGAACAAGCTGAATAAATTTTTATTTGTAAAAAAGACATTAAGCAAAGTCAGATATATGAAGTGGTCTGAAAGTTAAAATTCAGTTTTGTTTCTAAGAAATAAGCAAGCACATTTCTACAAGGCAGCTATAAGATGCTAACCTACATCTAATGATGGGCTTTGCCATGAAGCCCCAGCAACAGTCCTTCTTTCTCACTCCCAATTGCAAATTTCCATCTCCAAACACAAATGTCTTTCACCACACAGTTCAGTAAGAAAATTACTTTGGAGCCCTGGTGCTGAAAATGCATCAAAGCACAGTCTTTAAATTCTCAACCCCCCGAAAAAGAAATCAAAGGACAAAAAGAAAAGACACAGTTTGGCTCCCGCCGGCCTATAATGACAATAATGATAATAATCTCGAGGTTGCAGGAGGTGCGTCTACCCGCCATGCCAAGTCAATTCTCTCCATTCACAACTGTGTATAATTGTCCCTGGGACTGCAAAAATTACTGTCTTTTCACTCACAACAGTATTGCAAAAATGCTTTCAAACAACCTCAAACCCTTATTGATTAAAACAAAACTATCTGCTTTTTTACGGTTCATGTTAGGTCTGGCATTCCTGTGCACAGGGTCAATAATCCAGTCGTTCAAAAAATAGTCACGAAAGGCGTATTAACATAAGCTGTGCATTAAGACACAATTATTTATATGCCTGACAGTAATGGCTCCGCGCTGTGCACTGTATCAACTCAAAGATACTTTAGCAGGAAAATGAAACACTTTGGGAGAATTTCTGCTCTCCCAAGGACAATTAGCATAACACTAACGCTGAAACGAGACAGCAATAAGGACTGACAGAGTAATGCTTCATCCCAGTGCCTCCAGAACAGCAGTGCCAGTCCCCAAAGTTTGTACCCATGATAGCACGCTTCCCTCCGCTAAGCGCCCACCGCCCGTGCCTAATGCTTCCCCAATCCTCAGATTAATGAAACGCAAGTAAGCAGTTTCAAGATGCATTACACTCTGCTACCAAACCCACCCGGCGCGGGGTGCCCCGTGAGATCGGCCGCAGTGCCCGCAGCCACGCACTGCCCCGAGCCCGGGGAGCTGCCCTGGTGCTCAGACACCGCCAAGGGCTGCTGTCCGTGCGGGCTGTGCCCGCGGCGCTGCCCCGCACAGCGCGGAGCCCCCGCACAGCGCGGACACTCTGGCCCCGCACAGCCTCGGCAGGGCGGAGCAGCACCGCGAGTCAGCGGGCGGCGTCGAGTGCCATCCGGCCCCGGAGTTTGGAAACTCTCGGCAAACCCACCGCCACCGTCGTGCCCACAACTTGGCGGGGTCTGGAGGGCGCGAGTGGCTCCGGAGGGAGGGACAGCGCCGGTCCGGGCTGTGCCGAGCCGAGAGCATCCACCAGCGCCGGCAGGGGCTGTGCGCTGGGCTGAGCTGGGCTGTGCCGCCGCCTCCCGCCCGCGGCACCCCGAACCGCGGGGGCACAGCCCCGACACAGCCCCCAAAACGCGGGTAACAGCCCCGAGAGGCTGCGGCGTCGCGCCGACAGAGTCGCGACACGGCGACCGCGGCGGGTCCCACCGTTCGCCCTCCCTGTGTCCCGGTGGCCGCCCCTCCGCGGGGCTCGGACAGGCTCTCCAGCGGCGCAGACATCGCGCCGGCTCCCCTGCCCGCGGCGCAGCGGCGAGAGAGCTGCGCGGGGCACCCCGGCTGAGTCCCCCAGCTCTGCCCGCCGGGATGGACCCTCCGCCGGGATACCCACCCGCCCCTCCGCCGGGATGCCCACCCAGCCCTCCGCCGGGATGTCCCGAGCGCCGGGATGCGCACCCACCGCTCCGCCGGACGGGGCTGGCGATGCCGCGCTGCAGCGGCCACCAGTTGCGCTTCCCGCCCCGAACGGCTGCGGTGCCTCAGACAGGACGGGATGCGAAGTCTCTGCGCTGCCGAAGCCCCTCTCGCAGTGCAACAAGTGGCGGTGGCGGTGTCGGGGCGGGGGCGGTGTCGGAGCCGCGCAGCGCTCGGGGCGCCCCCGCTGCCACTCACCACGCCAGCGACACCGCCCCCCCGCGCGCGCGCCCGCGACACGCGTCTTGGGCCGCCGGGGACGCCGTACTCCGGGCGATACCATCAGGTACCATCAGGGGGGAGCCAGGCACCTTAACCTGCCCGCCCGCCGTGTCGGCCCGCCCGGCGGCCGCGCAGCTCCCCCCGCCTGGCCGCGGTGGTAACGCCCGGGCGGCCATCGGGAGCGGAGGAGCCGCGCGGTGGGACCCGCTCGGAGGGGCCGGGAGGGACCAGGATCGGGATCGGGGGATCCCCGGGAGGGATTGGGGGATCCGCGGGAGGGATCGGGAGATCCGCAGGCGGGATAGGGATCCCCGGGCGGATGGGAGGGACCGGCCGCTCATCCCCGGGGAGCCCCCGGCCTTGCCCGCGGTGTGTCCGTGCGCGTTGCAAGGGTTTGATGGCGTGTTTATATCGTTCCAGCCGCAGCGCAGAAATGATCATCCCCGTCAGGTGCTTCACGTGCGGCAAAATAGTCGGGAACAAGTGGGAAGCGTACCTTGGCCTCCTGCAGGCGGAGTACACGGAAGGGTGGGTGTTCGCGGGCTCACCTCTGCGTGCGATCGCACAGCGCATAAAAGCACAGAATGTTGGGTTTGGAAAGGACCACTGGAGATCGTCTGGTCCAGCCCCGGGGCCAAGGCAGGGTCAGATGCACAAGGGCAGGATTGTGGCATTACAAAGTAGCTTTAGAGAGGCTGAAAACCACAACTACGTGCTGAGGCTATTTAACCAGAGGTTAGAAACTGTAATAGGCAAGAAAGTATTTGTTTTCCCGCTGAATCTTTCAGGGCAGTAGTATGGAAGTTGCCAGAGTTCTTAAATGTGTAACTCTGTTTTGATTGTTTGTTCCCTTTCCCTTACATACAAGTGTAAGAAGTAACTAACACAGTTAAAGGGTACCACTTTCAGGGGTTTTTTAGAAGCATTTCACGTTGCCTACCCAGAATCGCTAACCTTATTTATAAGTGCTGGTTTGCTGGAGGAACCAGCGGCTTAACTGCTCTACATACCTGACTGATAGTCCCGAGATTGTGTTTGAAGAAGGCGGTTCATGCTTTGCATAGCCAGAGTTGTCTTGTAAAATTAAGGGAGGATCTACCCATGGCCAGAAGCTTTGAGAGGAAAACTTCAGAAATACTTACATTGTCATCAAGTTTAAGTATGAAGGAAAAAAAATCCATGGATATTTGTTATTCAGAGGAGTGAAGAAGAAGTTAGAAGTGATGTTGAAACTGTTGTAGAAAGTAGTATTTGTGTTGCATTCCAATGGTTTGGGATCCTAATAGTCCATACAGGGAAGACCATTTAAAAAACTACTGGAAAAATGTGTATCAGCAACATGCACTGCCTTTTCCCTAAAGTAAAACTGAAAACATTCCTATGGCATAGGATACTATTTTGTCAAGGAAAGCTTTGCTTTTGAGCCTCATCTAAACTTGTAGAAAGTTGTGCTTAGTGGCTGTGTGCATTCTTTGATTCACAGGGGAAGGATGTCCTGTCCCCTCACCATTTGTCAGTTTCATTAAAACCATCCAGTGAAAATCATTCAGGTCTTTTCCTATATCTCATTACTTCTGTGAGGGGCCTTTTTAGAGAGCATTTACATCTGAGAACTTTCAAAAGTAGCAGAGTAGAATTTTGCAGCTCCTAAATGAAAGGTATTTGTAAAGTTTCTACAAATTTTTTCATTCTTTCATTTATGGAGTTAAAAACATTACAATAGTTCAGGTTCCTAATACTGAAATTTGTCAGAGCTATTTTGATAGTACTTCTGACTATTTTTCCAGGCATTACATTTTAATATTTTCCCTGTCTTCGTTACCTGTATAGGACAGGAAGCTGTGTATTGTCACTGACAAATGCTCACATGACAACAACTGCTGTGGTGACTGGTGTGATTCTGTGATGCTTGTTCCAGCTAATGCAGTGAGGGTACTGTGAGAAGCAGAGTTTACAGATATTTAACAATTAAAATCTTCCAGTGTAGTATTGGAATCACTGTCAATGATGGCTTAAGAAAATGGAGAGACAAAATGGAAAAACTTTAGTTAAAAAAGACACCCACACCTTCCTGTTTGTCTCTTAAAAGTGCTCTTTTTTTCACAAGTCTTTGGAAGCTGGAGGGAAAAAGGACATGCAACTAAAGTTGTCTTGATTCAAATGTATAGTATGACTTCTGAATATGTGATTAATGTTGGTCTTTTGTGTCTCTATTAACTGCATTTGAAAGTTCAGAACTCTCCAGGGAGCTCCTAAAACTTAGGTATCAACAGACATCAGATGCTTTTGTCCCCAAGTGTTTTGGAAAGTTTAGGTATCATGCAATGATAAGCATTCTTTAAAAAACCCCCACAGTGTTCATATACTTAACTTTTGCAGGTGCTAGTCCAAAACTGAACAGCCCTGCTATTCAAGCCCTTGAAGGACTGATCATAGTTCCATCATTAGCAAGGAGAAGCTGCTTGCACCAGTGGACTGGGCTGCTTGAGGCCAAACAACCTTTGTGGTGCTCCAGCTTATGCAGGGGCTTCCCTTCAGCCATTTGTATTTTAGAAACTTATCTATTGGCTTCTTGCTACAGGGGAATTACAGGTTTCAGGAAATTACATTTGGTTTAAGCAAATGTTTTGTTACTGCACTGAATCGTATCAGTCTAAAGACCCGAGATCAGTCCCATGTCATTAATGTCAAATTCGGAAGTGGTATCAGACTGGCTTTATGCTTAATAGGTTGGAGTTAAAAGAGCTTGGGTAGTGTCACTTACCTTTAAGAGGTCTGATAGCAACACATGCAGTGGTTCAGGCTAGGATGAGTCATACATCGTCTACCCAACTGTAAGAATCTGGAGCAGTCACTGAGAAGGAATTAAGTGGAAAGACTGTAAAACAGACTTGTTGATCAGCCTGCACATACTTATTTGTGTATTTGTGGGGAGCAGGTTATATAACTGAACGCCGCCTGGTACGGGAACTGGAAAGGATTTTAGCCTTCCTCAGAATTAGCATGCCTGTGTGGGGGAGTTTGCATTTTGAGTTATTTTAGTTTCTGTATATCTCACCTTTTTAGCATGGCCTAGATCACAAATTTATGTTGTGAAATAAGCAAGTATCATCCTCAGTTTACCAAAACAGGTCGTAACAGTGTCCTCTCTAAGTTTGAGAGTTGTGTCAGCTGGACACCATCTTCAGCAGCAGGGCATGTGCTGTGGCAGGCCAGAGAACAGGCAAACACCCTGTCAACAGCAATAAATGGAAAAGAACATTAACAGCACATGCTGAATTTCTGAGTCTTACTTTGAACTGCAAACAAATTTTCCTTTATGACTGAACTCAAAGTAATCAGTGCGCTGCTTAGGAAATGCTTACAAGTGGTTCTGACTCACTTCATCTATTATTTTTTAATTATTGTTGATTGATAGAGATGCCCTGGATGCCCTTGGTTTGAAGAGATACTGCTGCCGGAGAATGCTCCTTGCACATGTGGATCTGATTGAGAAGCTTTTGAATTATGCACCCCTGGAGAAATGAGATAGAAAACATACCGTGCTGCAAGCCATGCGGAATGTATCTCTGATTCTGTACTTCACACTGGACTTCAGGCAGTAAGGGATGAAAGCCAACTGTAGTGCAACCATCAAGAGATGTTATCTTCTGGGTAAAATACCACCTGGAGCCACTCGCATCTTTCAAGGAAACAAAGGAAAGATAAAGTCCACTTAACCAAGATCTGGAGATTAAAAGTTTGGATGCTTCTTTTTAAATCTGCTTTTGGAGTCGATTTGTGAACTTTTAGATGCTTCTACCAGTACTAGTAAATGTTTGTTTATGTAGAAAAATGAGTATATTACATTAAAATGTTGAAATAAAGGAGGTCTTTCCTTGTAACCTTCCTAGAGTTTCTGGATAAAGTTAAGTAAATGTTTTAATGGATGTTGCCCTTTGCTCATGCTGGTTGGTTTGAGGTTAGGAATAGTGCTAATTACCCAGTTCAGTGTCCTGGACTAGGCATGCAAGGGGTAGAAAGATGGGACTGAACTCGGGTTCCAGTTACATGAAGGTGGGTCAGTTTGTTTGGTGAGAGTGAGGCATTACTCTGGAAAGCTGCTGGAGCCAGCAGAGTACACTTTCCACCACAGTAAAAGTCAACTTGTGGTCTCTACCCCAATCCTTACAAAACACTGGGGCTACTGCATCTTAAAAACCAGTGAATCAGATGGTGCAGTGCCTTTGCTGAGGTAAAATATGTGTGAATGTTCCCACGGAAAGCACTGGATGTGAGAATGTACGCATGCTGGTGTGAACAGGATCAAAGTCCTGATCCTGCCAAGCACCTGCACCCCTCTGTGGCTGGTACATGTGCAGCTTCCCACTTGTTCGGCATTTCATCAACTTCACGTTGTGCTGCACGTGTGGTGCGGCACTGCCTGCCCAAACGGAGAGTGCTCTGCACTCCCCGGTGCCATGAAACAGAGAGGCCAGCTGTACCTGCAGGGTTTGGGAAGGTCACCTGATGAAGGGTCTCACCATCCTGTTGCACCATCAGCTTGTAAGTTGGACCGTGTTTCACTCTGTTCTCTGACATCAGAAAATGCAACAGTCTGGGCGGTGTGTACACAGACACATTCACCTTACCTGAAAGTGAAGGAGGCCCATTCCTACACCTGTGCGTGCTCTCAGGACTCTGTGCAAATGCAGCTTTATAGAGAACAGGCTGGAAAAGGTGGTAGTCCCTTAGCTTGCAGTCTCTTACTCCTTGGTGCAGTTAAAACTTGGCACTCACGTATTGACTACAGGGTAAGGAGCTTCTTTTCCATAGCTGAAGAGCTACGAAGAAGTCAAACAAAACCTGACTTTCCAGAAATGGTAATTATTTAATGTGCTTACTGGGTAAAACTTGCACGCACAAACCTTAGAACTAGACTATCTGACAAAACAAGTGGCAGGATTGCTTGTCTTTGGTGATCACCCCCCCCAGTCTTTACATTTGAATTTGCTTTTCAATTTACTACAAGGCATTAGTAGATGTTTCCCATATTCAGCAGTTCTTCACTGAAGACATTTCAAAAACACATGCTTTATCCTAATGCAAAGAGAATTAAGCAATTAATTCTAGCATTTGTTTCATACTTGGTTGGGTAGCTTATGTTCTCCATGCCTGCTGTGTTAGCCAGCTAAACACACTTCAAAAAAACAAACCAAAACCCCTCCACTTCCCTTTCAGGCTGTTTTTTAAAAGGGACACTGTGACATAGAGGGTGACCTTTCCAGACCAAACTCATGTGGGATGCTTTTCCATGTGACAGCACAGCGTTACGTGGGCAGACGTGCCAGCTTGTTCACAGATACCCATGCGGGCCCCGCACTCGCTCCGTGAGCCACGCTGGAAAGCAGCAGCCCAGACAGGGACGTCTGGCAGAGGCAGCCGTGCAGGATGCCATGCGGAAAGCTGTCCTGCATCACTGCCAAGGAACTGGATTAGACGAGCTGACAGGACTTGGTTGCTATCTGCAAAAGCAAATTTCTAATCTAGTTTTCTGGTTAAGAATAGCGTGTTTCTTTTCAAAGCACATGCCAAGTTGTCTGATACAAAAAGTTATGGCCTTTAAGTACTTATAACGAAAATGCAATTTGCAAAAACACAGTAGGCCGTGTTCAAAACTGCTAAGGAAAAAGAAAAACCACTTTAGTTGCTCTCATTACTGTTCTCAAAAACACTACAGTGGAAGCCAATGACAGATGTTACACAAGGAGCAGCAAAAACACCTGAGTAACAAGACTGTGGCACAGCAGGCATTAATATTAGCTCATGCAGCATTTGACATGCTGAATGCATCACAACTTTTCCTTACGAGTTTGCAAATGCAGTATTGACCAAAAAAAAGCCATCTCTGTAATGTGGCAAAGCAGTTTATCGTGTTCATGTGAAAGCTTGTCTCAAGAGTTTTGTCCTTCAGAGGGTTAGGAGCAGAAGCAGAGCTTAAATCCTGTTGCAGAAAGAGTCAGTGAAATTTTCAATGGATTTCTATAAATCCCAGCTTTCACCCCTGCTCATTGGTAAGTAGGAAAGTAATTCCCTTTTTGCTGTCATTTCTCCTGTGCTACCTTCTGCAGCAGTTAATAACATAAGAGTATTGGATCTGCTTTCTAACCTGCCAGATCTCTTTGGGAAGAGCTATTAAATATAGTCACAACAATGGTACTTTTTCAAGGCAATGTAAAAGACATGAGTATATACAGAAGAAAAAAAAGAAAAAGTTTCAGTTTTCCTTGAATCTGAAAAAGGAGCCCTTAGCAGAATCAACAAATAGGCAGAAGTAGCAAAAAAAAAGAGAAATTATACTGAATATGCAGTCCTTAATTACAGGCAAAATTCTATCAATTGGAAGATTCATGAAAAATACAAAAATCCCACCACTCTCCTGCTGTCATTTATTCTCTTTACCTATAAAACATTTTGGAAATTTTTCAAGTCTGTTTTGAAGGACTCTTGCAGGGCTCCCACTAACCTGGTGTCATGGTTTAACCCCAACCAGCAACCAGGTCCCACACAGCTGCTCACTCATTCCCCCAACAGCAGGATTGGGCAGAGAATTGGAAGGGTAAAAGCCAGAAAAGCTCATGGGTTGAGATAATGACAGTTTAATAGAGAAAGCAAAAGCCATGCACACAAGCAAAGCAAAACAAGGAATTAATTCGCTGCTTCCCAGGGGCAGGCAGGTATTTATCCATCTCAGGAGTGCAGGGCCCCATCATATGTTTGTGGTTACTTGAGAAAAAAAAAGAACCATCACTCCAAACATCCCACTTTCCTCCTTCTTCCACCCACTTTATATGTTGAACATGATGTCATATGGTCTGGAATATCCCTTTGGTCAGTTTGGGTCACCTGTCCTGGCTGTGTCTCTTCCCAACATCCCATGCATTCCCAGCCCACTTGGCATGTGGCAGGACAAGAAGCAGAAAAGGCCTTGGCTCTGTGTAAGCTGTGCTCAGCAATAACAAAAACATCTCTATGTTATCAACCCTGTGATCAAACAAATCCAAAATGCAGCCCCATACCAGCCCCTGTGAAGAGAGTTAACTGTATCCCAGACAAATCCAGCACACCTGGCATTGGGAAAGCAAGCAATTCACAATCAGAAGCGTAACAGAAGACCCTCGTCACTCAGGCCACAGCCTCTCTTCACACATCACAGTCGTATCAAAATAATGAAGTACTGCCTGAGACACACATGGTGGCAGCTGAGGTCATGAAAGTACTGAGCAATCTGCTCTGGAGTTCAGCATCTTGCTTCTACCTGGAGCATGAGTACCAAGATATGTGTGTGCTTGGTAGGCTTTATGTTTCTTAAAATGACAATTTTAAACAAAAAAAACCTCAAACCTCTTGATCATAACTCTGAGTCTGTCTGCAGGAAGGAAGTGAAGTGCTTTTGTGCCTCCCTGTAATGAGCCTCAGGTCTTGTATTTCAAAAGGAGTTTTGCTCTGAGAAACCCACCTCTTGTGAGGGTCTCACCCCAGGGTGATTTACTGAGAGATATGTGCTGGGTTTTTTTTCTTCCCATGGCTTTTCCCTAAATGCAGCCTGGAACTGGATACTGAAGTCTGACTTCTCTTGTGTATGCTTCTTGTCTATATGAAGAAATATGAAAACTCTGAAAATCCTGATTAAAACCAGCACACAAATCCTCACAGCTGTGTCTTTCCATCGAGATGCCTAACCAGCCCTGTGGCTACAAAGCCACATTTCACTGGCAATAAATTACAAGGATCCAGAACATGAGCTACTTCTTTCCCAGCAAAGAGCCCTACAGGAAAAATCCTCACTCTGCCAAAAAACCCCCAATGAATTCCCACCAAAACCAAATAGCCTATTTGCCTCTAAAAGCAGTTTAATAGCAAATAGTTTCTAAGTTCAGTAGTAATACTAGTAATAAAATAGCATTTCTACTTTGTGCCCTCTCACAGTAGCCCCATGTACATCCATTTGAGCTCAATTAGACAGCAAGATTTTCTTACTCCTAAAACTTCTCAGCTGAGGCATCTCCAAAATTATGTTTCCACTCAGCTCTGACTGCCCAGATTAGGAATACAGATTTGCTTTCCCCTTCTGCACATTTGCACCAGAATTTACAGTGTGGGTCTGTTTTCAGGTCCAAATTTTATTCAGATTCTCCACCCAGTGAGAAAGTATTTTTAATTGCTCAATAGAGAAAGCACAATAGAGATGTTTGAAAACTGGAGGCAGGAAGCATGTGGCTGAGACTTCGGCTCTGCTGTGCTGGATGGTTTGATGTGTCACCCACTGAAGTCTGTGGAAGTCTTTCCATTAACTTCAATGTGACTTAAAATGGCCTGGTGGTGTGTGGGGCCTCACACCACTCAGGTGCCCATTCATTGCATTAAGTTCTGCTAAGAAAAGCAGTTTGCAGTGCCCAAGCCTTAGATACTCAAAGAACTTTCAGATCTTGATGCAGAGCTCAACTGTGTGCCTCTCTAGCACATAAGGCCATAAAAGAAAATAAAAGCTAAGACGTTATCTTTGGCTTCAGCGACTCGTGCCACCAGGCTTTGCTTTCGGGCTAGTGCTTGGAAGCCGCACAATATTTACATGGGAGTAGTTGTCATTTTAATCCTCTCGCTTTCTCCTTCATACTCCATTCAGAAATATATAGGGAATGCAGAGCCAAGATGTACAGAATGCATTAGAGTTTGCACCCCTGATCTAATTTCTCTTCCACAAATGCACATCTTCCAGACTCTGTCAGTCACGTGTTCCGGTGAGCTACATCTTACCTTGTGCTGTAGGTCACACATAGCTGGGGTGAAGCCACCAAGTTCCCAAGCACTGCACAAGTTTCCCCACAATTTCCTCCAGGATACACCTCCTTCTGTGTTGAATATTTTGTCTTGTAACAGTCAAGCTAGAAAACTCATGCAGGAAAGCCCTTAATTTATCCCTCCCAAATACAATGCAAATGTTTTAATAAAATGGGTTCATTATTTCTTGCTTTTTAGGAGCTGAACAACCAGCGATCAAAGAAAGGCATGGAACAGCAGACAAAAAGCTGAAAGCCCACAGACTCTGGGAGCACAAGAACCCTGCAGTTAACAGCAAACTTCAAAGCAAGCAGCAAAGGCCGTGGTCAGGCCTTTCTGTAGGCACTGATGATTTTGAATTACCCCACACCGCAGCCCATGGGCTGGACTTACAGCTAGTCAGAATGAACACTGAATACTCACTGTTTGGGAAGCAGACCTTCTTCTTATAAAACCAGGTCTACTTGGAGTACTCCAAGAAATGAACTACTTCTAAAAAACATTAATCAGTGGTATGATTCAATGGGAGCACAGGACAGCTGTGCTCAGCATCCACTTTTAGATGCTGACCTTTTCTGAGCTGCTGCTTTCCACATTTTCTCATGGTTAACCACAATGGTATCTACAAGCTTTGAATTTCTTCGGCAATTAACCTAAATGTCACTGTCCTTGCCAACATTTCTCCAGAGACCCGATCCAAGAGCATGAAGCTCAACAGGAATCTTTCCTAAAGTGCTGGTGTACTTTGGGTCCATCCCTTTCCATCCTCTCTTTGCATTCTCCAGGCTGGTCCCATCAGCAGTGGAGTCTCCCATTGCCCATTTCGGTGTAACATCATTGGTCATATCTTTTAAAGACAGAAAAAGGCTGCACTTTACACTGTCTGTTTAGGGACAGACCCTGACAAGAACAAATATGTTTGTTAATGGGAGCCTTGGGCAACCAGTGCAATGCCTCAGTTTTCCTGCCTGTACCTCTGAGATGGCACTCGTCCCACTCTTCAGGAACCATCAGAGAGGGGCAACAAGGAGAAGCCTAATATCACTCAACCCCTGGTGTCTTCTTGCCCCCCTCTTATCAATGACCCCTATCATACAATCTCAAATCCTAACTGAATATTTTTAACTAGATTAAAAAAGCTGGTTTTGACATTAAGCAAAGCCCAGGGTGGGAAGTGCTGATGGAAATCTGCTGCCCTGAGCTTGTGCAGCAATTCCAAGATCAACAGCATCACTGTTCCCAGCAATCCAGAAGGCACAAGAACACAGCTAAAGTCCAATTACCTCCAGCTGCTTACTGAACGCTGCTTTAAAGTGCCTCCCCCTCTTTTTTTTTTCCTTTTTAATGAAGTCTTCCCTAGAGCAGTGTGTATTAAAATGTGCTCCTTCCCAGGCAGTGATAGGAGAGAGAAGGCAGAAGCAACCACTTTATGGAACAAGGGGTTAATGGTAATAAAAGCAATGCCAACTACTCAGGGTTCGAGGCTGCTCTGATGAAAAAGGATGTTCTCCTCCCAACACTGATCAGCCACTACCCACCAGCTGACAGGGCTCTGCCCAGCCCTTCATCAATACCGTAACAGATACAGCCAAACAATACAGCCAAGCCCTTGAGCCTCCCATTTCCAAAGAAAGTGAAAATTCAGAACTTTTATAGTTGAGTTTATAAATTCATATGCAGCAATGCAATCGCTAACACTTGGGCCGGAGGTATAACAAGAAATTCCCCCTGAAAATTTGAAAACAAAAATCAGATGAGTGCTGCTCTTCGCTGTAGGCCTTTTCTTGTAATGAGATGTGCAGCTGAAGCAATTCCCAACTTCAGTTTTTTAAAGAAGCAATAGCAGTTCTACCAGGAGGTCTTCTCCAGGAGCGAGCTAGTAAATGAAAGCATTAAGTAAATAAGGGCTTGAGTGCTTCAGATCATTACAGAGATGGCCTGCAGCTCCACACTTCTCCAACTAGATTTGGGTTTTTTTTAATATTATTGTCAAAACAGCTTGAAGAAAACCCCCTTTGGATCGACTGAGCATTAAATGCAGCATAGACAAATGTCTGCTTTCCTCCATTAAGCAACATTTTAAAAAGTAAAAAAGTAATAATTAAAATCCACTGATGAATTATTGCTTCTAATAAATAAAGAGAAACAAATACCATTGGCCTCAGTAGCTTTTATGTTAGTGACCCGAGCTGCTACTGAACCAAATGGACAATGTGTGCTGCAGGAGCTGGGAGCAGCACCATGGAGAAACTCCCATTTCAGCTACACCAGAAACACCCCGAGACATGGTTCTTTATGTTTGAGCCACAGACAGAACCACGTGGCATCCACACAGTTAAACTCCTTTTATCGTGCCATTGTCTCAAACAAAGTGGGCAGACTTTCTTTGGGCCAGGTCCAGGACACGGATCCATGTTGCCCAGAACAAAGCTTGATCCTCCATCCAGGATCAGGGTGATCATGCACTGCCTGAGTGAAGATCCTTCATGATGCTGGGGCTCAAGTCCCCAAGACCTGCCACAACAGTTTATCCTCACTCCCTGCCAGAGTAGTATGCCAGCAGGCCAACAAACTCCTACTGCTTCCACAGCTCAACCCAGGGCAGATTTCCACAAAAGAAGGTGACTCCTACAGGGAATACTTGGACAGCAGAGCTCTTCGTTCTGTTGGAGATTAATTGTCATCTTTTTTTTCCTCCCATCTCACCTCCCTCAAGTGTATTCCCAACTCAAAACATCTGAAACTTGTTCCAAACTCTGACTGTGACCAATTAAACATAACCAGACAGAGCTTCAGGCCTTCACTGCCTTTTACACATCCACTTCCAGAGCAGTTCACAGAATCACAGAATCAATTAGGTTGGAAAAGACCTCTGAGATCACCAAGTCCAATCTTTGACTCGATACCACCATGTCAACTAGACCATGGCACCAAGTGTCGTGTCTAGTCTTTCCTGAGAGAAAGTCATGGCTAGTTTCCTGAGAGAAGAGATCGCACCCCACCTGGCTAAAATCTCCTTTCAGCCAGTTGTAGAGAGTAATAAGGTCCCCCATGAGCCTCCTCTTCTCCAAGCTGAAAAACCCATTTCTTCAGCCAACTTCCACAGGCAGAAGCAGGGAAGTCATATTGTGTGTATGAGGTTACTGCAATATCACAAACTTAAGCTGGTTATTTCTTTCTTCTTTATTTTAAAAGCTACAATATTCAGGTAGCTTAAGGAAAAACAACCTTTGGATTTTGTCTGCTCATAAATCCATCACAACAGCTTGGGGGAAAACAGTAAATAAGATACTGGAAGAAGAGCACAAGAGGCCAAAAGAAGAGCATCTGCCTCTGGATGTGCTATTTGCAAGCAAAGCCAGGTAGCAGGCTGTGATATTAGTGTGTGGTATTGATTTGTTCTTAATCCAGAGAAATGCCCCTGTAATGAACTCTGCTGTGCCCTTAATGATTTCATATTGAAGGATGTTAGATGCCTTGCTCATAACAGAGTAACAGCAATTCCAAAAATAGCAATCCTCATAATAAAATGTTATTGAAGATCCTGAATTTCAATATAAAAGGGACTCTGCTGTACTCAAGGGCTTACTAGATACAAATGCATACTTTTAAAAGTTGTATTAAAGTCATGTTGGTACCTGAGTTACAGAGGCAATGTGAGATGCTACTCCAGGGAGCAGCTGAGCCCCATGTCCCCAGGAAACTTTTAGGCAGATGTAATACAGGCTAGATTTAATCCTGCCAGATGACTGGGGTTGGATATTTACAAAGAGCTGAGACCTTTTGTGAGCTGCCCGCAAGTGCAGGAGAGTGGCTGCTGTGCTCCTCAGCAACCAACAGGGACAGCACAGGCACGGGGTGCTGGGCCAGGTGCCATGTGCCTGATCCTGGCTCTGCTGCTCATCCCCTGGCCTCAGGCAGAAGCCTTCCAGAGGGCCACCGGCGAGATGCCACTGCAATTGGCCAAAAGGGGGCCTGTGAGAGAGGGCAGCCACTGCCAGCTGATCAGTGGGAAGAATTACCACCAAGCTCAGGGCCACCACAAAGGACTCAGAGCTGGGAGCACCAGGTCCAAAGTTGACTTGCACTCACCTGCAGGTGATTTTCAGCCTTAGCTTTGTCAGTGGAGCAAACAGCAGACCCAAATTAAGCCTGCCAGCTGGGCTTCCCAGCCTCTATCAGCAGGGGCCTCATCCTGCAGTCTGGCCCAGTGGATAGGACCCCAGTGGCTGGGAGAGATGGTGACTGTCCATCTCCCACTGAATACTGGTTTTGCTGGTGCCAGAGCCCCTCTCCTGAACTGGAAGTGCAGAGGGGAAGACTCAGCCCTGCAAAGAGTCGTTTGGGAGTAGCTTTAAGCCTTCAAATAATCCTTATATACCAACCAGCTTAATTAAGAACAACCAGGGGTATCTCCTGCCACCTCTAGCAGTTCTGGGGACACAATTAATTAGCTAAAGGAAACAAGGGCTGAACATTCACCTCCTCCCAAAAAGGAGCTCAGAGTTTGGCTCATAGGTTTTCCAGGATGTAGAGTGGAAAAAAACCCATGAGCTCAATTATGCCTAATTTAAAGCATAATTGCCTTAATTACAGCCAGTTTTTTTCTGACCCCTGCTCAGGAGGTGATGTCAGCCAGGCTGCCCCTGCAGGGTCTGTGCACGGGGCAGGTGGGAGCACCTGAGGGGACTTTGGCTTTCTGTCTTCTTCCTCCAGGGCCCACTCCTGGGCAAAAATGGTATTAAAAACTGGGCCAGAAAGGTGAACTTGTTCCCCTGAACTGGCTCTAAGCAGGTGAGGCAGGAACTGCCTCCCTTTCCCCAAACCCTGAACTCCCTCTGCTCTACCCTAGTTCCTGCTTCCACAGGCTGGCAGCATGTGGTCCTCCCCTGGGAGACAACAACCATCCTTGGATCCTGTCTCCAGGAAGGGCTCTGAATCCTAAAGCAGAGAAATGAACATCTCTCCAACACTGTGTGGAGAGCAGAAGTTATTTGCATCCACATTCCAGAAACCTCTGCCTGCAAGAGCAGAATCAAGTTTACTCAAAGATCCAGGCTATGCAAAACTACAAAAAAATTTAAACCAGCAGGTGCAGTTTGACACTGATGATGTGTATATGCCATTGCTGGTTTCAGAAGAGGAGTGACACCAGAGTTCAGTAGTTTTGTAGGGTCAGAACTCCTTTGGAGCAGTATTTTTATTGCTACTTAGATTACAGGCAGAACTGAAGAGATGCAGCTGCACTGCTTGAACGGACACTAAAAGGCAGTTTTCAATCTAAGAGGGCAAGGAAACGGAAACACTAATAGGAATTTGTCCGCTGTGCTTGGCAGGGGGCTCAGAGGTGCAAAGGAGCTCGGCCCTCAGGCAGGTGCAGGATGGAATTCTGCAGTGCTGTCTGCTCCTCCACTCCCATCCAGCACTAACAACATCTGAATAGCTGATCACTTTACAAAGCGGTCATGAGCTCTGCCAAAAATCCTGATGTGAGAGGTATCCTCAAACCTCCAGGCAAACTGGGGACACAATACCAAGCTCCTGTATTCCAGTCAGTACCTTAACCACGTCCGCACCAGCCCACTTCTCTGCTTGTGAAATGCTGCCTCTTCTCGCCCCCAGTTATTTAAATACAGTTCATTCCCAGAAGGCAGAGTCAGTTTTTTGGTGTAAAGGGGGCCAAGAGCCCACATTTGTTGGAACTGTGATTTTAATAACAAACCCATCCAGTGACATTACTTATATGGAAAGGTAACTGTAAAATACATTTGAAAAACATGTTTAATACATATGCAACCTTCTTTGCTGCTCCATGATGTAAGGCTCCACTCCCTGTCCTGGAGTTCAGGATTGTTCAATTTGAAGTTTGGACAAACCTCAGAAATGTTTCTTTTGAGTAATCATGCCACAGCTGCCAGCTAGAGTCCAAACAACTGAATCATTCATGAGCCCATGCGCTGGGCACAAGGCATTCAGCAGAGGAAGGGCAGGTCAGCCTTTAACCGACTGCTATTAAAAACTTTCATTAAAGTCCTGGAAAAGGGTGGTGGGAGAGGGAAAAAGGAGGAGTCTAAGAAAATAAATTATAATATTGATCATGGCAGTGGAACGATGATGGAAGTGGGCTAGAAAATGCAAGAATGTATAAAATGTAAATGAGTCTGGGATATCTCAGACAGTCAGGCACGTTTAAATGGGACAAGTTCTAATTTAGGTAAATATAAAATAGTGCCTGACAATGCTCAGCATATAACAGACAATAACATGCAAGTGAGGAGCCATAAGAGCTGGGAATGGAGTGCCTTCAGATGTCACTTTGTAGTGACATTAGCTGTTATTTCAGTCTGCAGGGAACTGAGCTGATATCTTCCAAGAACGGAGATAGCAGTTGAAATCCCAAAACTTGAGCCACATGTCTCACATCTCAGGCCATCACTGCTTAATGCCACATCCCAAAATGGGCAGCAAGACATCAAACCATGTAAAACAACATGGAAAAGCAACTAGTCACTAAAGACTTGCACGGGAAGGTAAACAGGTTATCAAACAGGCAGCTCTCCCAGAAACTGGAGAGAAGGGAGAAGGTGACCATGACTCTGGAAGGACTGAGATTTGTGGCTTAAAGGGGTTCCAGCATTTTTGAACAAAGTAAGACATATAAACCTCACCTGCGTAAGTTCCAGCAGGCAATGGAAATCCTCCAGAATGGCAGGAGACATACAGATGTACATACACACACACACGGTCAGAGCTGTAAAGAATCACCCCACACCCTGCACCCTGGAGTCAGTGCTTGGTTTGGGGTAGTCTCCAACCACAGAGGAGTGCAAGGGGCTTGGAGTGACCCTCATGTCACCCCCATGGCAGCCTAGGACACATGCTCAGCCATCAAAGTCCCATCTGGGACTGCAGAGGGCAGGGTTGGCTTTTGCTGTCCCATTGTGGGAGACAGCAGCCGCTGGCAGGATCAGGCCCTGCCAGGGCACTGGGCTCTCTCTACACACTGTGCGGGCAGAAACTGCCCTTTCCTTGCCAGCCAGACAGTTGACTACTCATCAAAATGAAGCCTGGAAATACCTGATGCTCAGCAGCTCCTTTTCTGTAGGCAGGAGCCATAATCAGAAGAGGGAAAGCTGCTGATCCTGATGGCCTTGGCACGTGCAGCATCCTTTCTGTTAATGCAGGCACCTGGGAATGCAGAAGGAGCAGCCTCCTTTCCAGGGAGTAAGAGGACTTTGAAACCCCAGCATGCCTGATGATCTGCTGTGCTGGAATGAGTCACTGAATTCATTTGGTGGGCATCAGCATCCCTGCTGTGTATGTGATTATAGCACATTTGAGGGCATTACGCTCCCATCCCACATGGAATTTGTAATTTTTGAAGGCACCACATGAGTCTGGTCCCCAATGCCTCCTTGGCCAGCTTGGCAGCTTCCCAGGGAGACAGAACAGAAGGGCTGGCAGCCCGCAGAACTGCTCTTTAACAGCACGGGACGCAGCACAGAGCCCCACAGAACAATCGGCGGGGTCGAGGGAAGTCGTGAGCCTGCCCACCACCGCCGTGCCCCAACGCTGCACGACCAGGAGCGGCACAGAGCACCCAGCATCTTCCCCCACCTGGTACACACGGAAACTGGAGGTTTAACGGCAGGAAAGTACAGAGCAGTCCCCTTTGCCAGTTCCCAAACAGGCTGTATTTGTCCTGTCTCGCCAGGGAGAAGAGTATCACTGAGCCTGGACTTTTTCTCTCCACCACCACCGGGCTGTGCACAGTCCGAGCCCAGCAGGAAAACAAGGACATTACAATCACTGCGGAAGGGAGGCTTCATAAATGGGGAAAAAGAAGGCACCGAGGCCTCTCTGAGTGCAAAATTCCTCCCGATTAAATGGCAGAAGAAAAGGCAGGCCTGTGAACTGGTTTTGGGTTCGAAGCAGCTCTGCAGGTGAGTGTAAAATACTTGTGTCTTCTTTGAAGCTGCAGGAAAAGGGTGACTGCCCACAGCTGGACCCTTGCAGAAACTATTTACTGCTACATCTGTTTAGCCTTTTATTCCTGAGCAAATTGTAGTGACCACCCGCTCCAACCCCCTCCCCCAGCCCACCCACCCCCCCACCCCCCCCCCACCCCCCCCCCCGCTCCAGGAGAGCAGATCCCCTGCTGAGCTCACTGCTGAACGGGGCAATTAGCACAACCCTAATCTCCGAAAGGGAGAAATCCCTGCTTCTGACTCAAGAGAGGTGGCAGCGTGCGAGACCAGAGGCTGCAGCCCGCAGGGATGCTGGAAGATGGCAATTGCACCCTGATCACAGACCCTGCAGAGCCCACCGTGCTGTGACCATGCAGCGTGCCGTAATGAGAGAACGCCTGACTGCTAAAACTCACAAACTGAGGCTTGGAGGTTTTCTTTAAGAGCCGATTTTAGGCAACATTTCAAACAAAAAGAGAAATCCCTTTCAAGCAACTGCTTCATGCTTAAAGACACTGTGCTACAGACTTCATAGACATCACCCTGTGACAGTCTTGTAGAAGGGGTGCTAATTCCCCTTTGGAGGTAGAAAAGGGTGACTGTGGCCACACTGCACCCCTAGGGACACAGAGGGGAACAGGACAAACCACGAGGAAGAGTGCTGTGGACATTTCTTTCTCTGTGCAGCTGAACTGCTGAGATTGGCTTGAGAGCTGTTTGGGACACACAGCACAGAATCACAGAATGTTCTGAGCTGGAAGAGACCCACAAGGACCCCCAGGTCCAACTCTTAAGTGGCTCTCCCATATGAAGATTAAAAGTGTGACCCTGGCATTATTAGCAGCATGCTTTAACCAACTGAGCTTATCTCAGGGAGGTTGTGGCTGCACCATCCTTGGAACACGGAGCCATCCATGCCACCTTCTGTGTCTCCACTGCTATGGTGCAGGCAGCAACCAGCCTGTCTGCTCCTCCAGCCCCACCTCGGCAAACAGCTCTCCAGGACAAGCCCTCCCTTTCTCGTTTGTGCTCACCTTCAACTTACCTCTCCTGAAAACAGGGCTTGGAACAAGGTCTCATAAATGGACATGACCACATTCCTGTCTTACCCAACGCATTGGAGCAATGCAGCCCCTCCCCACAGCAATACTGCAGCAGGGGCACTGCCTCACCGCCACTCCCGAGCCACTCGTCTGTCTCCTCTGCACAGGCAAACATCCTTGTGGATGTTTTTGGCAGAAATCCTTGTTCCGAGCCGAGTGCTGGCCAGGTCAAGCTGCCAGCCTCAGTCCTGAGAGACCAGTGCCTTGCTGTAGCATTAGAAGCAGGCAGGGTGCAGGGCTGGCAGGGCTACCTTTCCTTCCCGGCCCGGGCACAGGCGGAGGGACCCGCGGGGGCGCGCCTTGGGGCCGGACACAGCGCCGCGAGCGCCGCCGCGCGGCCGTGCCCGCACCTGCGGCGGGACCGCACCGCGACATTCCAGCGCTCATCCCCCAAGGGCACTGAAACAGCGCAGACGTCTGCTCCCTGTTTGACACGGTGTCAGGCAAGCTACTCTACACCACAGAGAGCAAACTCTCAGAATCACAGAATTGTTAGCGCTGGAAGGGGCCTCTCGAGATAATCCCGTCCAACCCCTCTGCCAAGGCAGGGTCACCTAGAGCAGGTTACACAGGCATGTGTCCAGGTGGACACACAGTACTATCTCCTCTGTTTATTCCTAAGCAAACTGCACACAACACCCTCACAGGCCTTGCTACCCACTGTGGTAGGAACAGACTGTCTCATTGCAGTAGCCCTTGCCCCTGAAGCCAAGGTGGAAAAGGGGAAAGTTTCCACTGTCTTTGATAAGTGGACACAGTAGAGCCCTGAGCCAACTCAGACCCTCAGCTGCTCTCCTGAAGCAGACCTGACTGATAACCACCGGCAGCAGCTGGGCCAGCACAGTGAATGGAAGTTACCTGATGGCAAAGGCGCTGTCCCACCTGCCTCAGAGCTGCGCCTGTGACAAGGAAGTGTATCCTGTGTGACAAGGGTGAGAGCACAGCCCCTGGAGCAGTGCTGGGTGCACACACCTGCATGTACAGGCCATGGCTAATGTGCAATATCTGGTGCCCTGAGGTTCTGCAGCTTCAGGTCTCCAGTGCCACGCAGAGCAGGCTGCAGCACACCAGGAACAGGCTGCCAAGGTCTGGGACGTGAAGCAGATTCTCCCCTAGCTTCCTTCCCAGGCTGGTCCCTCAGACCTGCTTCTTCTCTAGGAGCTGGCTCCTCATCAGCAGGATCTGAGCAATCCATAGAACCCACCAGGCTCACTGTATTCCTTCAATTTTGCCGCACAGTTGGTACAGAACCTTAAGCTTTATTTTTCTATTGGCCAGCAACATAAACTGGGTTAAAAAAATTCACAAGCAATCAGTATTGTTACACAGAGAAAAAAATATAAAAACTTAGTGGGCAAAAGCCAACTTACTGTTCATATCTCATTCTTCCTGGCCTCTCCCAACCCTGTACAATGTGTTTGATGGGAATGGGCAAAGGCAGCTATGAAGATATGCTTAAGAAACTAGAAATATTGCTTCAAGCAACATGCTCAATATTTTCCTCTTAGTTAGTAGTCAATACTTGTTAAGGGACTTAAACATGAAATAATTTAGAGATTTCGCCTTTAGATCATTACACAATAATTTAGATTTCTTTCCTCTCTTTTGTACTGCTGTGGAACCAAGGATTCACGTCTGTTCCTCCACCTCTCTTTCCACATTAGTCAAGGATTATTTCCTGGGGCTGATGACAAGGAAGTTTCAGATTGACCTGTTCTGAATTTTAACATGTCACTCTTTAGCGCCAGTCCAAGATTTCTGCTCCGTGAACCAAAACCCCCACAATGCTGCAAGACCCTTTAGTGGTCTGGATGATTTTGGTTATGTTGGCTGTCTGCTGCCAGGGACCAGGCTCAGCCAGCATCGCTAATAGCCCTGGGAGAGGGAATAAATTTATTTATAGAAGTCTGAGCTTGTCTTCACTGCTCAGAAACACCAAAATGCCACAGCCCTTGCTAGTTTGTAACAGGCATACCAGAAAGGAGGGAACAAGACAGGAGGCACACAAGATCCCATGAATTCAAGCTAAGACCCTGCTGGCACCAAGTCCATGGCAGCAGTGATATCTGCATCCTGTATGTATCCAGGATCCCAGTGCAGTGAAATATTTAATTAAAACCTATTCCTCTGCAGCAAGCAGTTAACCCAACACTATCCATTTACCAAGTGCACTGGGCCAACTGGTTCAAACTGACTCTCCTGACCTTCTCAGCAGTCACCAGTAAAGGGGGCTTCCACATAAAGCCAGAAAAGCCTCAGCTGATTAACAAGCTCTTTGGAGGCTAATAAAGCATTTGCATACATTCATTTCCTGCCCAAGGGAGACAAGCCTGGAGGTTTTAATTAGTAAAATCAAGCCAAGGGCATCTCTCTGCATGTGTGGTAACAGATGAAGAAGGTATTTCCTCTAACAAAACAGGCCAAAGGGTAGCAAGATATGCCAGCCCCATGAACAACTGAGTTTTTCATCAAACCTCAGCAGGGGATAAGTAGGAAGAAATCAAGTGTTCTCACTCTTGCTAGAAGCCACTCAATAAAACAGGCTAGACCCAAAAGAATTAGAAAGTAGTCCATCATCTTGGCATCAGAATCGGTAGAAATCAAAAGGCCTCTTGTGGCTCCTAATGGCACAGTGTTGGGGGAAGCTTCAAGGAAGAGGAGGAATTGCTGAGAAATCCTAAGGCACCCACATCTTGGAAACATGAGAGTAATAACTGGATTTCAGCTCCACCAAGTTGTGCTCCCAGTCAGCAGGGCAAGTAGCCCCTGCCCCAGGGAGCCACGCAGGTATCCTCTCAGGTGGAAAACAACTGTTAGGACATTGGTGCACTCTTGGGAGGAGGGAGAGAAACCTTCCATGTATAAGAAACTCAGCTCTGCCTCCAGCTCAGCGCAAAAACATCATCTCTCCTCACAGTCAATGTCCCATGCTGCTGAGCCACTTCTCAGAAAGCAAACCATGACTCTTGTACAGCATCCTGGTATCTTCATATGGGCTCAGGAAATCTTCAAGAGAAGTGGCCTTGGGTAAAACTTGTTTCATAGTTCTACAAAGACACTGTTTCACTAAAGCTTCTAGCAGAAGATCCATAGCTCTTTTGTTTCTTGACACGGAAGAGGACCCGCTGAGCTCCAGGCTGCCTTGTACACAAGAAGGAGGGTGACTTTCCCTCAGAGCGGCTGGTAAGGCGGTGCATGGTTCTAAAGGCATTTAATTGTAGAGCCAAGTCCTCAGGTTACAGACACTTTGGTGGTGGTGGAGAATGGTCAGGCTGGCAGGTGCTAAGGGAAGTGGCAGAAAGGGAGCAACAGAGTTCCCACAGTTAT
Organism: Pithys albifrons albifrons; assembly: GCF_047495875.1. Classification (NCBI taxonomy): domain Eukaryota; kingdom Metazoa; phylum Chordata; class Aves; order Passeriformes; family Thamnophilidae; genus Pithys; species Pithys albifrons. Next base: position 47,213,574 of record NC_092463.1, on the reverse strand, counting down.
TAATATGGTTCTGACTTTAAACTCTTGTACAAGCAGCAGGTGAAAATCATTCCAAAGATCTACAGAGTGTAAAGAGAAGAGAGAAATACATGAAAAACCAGAATGGATGCAGTGGAGGCAGCAACTTGCAAACTAACAGTCTGGACCCAGCCTGAAGTGGCAGCCAGCTCCTGGCCTGGGGATACCACACTCCAGCTTGCAATAAGCAGCAGGAGAGAACATAATCTGTGCTAATCCTTGTAATTAACCACCAGTAGCTTCCTGGAGTGTAATTCAGCTGTTTGCCAGAACAAAGAAGATGAGAATGTCCCAGACATCTGTGCACCAGAAAAAAAAAATCCTGTGCTCTCCCCTCTAAAATGGGACTGGGGGGCATCCAAATCCTACCCTTTTATTCACTCTCTCCAAAATAATGGCTGTTATTCAATATGACACAGCTGAGGGAGAAATTCTGGATGATTTAAGACAATCCTGAGGATGCGGGATAGGAGGGTCCCTCCGGTGGAGCGGTTCCCCCGCTGGGCGGGCAGTGACGGCACATGGCCACACGAGGGCCCCCTCGGGCTGCCGAGACGCCGGCCCGGCCCTGTCCCTGCGGGACACACACCGTCTCCTGCTGGGAATTTATCACACCGGCAGAAAAGGCTTTTGCTTTGGAACTGGTCAATCCTCGGGACCCTGAAGCATCGGGACACAACATCTGGTTATTTTCCATCCCTTCTGCCCAGCACCCCCAAAACTCCACTCAGCCCCTTTACCTGCACACAGGCAATGCTGATCCCCACTGCCCCAATAATTTTCAGATGCTCTTGAATGAAGTTTTCCAGCTTGGTGATGCAACCACTCTGCATGGTGAAAGGAGGGACATGGAAAGTCAGCTTCATTTTCACCTCATTTACTTTAATCCAATGGCTACGACCCTTGAAAGCAGCGTTATAAAAAGTGGTGTCTGTGAGCAACCTCCTCCCCCAGTGTCACTGGAAAAGCGATGCAGATAGTGTGAACTGCATCATGTTTTGTACTGCTCTGGACCAACTGCCTCAAGAGCCACTGAACAAAACTGAGGTGGCTGCTGGCTGGGCAGAAGAAATGCAGAAGAACCTGCCACATCACACAGTGTGTGTGCCATTTTCCTCTCAGATCTGTGGAGAAATATTCCCTTGCTCAGTGTCTAGCACATGTCTGAAGAGGATTATTTACTCCTGTCAAGTCAAAAGGCCAAGGAAATGCTGCTGAATGGATGCAGTACAAGAACTATAACATGACAAGAACCTTTTAAGAGTAAATTCTTCCCACTGCTCTTTATGAAAGCAGGGAGTTTCAGTGCAAACCTGGAAAGCCAGGCTCTGGCTGCCTCTGTCTTGCAACTGCATCCTTGGCTGGCATTCTCTGTTGCTTTGTTTGTTTTTTTGTTCCTTTAAATAATTAAACTGTTTAGCTCTTGAGGCAGGTTTTCCCTGGCAATGTCAGGGTGATTTATTGCAGTGCCCCAAGGATGCTGGGGGCCCTCCTACCTCAAGAGTTTACAGTGAAGACAACTACACACATGCACGCAGAAGGAACGCATGAGCACACAGCCCTCCAGCTGGCAAAGGCCTTATTTTCCCCATGCCAGCATTAGATTTTGTAGTCAGACCCAGCTGCCCTGATATGAAGCAGTTACTCCTGTTCCCTTTTCTAGGTTTTCCTTCCGCAAAGCCACTTAAGTACTTTGTGAACTCTAAGACCTCATATGCAGCATTTGACTGTGGATCCAAACCTGCCCTTTCAACTTGTCCTCCTTACAGCTATCCCAAAACATCCGGCAGGCTACAGTGCCTCTCAATGCAGCTGGGCAGTTCCCTCCAGCTTCACCTAGCACAGAGAGAGGAGGGGAATTGCCAGCCCTGCCCCTCAAATGGTTGTGGGTTTCTACTCTCATAAACACCTCATCAACTTGTGGACACTTCTTGTGCTTCCTCACTAGGTCTTCCCTGAAAGGCGTAAACCTTATGGGAAAGCCTTCTTCCTGCCGTGCAAAACCCACAGCCAAGCGGCTGGACATACAAGGGGCTTTGGTAGGTCACAAAGACTGGACTTCATCTCCCTATTCATTCCACAAAAATAGATAGTTGGTTTCCTTTGAGCTGTTAGTTTCTTGGCTTAATGCAGATGTTATTCACACTCCACTTCCAAGTCCTGCTCAAAGACTGTGAGAAAGAAATACCTGCTCTGAAGGAGCCACCTCTTCACTGACAGCACTCCTTAACTGTCGGGGGACAGGAACAAGGAAAAAGGTCAGTTGTCAAGGTCTATGCTGACCCATAGCTGACACTGAGCAAGTTAAAGCCAGGTGACAGGACTGGAAGGTGCCAAAATAAATCCAGGAATTTTCACCACCCTTATGCAAACTGGATGAATAAATGGTCTGAGAGCTACTCGTTTACTTACTCAGGTAGTCTGGGATTCAATTTGTTTCAAGACAAGCCCCAACATCTTGACTCCAGCTTCTTTTTGGGACAAACTGCAGCTGACTGAAAATGCCCTGATTTGTCTGCTACAGGGCCCTCTTTCCTTCCCTGTGTGCTGTAGATCAAATCCCATCTCAATAAAGGACCAAAAGTATCTCCATTTGCACCTCACTGGGTAACTCCAACCACAGGAAACTGTGTCAAATGTAGGATTCACATCCCAAGCCTCTTGGCAGAACCAACAACCTCTACCACTTCTTCCCTTATTAACATACTCAGTGGCAACAAATACAATTCATTATTTTTCTCTTAACCTACATATAAAATAATAGCCAAGATGGCTGAATGCTCAGCAAAAGAAATTACTTCTGCTTTCTAAGAAATGCTACTGACTTTGAAGCCTACTGACAGTTTGCAGCAATAACCCAACACCTTTACTCCCTGCCCACCTCCTCTACATACTTTGCAACAGGTGGCTCTGAAGCTCTTTTGCTCTTTACCTCCTTGTAGATGTTGGAAGGATGGTCTCTTCGGCCACACAGGTCAGTGATCGTCTTACAGCAGCTGTCTGGGACTTTCCGCCCATTGGCCTCCGGAGATTTGATCCACAGGCTGTCAGCCCAGTCCGTGTAGTTATTGCTCCCACAGCACTTGAACTGTACACACACAGAATAAAGGCTGAGCCTTCAAGCACTGCAACCTCTTTTTCCCTCCAGCCTCTCACATCAAGCCCTGGGCATCACCCTCCTTTGCAGAGACTCCAGCCCCCTGATGGGTTTGATTTTTTTAGGCTACTATAATTATTAGTTATTTTTGTGTTAAGAGTCGCCCAAACGGCCATTAAATATCAGGTTCATCTATCCATCAGCAGCTGTGACTTTTGGTTACTGCTGGGATGAACTGTAACCGGAGTGCACCTGCCTCAGTTCTTAATTACTGGAGAGTGTTAATGATGGTAACAGGGTTAAGTTTAATTATCATTTACTATCACAAATACACCTGCTATAGCCATATGAGTATAGCAGGCCCTGTGCTTTGAAAATGCCTGTGCACGAGGTTCTTTTCTGTGGGAAAACCTGTCAGAACTGTGGCAGCCCTAACCTGAACCAGCAGCCAGGCACAGCGAGCAACAGCAGTGGGAGAGCTCTTATTTCATTACATTTTGCTCTCTAGGGTGCTGAGAAGTTTAATGAAAAATGTCAGCAATTTCTCCAAAGCTTTGAACTGGGAAGTAGAAACAGCTGTCAGAGTGACTTGGCAGCTCTAATTCACTAGGAGCAGTTCAGATCTTGTTTCCCCCGTGCTACTGCAATTCAGTGATCACACAATGGAATTCTGCCAGTTGCATGGCTCAGGCCCTGCACCTCACCCAACTTTGTCTTGAATCAGGACAAGCAGATATGTACTCAGCATACAGAAGAAATACCTGGAGGTTGGATGTCAAGAGATGCCTTCTGTGTGCTTGATTTTAAGCCTTGCATGACATTAATTCCCTTTGCCTGCAGAGATACTCACCTCCTGTTGCAGTTTGTCTACTGCACTGGTAACACTCTCTTCTCCCTCCTTCCGGTACTTCTGGGTCATGGTGTTCTTCAAATTTTGCTTCAGCTCCATGCTCAGCTGAATGGAAGAGACAAGTGGGATAAAATCACTAGACAAACTCATTTCTTGGAGTGACCCAGATGTCACAAGGCATGTTTCATTGCCTTGGCTCCAAGAGGAGAGCAGAGAGCCCAGTAGAAGCTATAGCTTCAAGACAATCCTCCAAGGCTGGACTGGACAGGCTTATTTCCAAATGATTACAGATCATGCCTCCGTTTTAATAACTGGAAGAAGGTGCTGTGAGATCAAATTTCAACCCATGATGCACATCCCCATAAGGCTTCTCACCTTGCATAAGCAAGATTGCCAAGACAAAAGAGAATATGCCTGCTTAAACATGAATATGCCTGTGAGACCACGTGCAGTCTTCTCCCTCTAAAGCCTGTGACAGACAAAACACTAAAATCCAAGGCAATCTGTCCAGGAGCAGGAAGAAATCACAGTTTTTGGCATGCTGGACTGAAGCCATATAGTTTGGATACCTAAAAAGGATGCCACAGGAGGTAATTAAGTGTGTGATTGCGTAAGCACTGCAAGGCCTTTCTTGGTAAGAGAGATGAGTCTGATTTTGCAAGAGCAGAATTTCTGAAAGCATCATCATAAACCACTTGCATAGTCAGGTGACTGGATTCAAACATTTATTCCTGTGGAGACTCTTTTAATCTAGCTGAATTCTTCTCACCCATCCAGATGTCAGCCAAAAAGTGCCAAAGAGCTGCATCTTTATCATCCTGGCTGCATCTTTTTTTTGTCATCCTGGTTCATGCAGCAACACTGCTTTAGTTCAACACCTTTGAAATTCCAAGTTTCCTATACCAATAAACAATGTCAACACGCATTTTAGATGGGGTCAATGAATGAAACAGGTGAGCAGCCTCTCTATGCACCTTTTGTTCTACACAATAAGCAGTAAATGAAAGATCAAACATCTGTTTATGCTGAACTGTGCAAAATACAGTCTGGAGTTTATTCTCCCTTTGAAATACTGTTTTTTCCAACCCCATGTGTCAGATGGGGACAACACCTATCTCACAGAGACGATATGAGGCCTCATTCATTAATATTTACAAAATGCTTTGAGAGTCTGGGCTAGGAAGCTCTATGGAAACGCATAACAGCATAATAGAAGAAAGGAAAAGATTCAGTAACTGGAAAGTGGAGGCAAATAAAGGGAAGAGTCCATTAGCAGAATTATTACTTGGGAGAAAAGCAGTTACCTGCAGGCTCACAGGGAAGAACTGCAGCATGCAACAGAGATAACAAAAGAACCAGTTTAGACAGACACACACAAGCTTTAGACACCAAAGCAAGGACTGAAATAAAAACAGCAGCAAATGGAGCAACAAGCCTGCAACCAGGAGAGAAGGGGATTTATCAGCCAGAGGGCAAGGGGACGAGCAGTTATTGATCAAAGACATGCTCAAGCGACATAAAGCACTCAAGGGTACAGTTCCAGCTATGCTGTCCCTTATTTCAACTGAGGGATCAGCTCCTCTTCATCCACTGTCACATATGAACATCATGCCTTTCACAGATGGATGGACAGACCCTGGTTCTTGCCATGCCTGCCAGGATTGATCTTTTCCTGTTAAATATGCAAGCTCATATCCCAGATCCCTCCTGGCAGGAGCCAGAACAGTTCTTTGGCTCCTCACAAACCACCAGTGCCCAAGTGCCCATCTTAGCAAGGCAAAGCACAGAAGGCCCAAGAGAAAAAGGAATGGCAAGGAATCCTGGCAGTGAAGTCAACAACATGGAGGTTCAGCTGCTTTACAGAGAGCCACTTGGTAATAATCCTAATTTGCCATTTCCAATCGATTTCCAGACATGAGAGCAACTTCACAGGTTGTTTGTGCCTTGGTGGTTAAACTCCCTTTGAAAACAAAGTGATTACTTCAGCCTCTGTTATCAGCAACTACAAAAAGTGCCTGGCTAGACCTGCAGCTGTGGGGAGCCTGAGCTCTTTCTCACGCCCCTCAGCTGGGCTGGTTAAGTAAAGCTCCCGAAAACTTCTTGACGTGAACAATTCTTTTTGCCAGTTCAAAGCATGGCAGCTAGCTTGCTTGGATGCAGCAGGAACTGTTCCTAAGTCCTGAACATACTAAGGGGCACTAACATGATTTCAGCTGCTTGCACTATGCCTTGACTTGTCAGGAGAGTTCCCAGATCCCACAGAGCCTCAAAAATTGTCTTCTACAGAAGAAACCAGCACACAAAAGTGCACCACAGGAAGGAGCTGAGCAGCAAGGCTGAGGAGAGTAGGCCTCCCTAGAGCAATCACCACTTTGTCAAAACCAGTAAATAATCCGAAGTCTTCTGTATGGGAAGGGGAGTGAGCACAGACATGTGAAAAGGTGAACCACAACCAGACATAGGTTCCAAGCCTCCAAGGTCCATTTTGGCTGGAGAAATGGGATGACAATGAGCTGTTTTCACTCCCTCATTTGAGTCTCTAAGGATTAGTGTCCACTCACCTGCTGGTAGTAGATATAGGCCAGGATTCCAGCAATGATCTCCAGAAGAAAGATACACAGCAACAATATGAAGTACTGTAAAGTAATGGGAAAAGCAGAGCATTAGAACAGAACATAAGGAGATGCTTTGAGCCAGCTTTTCACTAGCTGGTAAAATGCCTGACTGTCTTCATCGATCCTTTCCTCAGCAATGTTCCAAGGCAGGGGCTGGGATTCGATATGGTAGGAAAGGAACAATCCCACAGGTTAAAAAACCACCAAACCACAGGATAATTGAAGACATGCAGCAGCAAGTGTGAGTTTAACTCACAGAGCCAGAGGGATAGAGAATGGGAGAGTGCAAACAACTGAGATAAGATCACTATACAAAAGAAAGTGGTTGCTGGATAACCTGTGGATAACTCAGTATCATAGAAAACATCTGATTCTGACATCATTACAATAAAAAAAAAAGAAACATTTGCTTGTTTTGATACTGTTTAGGGCATTTCCCCGAGTTACTAAGGTGCAAGGTATGTTACAATGATGATTCAATAGAGCCACAAAAGGCTCATTTCACCAAGGATACAACAGACCAGCTAAGCAGAAACCACAGATTCATGTTCCCAGTGATTCCTGTGGGGCTCAGCCCTAGGCTGAGGGGCACTATTGAAGCAGATGGACTTTACCACTGCTTCACACTCAGGGCTGTGACTATATCTTTCTAGAGGGAAAAGCTCAGGATCTCAACAGAGTGAGAACAACTCTTAGAAGACCAATAGGAGAACATGACTATTTCTTAAAAGGGCTTAATGGCAGTGACATGGAAAGGGACGTGCCCTGCTTTCCAGAAGGAGAATCATATGGACAGTACAGAAAACTGTTTGGCAGGGAAGCCAAACCCATGAGGAATATTTGTATCAGATTAAAAGGACTAAGCAGGTCTGAAGACACAGGGTGATGTGTCCACTACCCCCTTAGGGTCAAAGACAGACTCCCAGGGAAAACCCCTGTCTTAACAAATAGCCCTTGCCTTGCCTCTGGTCAGCAATATACAGTCTCTTTACAGATTGAGGCTGTTCTGTGACTGCTATTAAAGTCATCTTTCTGTAGATAAAGCTGAACAGACACCAGATCCAGCTGTAACAAGAACCTCATGCTAAATCCCTGTAAGAGCTGGTCTCCCCAGGACAGAACAAGCAAATTATCTCCTATTTTCTGTTTTACTCCGAACTTAAGAAAGGTGTGTTCCTTAGACACGAAGCAAATGGCTCTCTTCAAATGTAACTAGACATCAAACCATCTTTCTCTTCACAAAGGACAGTGAAGACCTCGATATGGCAAGGTGACCTACATAGCAGAGGTGCCTTTGGTTGTATGAGGTTTACACTCCAACTGTGCACTCCTTTCTCTAGGTATTTCCAAGCCACTTTTGCAGGAGTGAACTGACACAAACACTCAGGCTTCCTCTTCCACTCTACTGGGATTCAGCAGCTGCAAAGGACAGACAGCTGGGTTTTATCTGCAGACCCTGCTTTAATCTGAGCACACAATCTCAGTCTTTCACTCCCCAGCCTCACGCTCTCCTCCATCGCAGATTGCTGACCAACTCTGCAGCCTATACAAGGTACCCATTCATACCAGGGGAATGAGTCACCCAGTTGAGCTGCAGGATAGCTAAAAGCTGGTCCAAACACTCACAGGAGGTTGAAAGGAAAAGGGTTGGCTTGTCTTGAAACAATGCTGGCTGTCTTTTGTTGGGACCTACTTATGCCTTAACTGCTCTGACATCATCTCTCTGCTGAGGAGAGGGCAGGAGGATGACAGGATGTTGAGAACAACCAATGAACAGGAAAGCTTATTTATTTCTCCTTGCTCTGTGTAATGTCAGAGGCATTCAGGTAAACTGAAGCTGTGTCACTACAAGCTCTGCTTGTTGTGCAGGCTTAGGGTGGATTGAAACAAATGTGTCGAGGAGACCTTAAAAAATTTGAGTCACAAGGCCCTTGTAAAACCTTGCGAGGGAGATCAGTGCATCTACCACCCATGAATTCAACTCCTCTCCTGATAAACTCCACCATTATCCTTATCTCAACCTCAGTTGTTCCCTGAAGGCCACTTCCAAGAATCATGCTGATATAGGGGAGCAGCAGCTTTCACTACAGACCCACATAGAGCACAGGCTGCTCTCACTGCTATTCATGCATAGCTGCAGGGCTTTCTTAGAGATCTTCTTTGGGAGGAGTAGGCCAGCTCTGGCATGGAACTGTAGGGACATGCCCTACTTGCTTCCCTAGTCAGAAATGTGTGATCACTCAAAGGCTTGTAGCAGACACATGCCTGGACCTGGGTGGGCTCTGGGGAAAATCTACTCTTACTCTGGCTCCATGACAGAGTCAGGGCTATTGGTGTCTCCTCAAGATCTATAGGGTCCAAATTGCTTCCATCCAGCTTCAAGTGTCTAAGTGAAGCACCAAGCATTAGTGTGTCTTCTTTGAATAACCCAAAAAATGGTTCAACCCACCAACAATCCGAATAATTATTTGGAGGCACCTTTTACTACCTGAAGAAGAGATATTTAGCAACTATACTCCTAAACCAGCAACCTCACTTCAGTGGGAGGGCTCCTGCTTGCATTTTGACTGATGTATGACAGTAGTGGTCTGTGTACTTGTACAGAGCTGGATTGCAGCATCACAGTCACTCAGGCTGTAGTTCCACTGCTGTGCCTGCTCACAGAGCCAGAGAAACTCCACATCTGCTGCCCAAGCCTCAGCACAGCACCGAGTTAACAAAGGCAAATAAGCAACGACGTATAAAAAGGTAATACAGCTGTGAGTGATCATCAAGGAAATCCTATGAAAAGCCTTGAAGTGGGCCCATAAAACTCACAGTTACATAGAAGGCAACAAAAAAATTCATCTTCTCCAGCCTTCAACAGAAAAACAAACTAAAAACCAGACATGCATTTTACAAACAGCACCCAAAGCTGTCAAAAATCGATTTTTAAAAGCACCAGGAAGGCATTTGGGAGAGCAGAGAGTGCTGCTTATACAGCTCCCTCCCATATATACAGGGGTCTCTAGTGCAGAGAAATTGGGACTGGCTGGCACAGACCCTGGGGTGACTGTGAAGCTGTCAGGATTACTGTCTGAGCTCAGAGCTGGCAAAGGCCCCCAGTCAGGCTCACCCAGCCCAGGCAAGCACAGCCCTATCTCAGATTACTCACGACAACCAAAGCAGAGCACAAGCAAGAAGAGACAATAGACCTGTCATAACCCACCACTCTGAAAGGACCCGTGGTGTAAGGGGACAGAGTGATTTGTTGTTCCCAAGAGACAATTATTAGTTTTCTATGGCAGAATAACAAAGAAAACCTCACTGGATTTTCATATTTTCATACGTAGCTTCTGGCTAAGGGAAAAAGACAAAGGGAGATCTTTCTGGCATGAAGAGTAAGTGAAGCAAGGCCAAAACGGTCTGCTACAGACCGTAAGACTAATGAACAAGCATCAGCATTTAATTCACTGTGTCCCCCTCAATGTTATTCTCCCCTCCTGGCCCTGCTCTGCCTCTCACGGGGATTATCGGGTCTTCACAGCAGTGGTACAAGCATCAGGCTTACTCACAACTCCTATTTCTGCTCCTTTATCCAAAAAAATAAGAGGAGAAATGGGACAGTCAGGTGAACAAGGAATGGGAGAGAGGCAGCTGATGAAGAGTTGCTGATGTATCTTTTTCTGTACCTGTGAAAGCCAAGAGCCACTGACTGTTATTTCAGTCACTGCTCTCACCACTGTAGCCCTGACAATAAAACAGACTGCTGCTGCACTCCAGACTGAAGGGAAGATTTGAGAGGGAGGGAGCAAAATAGAAACCTCAGAGGCCAGTCAAAAACTTCAGTGTAGTTGGGTGAGCAGTGAGCTCGGGAAGTAACCCACAGAAAGGTGTAAAAGAAGCAGCAGATTATCAAAAGAGTATGGCTTTTTTTTTCTTTTGGAAGTAAAACTATAATAATTTTTTTCGCAACTAAAGAAAATATTGGAAATGTTCTGATTTTTGACAACCAAGTGAGGAAGTGAGTTAATCTGTCATTTAAAGCTATTTTTCTTACAGATCTTTCATATTTTCCTCTCTCTTCTTATTTTCCTATATTCTCCTATTTGAGAATATAGGATGGGCAGGGAAGAAGGAAGAGACAAAATTCGCAAGATTTTGAATTGTTTCAAGGAGACGTTCTTACACAACGCACAGGTTTTATGACTATTCTGTACCATGCAGCACATTCTTTGTGTGGATAAAAGGAAATGCTCTGCAGTAAAGCCTGTCCCTGGGTCAAGGACAGCATTGCTGTGAGGAGCTGGAGGCCTCAGTGGTGTTTGGTCTAGCACAAAAAAGGTTGGCACACAACACAACCAGGATGTTCCCCCAAACAAAACAATCGAACCAAACTTACCACTCTCAGCAAATTCCGACGCTCTTTGAAGGTGGCACAGCAACCAAGGATGCCAGTAACCATGACCACCACCCCAGCCACCACCAGAATATAAGCAGTTGCTGAATACGTGCTGGAGGAAAGCAGGCTGATGTAGTCACTCTTCTCCGCGAGGGTCCAGGTGCCCACTGCCATCACGGCCCCACCAGCCAGCTGGGTAGGGAGAGAAGCAAGCCAATGAAGGGCGTCTGATGCACCAACTTCCTCACCTCCCAGAACAACTCGGAAGGGACACCAGGATGTGCCTCAGCTCCATAAGCTGAGCTAAGGATGGTCTGCCTTAAAGGATGGACTCCCATAGGTCTCACTGGGAATGGCAGCAGGCTGCAGTGCACTCAGAAGGGCTGTGCTTCGAGACGTCCAGTGTAGCACCCCAGGCAGCCCAAGTTGGAGGCTTTCTGAACCATCTACCTGTTCACAGCAATTTATACTTGGACTGTGGCCTTCCCAAATGTAGCCACACTGAGTTCTGGGCAAATAGAAAATGTCAAATGCATTTGACCACCTTGGCTGGTTAAACTCTAAACCTTGCAGCAAATGAACACAGAGAAGCCAACCACACTGTTATAGCAGCCCCCTCTCTCTTTGCAAACTTGTGTTTCCAGAGGGTTTTATGCAGCTTCCAGTAAAGGTCTGACTTGGACACCAAAGTAAAACACAACTCTTTGGCATCAGTAGCTTTTCCAGTGGACAGCATGACTCTAGGAAGCTCTAGTGTGGACCAGCTGAAAGAAAGTATGTGTTATACATGCCCTAGCTGTCCCACTTCACTGCAAGAACTCCCTCTGCCATTTTGAGAGGAGGAATAGCAAGACAGTGGAGCCCTCAGAATCCTGGAAAAAGGAAACCAGGTGAAAAAACAAAACTTATTCTCAGACTCTCTGTTACTTTCTATATTCGATAACATGACCTAGAAACAACCACAGACAGTGTCAAACCACAGTTTCCCTCAGCCTGGGCAGGCAAGCCCAAGGGACGCAATTTCACCCCACAGGACAAAAGCTGTGTCCTACTGACATCAGCACTTCTTGACAAAGACATCATCAAGCCTAAGATCTCTGTGCCCCTAACACCAAAACATCAGTGTCATCTTAGTGCCTCTGAAACAGACTGAAGTTTCTTACCCAGAAGAAGAAGTTGAAGATGAAGAGCAAGTACTTCAGACAGATGGTTCCACATGTTTCCTTCTTTTCTGTATACTCACGCATCTTTCTGGCTCAGTTCCTGGGGGGCAAAAAATAATTTAAAAACCACAAAAAACGCAGAAGATCTTAAGTCACTCACTCATCACACCACTTCTCCCCAAAGGCCATTGTTACTACTCTCCTCCTGCAAGAACTAACACTTCCAATCTTTTGCTAAAGAAAGCCAACGAACAAGCCATTCAATGGACTTCGGGGACATGCAGGACAGTGCTTGTTTGAAGAGCTCTCGTATCCATTTGGGTGACCTACACACATACACATGACTGCAGTGTGAAAGGGAGGCAGACTGTACCAGAATGTGGCATTCCTGTACTGCTTTCATCCTCCTCTCCCTGTCCTGCTGTCACTTCTGGACATGCACGCTCCTTTAGACTGATACATGCAGTGGAATAATCAGACCTGTGGAAACTTCAGTAGAGGCCATGTTCACTTCTTCCTATTTGAACTGAAATAAATGAAATCCCAGACCTGTTCTCCAGAAAATCCAATCTGGCTCCTGACTACAGCCTGTAATTGCTGTTCTGAAGGTGGCAACAGAAACGTCTGTCTTTGCTATCTATGGAATGATCTGTCTCCAAAGAATATTATTTTCTTACTGATATTAGTTACAACTGCCTTAAATAGATCTTTCTGTAAGTTTGGGCTATTTTTAATCTTTACAACTGTAACTGGGAATCTACTTGTTATAAATTCAAATACCCTATCCTTTTTGAACACCAGCAGTATGTTGGAGTAATTAATTCTCTTCTTCACTGCTTAATTCTCATGGTCCTTCTCACTGGCTAGCTGTCTCCCAGGGCAGCTGTCCCAACTACTAAAAGGAAGAAACATTAACCACTGGCTTCAGCTGATCTGACAGCGTAAAACGCCCCTGCTGATACATAACAAACGGGAGTTCATTGTGAGTCAGTCCCAGCATTCCAGATCTGCTGCTCTTGAGCAGGTTTCTCAGAAGCACAGCTCCATGTCACTTCACTGCTTGTTGTTTAAACCTCAGAAGATATGAACCTCTCAAAAAAAATATTGTCACCACTGCCTGACCAGGTAAACAGGACAAAAGCACTGCCCAGAGTGTTACTGCCAGCATCACCTGTTTGAAGCAGGATGCAGATGTGCAACGAAATCCACACCACTCGTATTCAATTAAAAAATCCTCCCTTTCCTCTGCCAGGAGCCAGCAAGGAATGATGCAAACATTGCACACCCGTATCAGAGCAAAATGTTTTCCTAAAACAGCAATTTCCCTGGAAGCAGGCAGGCAAACAGCGTCTCTATTTTTCCAGAGGCATGAGTTCATGCTTACTTAGATTACAAAAATTCTTCCCACAAGTCATGTAAGCTCCCTCCAGGGTCCCACCGCTGCTGCAACCCAGCCATGCAGTACAGACACTGATCTACCTTGGCAAAACACCTGACAGCAAAGAAAGCAAGCAGTGGGTACCACAGCCAGGCCACATATCAGGTGATTATCAGCATTACCACTGCCACCACACTGCTAAGCTCGGGCTTTAGAGCCAGATGAACCTAGGCTGGGAACAGCAGCTGCTCATTCTGCAGCATTACTGTATTTTATTTGCAGGAGATCATTTCCTTTTGCTTCATGCCAGCCCACTCCTAAATCCCAGCCAGGCCTGTACTTTAGAAACTAACAAATGAATCTAACAGGGAAGGCAAGGGTGAGAACATTCCAGCAGTCCCACACATGCCTGTCCCCCATCACCATTTCACAACAAAACATTTTTCTCTATAATAACATCTGGCAACAGCAGTTGGCAGCAGAAAGCTGTTTCACCAGCAAAGGGAGCTGGTGGCACAGATTAAGAACAACTCTTCAGATTTATCTTCAGAAGAGATCAGAACATCCAGCAATGCTCAGATTAATTACCATGTTGCAGCACAAAAGGGCCCGGGGCAGTGGGAAGGAATGGATATTGCTGGTACTGCACACACTGAACAGACTTGCAAATTCTCAATGGGAAGACACCCCATGAACACAACATTCATGGAAGGTGACAGATTTACAGCTCCCAGAGGCTTCATTTAGCCACAGAATAAGAATGGCAGCAGCAAGGCAGGCTCCCACAGCCACACATGCCTGCACAACCCAAAACAGGTACCTCAGCCCCAACCTGAGAGATGCCCTCCAGTAACAGGTCTTTTGCCTACCCCTTCTAACATACAGAGGAACACGCATTGCAGGTTTGCAGGGACTGACCCTGGTTCCTACCAGTGATAGCCAAGGGACAGGAACAAGGCTCCATGTCCTTGGGCTGGTTCCTTCACCCAGTTACCCTCCCGGAAACTATAGGAACCTTCCCTCCTTCCCCTCGAAGTATGTCCCCTGCAAAAAAAAGCAACTACAGGTATTTGCAGATATTGCCATAGAGCAGATGCTAGGCCCTAGCAAAGGATACTAACTTGTCCTTTCTTCTGACCCAAAATTGCAGAAATCCCAGTCACAACCGCATCTTTTCTTGGTGAGAGCTGGGCAGACACAGCCAAAAGTGCACTTGCACTCAGATGAGAGACTCAATTTGCCCCCAAGACTGCAGGTCCTGCTCCACCCAGTACTGCATACAGACCTTTTGAGCAGCTTGGCTTTGCTGCTGGCAGAGGATCTGCCTGTTTCCAGAAAGCTGGCAGGAAACAGCTGCAGGTTTATAAAGCAGGGTGATTCACCAGGGATGGCAGGCCATAAATCAGAAACCAATCAGGGCTGTCTCCTGTATGATCTATCCTTCCTAGCCAAGAGCAGAGCTGATGGCACTGGCTGCCTCTGCATGCTTAATGACTCACCCAGCCAGCTATTCAGGGAAACAGATCTCTCTAGACCCTCTTTTTGGAAGTCATGTGTTTGTGCTCCTTGCCTCACACAGAGTCCCTGCTGCCTCCCATCACCTACAAAGGCAGGGTCAGGCTTTAGGGAGATATCCTGGTCTTCAGGGAAAACAAGCGAGGGCAGGAAACAACAGTGAAAATACCTTTCCCAAAGAGCCCAGGCAATTGAGAGGGGAGCCACAATCTGCCTTCCAGGCTTATGGTGACTATGGACTCTGAACCTCATGGTCCCAAAAAGCACAGAAGTGTTGATCTGCACCACAGCAACAGGACAAATATGAGGGGGGCCTTGTCTAGAATTCACTGACATAACCAGGGTCTCTTGCTTTCGGTCACCTTTGTCCCAGACCACCAGAAGTTACATGAATCACTCTTGAAACTAGACAAAGAGTAGAAACAGTAATTAACATGTTCTATTTTAAAACACTGAGGCAAAGATCTACTCTGAATCACATCAGTAATTATGAATAAGCTCTCCAAGGAACAGAAAATGGCAAGCTCTGCCACAGGGGTGTATTTACAAACACATAAAAACATATTAATTAAACATGAGCTTTATAATGGGAAGCACTTTGCTAACTGAAAAAGTAGTTAGAAGACTAAAAGTACTTCGATAATGAAGTTCACTTGGTCCAGTCTGACAGTAGCTTCATCAGCAAGCTAAATTTAAGCAAGCAATTGTGGTATACAGGTTGTGAAAGTGAGTTCACCAGAATCAACAATAGGTTCCTGCTATGCCCATACACTCTGCAATATAACTGACATAGAGAAATAATCCTCTAAGGAATACAAAATGCACAACGCTGTGAGGAAATAACAAGGACAAACTCAGTGTGACAGAACCTACAGATGAAAGGCAGGGGTAATAGTTTGAAGATTAATTCAAGAAACTGGGAGTTGAAGAGCTTGAATCCAACTTTCCACTCTGACACATGTGCATGGACTTGGCCAAGTCCCTCAGTCTGAGTCTTGCCTCTGCTCTTCCTCCGCAGTGCAGGGCCCTCATATTTCTCTAAATCCAGCAATGTTATAAAGATCTGCACCAAGAAGCCCTGCTGACAAAAGAATGCCATCTGTGAGGCATGACAGGCTCCAGGTGCCTGTCAAATTGGAACACACAGTGAATGACTGCCAGGCAAGGCAAGGATCACTTCAAAAGTGAAACCATTCCCTGATCTGATTTTCTTGGACTCTCATCCTAATGAGATTGAACCCTACGATAAATATGACAACAACTCACCAGAAGTTCAGCAGTTTGCCTCCAGTTCTGGGTGTTGAGCACCTGGTAACACAAGCACTGCATAAACAGCTGTTTCGCTGTGCTGGGCCACCTAAAATTTCAATGGCAGGACTTGCTCTGGATATCCCACATGACACCACTGTCTTTTTATTTGCAGGCCCAAAGGCACATACAGGCACACACCCACATTCTGGTGCAGAAAGCACATGACATGCACAGACACACACACGCACTCTGCTGGCCAGACATTCATTTAGTCATCACAGACATCGCTTGGCCCATTTGCCTCAACTTGCACAGTAACAGTACTTAATTAAACAGCACAGAAAGCCAGGCCTGCAGGCTTTTTCTGCACAACCTGCCCTAAAGCAGCATCTGACAGATGGGGAAGAACAATGCCAAAGCAAATGAAATAGCTCCCAGGCCATTAAGAGCATCATTATTTTTAAGTATTGACTTTTGGGTGATAGCAAGAAAATTGGTATCCAACACAACAGTGACATCTATTTCATAGACAACTCCTATGCCAGAAGTTAGACAACTTCTAACATCTTTGCCAGTGACAGAAGAAAGACTTGCTGCAGGAAATCCCACTGCACCTATGCTGCTACAAAAGTAGCACCCCAAAGAGTGCAGCCCCTGCCAGTACAGTCCCCAGCGCACCCACTGGGCACACTGCTGGCTTGGAGGGAAATGTTCCACTACAGTCTGTCTGAGCTGGGCTAACAACTCGGGCAGCCATTAGCAAACAAAGCAGATGTTCCCCACATGGTATGTGCCCCGGTGTGGGCCAATAACCTTGATTTTCAGCAAACTGACTGAAGACCTCCTTCTACAGTAAGGGCTAAATTCCAGCCTTTGAAAGCATGACCTCTCTTAAGCTCCCTCTCTGTAAGATTAAAACATTACCATCACCGCTTTATGTAACCCTCTGAACTCCTCAGAAAGGGCCGCCAGCTGTTTATCCGCTCACCAGCGCAGTAATCAGCTAACAGGCATTTAAGGAAAGCCTTCCCAGGGCAGGAATTCTACAGCTTGCAGGTGAAGAGCTCAAATTTACACAGTGTACCATTATCCACCCCAAACTGAGAGTCAACATGGATCAACAGTCTTGACACTGACCTTTTACCACCAAACCAGCTTACAGCACCAGAGCAAATGTTCAGTCCTCTTCAAGTGCTTTCTTCCACTGACTCTCTCCTTGCTGGCTCTGGTCTGCTGCTGGATTCAGGAAAGCAGAAAGCTGGAGAAGAAAAAAGATGCAGAGAATCAGGAACTATGTCAAAGATAATTCAGGCAATCAATATTTGATTATATGCTTTGCCATCAAGTCCTTTAAATAAAGATCACGTGGTTTCAGAATACACCTTGTGTATGCATTTGATTAAACTGCAAGGCATGCACTGCATAACAGCAAAGAGTCAAACTGCAGTAGCAGGGAATATGAAAATCCTCTGCAGGTGGAAAGCTGTCAGAACAGGTTTATATTTACTGCTGCATCCTGTCAAGGCTGTGTGCACACAATGACAGCTCATTCTGTTGCAAAAGGCCCTGAAAGCAACTCCATGAGAAAACTCAGGAAGATCCTCCTGTGCAGTGTGAAGCCCTAGCTGGTGTTAAGTGCCTTGAAGTGATCATTGCTCCTAGCCCCTCCCATGGGAACTGCCCAGGAAAAGGAAAGTGATGAGTAGACAGTACCAGAACTCATTGTGAACTTCCATTCCCTGCCCAAAATATAGAGCACAAGCCAGAGCAGGGTCCCTGCAAAGCAAAAGTGTGCTAAGAAGTCACAGTTTTCTTCAGCCTCTATCCGTGCCCAAGTACAACCAAGACACAGTTACCAAGCACCATGGTATGGGATGGCAAACAGCTTCCCTGAGTTCATCTATCACTGCCATTCATCCTAGAGCAAGGCTTCAACCTCACAGTGTAAATGCAGAGCATCTTCTTTAGATAAACAAGAAGCCAAACAAAGGTGCCTTCAATCTTAATAGGAGTTATTTTTCTACAATTGTACTACACTTGTCACAGATCACAGACACCCTACAGCTTGCTGTGCCAGTTTCCCAGCAGACACTGGGGTGCTTGAAGCCCCCCAGCAGGACAGGAACCTGCGAGCACGGTGCCTCCTGTGGCTGGAGCAAGAAGGCTCCACTAACACGCTCCCCTTGATCAGTCATAAACACCAACCACAAGGTCCCCTTTGTTGCTTCTGTCTCTAGTTCTTACCCACAGGTTTTCAACCTGCTCACAGCTATTTCTCGGAGCCAGATCTTCACACTCTGTCCATTTCTTGAAGTACAGGGCAATCCTGTTGCCTTGACTCCTCAAAGCCTGTTGCCATCAATAGCCATGCTCCAGTCATGGGATTCATCCCACCAACTTCCAGTAATGGCAAGTAGGTCATAGCTTTCTAGCAGCACAGTGGCTTCCAGCTCCTCCTGTTTGTTGCCCATGCTGAGTGTATCGGTGCAAAGACATTCGCCTGGGCTGTTGGATGTGTCACCTTTTCAGAGAAACACACGTTCATTGCTTTGAAGAATTTCACTGGCGTTTCCCTGTTGGCTCCTACTACCTCAGGAGCCCCTGGCACCTCTCTGTAAGACTTCAAGTGTGCTCCAGTGTGCCCACCAAATCGCAAAGCAACAGGCTGAGGGCCCTTGCTAGCACTCCATCTCTAACCTTGGTGCGCCATCCTATGGCTTGTCATTTTGGGGGAGGCAGCCTGGCTCCACAAGGCTGCTGTATTGGAAAATGGCCTCTACCATGCTTTCCTTCCCCTGCTTTTCTGAGATAGAGGGTCCCAAACTTTCTGCAATCATTTGTACTGCCACAACTTCATCCATCTCACCTTCATCCTACAGCAGGCAGGTTTGATTCTCCCTGCAGTCTGTTTCCATTGGCAGTACAGGCAGCAGCACTGAGAGGAGAAGAGAGTAGCTATTCTTCCCACCTCGCCTGCCTGTTTAGATACTGAGTTAATGATGCTTTGATCTACACCTTGACACTAACTTACTTCACAGCCTAAGGCTTAAGCTCTTATCTACTGTCCATTCTGAGACACAGAAGCAGTAATGCTTCTTGACTTGCCTGGGTGGGATAATGAAGCATTTGGAAACCACACGGGAAGAGAAAATAGGTACTTTTTATTACCAGATCAAATTTAATAATTCATAACCATTTTAACTTTCTATTATGTTCAAGGATGTGTTGCTGCAGGCCTTCACCTAGCACAGTATGGGCAACACACCTTCATTTACAATCAGCTTGGATTACACCTGCTGATTTTCTCTCTGAAAAATGATGTCAATAAGAGCCAGGAATTTGTCCATTCACATTACTACAAAGCCTCTAGACCACAAAAGCACCTCTTGAGCGAAACTGTGAAAATCCCAGCACTTGAACCATTGAGAAGCAGGCCAAACAAAGTTGCTGGAATCATTAACTGAAGATCAGACAAGGGAACTTTCTGAGGAACTGGGGAGAGGAGGGAAGGCACAGGCACCTGCAAGGCAAGCAATAGCTCTGAAGCACCCTCCCCAGGCTGGCACAAACTCTCCTGAAACAGCCCTTGTGCCCTACCATTTATTCATCTGCTTCATACTGCTCCCATGCTCCTGGCCTTACAGAAGGGAAGGCTGACCCAGGATGCAGAGCTAATCACTTTGCTTTCCATCTCAGCAGGTTAGAACATGCTGCAGAGTGAAAGTACTTGTGCCTCCAGGGCTGGAGAGAATGCAAAACACAACTCAGACCTCCAGTGAGGCAAAGCTCCTTCTAAGGAATTGTCATTTAAACTTGTGAGGGCAGGCACACAGTATGGATTTAGGTCAAAACTCCTCCTCCCTGACATCTGTGGCAGACCTTGCTTGACTCCACCTCTTCACTGGGAGAGTATTTTCCTGAAGAAGTGAGAGAGGTTAAGTTGCCTTTCTGGGAGCTTGGGAGGATATCATCTCAATACTCTCTGGGTACTGTCACCCCTTGGGATGCTTACCAAATCTCTCCTTTCTTCCATCCTGGATCAAGATGCTGTGTTTTGAACAGACCCCTCAAGAGAGATGTAGACCCTTAACTTGTGCTAATTTTCATGCGAGCCAGGTGTCCAGAGAGGAACTGCATACCTAAAGCACCTGAGGAGCTGCCTGCTCTTTGAGACAAGAACTGTCTCAGGAGAAGAGCACTCAGCCCTTCTGCTCATGTTTTCAAGACTGGTTACTCCCCAGGGGAGGGGCTTACTGAAGCATAAATAACAATAAGCATAAATTTCAAACTCAACAAGGACTTACATGTTCAGCACCACCCACATACTTGTGAATTCAGTGTTTGATGAGGGGGTTAGCCAAACCTGGGAAATGCCAGGCTTCAGGATCCTTGAGGATAAAAGGGACCTTGGCATAAAACAAATTTTACAACCATTAAGGAAAAAAAGCATGAGAGAGAAAGACAAGAGTGATGGAGTGTGCCTGGGAACGCATGTGTCTGTGCTCCAGCACTGCTGCACTACACAGCAAACAAGAAACACTTCATGGGTCTTTCTGGTCCTGACAAAACACACAGCCAGCCACATCCTGAAGCAGAAAGCCCACGTCTGCTGCTCCCAGAAGTGGATAAGCAGGGAAGCAAACAGCCCCTCCAAGCAGCCAGTCCCCATCAGCAGCTGGAAGGCAGGCCAGGGACTAGCACACACTGCACGACCAAGGGGAACTCCTTCTGCGTCAAACAACATCCTCTTGTATTTCATAAGGCCTCCTTTATCCTGAAGGATCCCAAAGTACTTTACGCTATTTATACACAGGAACCACTTCACTAGTCATTGAACTGAGCAGAGGAACAATAACCATCTCTTTTCTCTCACTCGAAGCCTCAGAAATCAGTGCTTGGCTGTGTTTGCAGAGAGCTCATAGCAATGAGAGTTTGACACAACAAGGAGCAATAGTTCAGATAGGTCAGGGTTAGCCAACAGACAAGACAAACTCTTCACTGCAGCCTGCTATTGGTATTCTAAATTCTATTTTCCCAATCTGTTCATGGCAACTCTCTGGGGTTCTTTTTGTTTGAGGGTTTTTTTCCCTTTTTTTTCTTTTTTAAGCAGGGCTTTGTCTGTGCTGTAGAACTTACTAGTAGTATTAAACCACATTTCTAAACAAAACAGTTTGTGCAGAATCAGCTTTCTGCCTGATCCCTTCCAATTCATTATCTTCCTATTCATCAAATTTGTTTTCAGCTCAGCTCTCAGAAACGAAGCCACTGGGTCCTCAGTGTTTTCAGGGAGTGCTCACAAAACCTCCCCTCTCTGTAGCCATGCCAGTACTAGGCCAAGTCAACAAGCACTAAAAGTCTTGGGAGGATAAAAATCCTCCCAGCCTCCACAATGCCTATTTAGGCAATCCTGTATGTGAATTCAAAGCACCCTCCAAATAATGCAGCAATGATAACAATTTTTTCACTCTCTATAAAGAGCTGTGTTTTTACACAGTGGTTTGAGCTGAAGGCAAAGACTAACAAAAGAACATGCACTGCATTTTAGCTAGTGCATTGTCACTCAAAATTTGGCTTCAGTTTCATTTCAGGTTTGTTCCCTACAAATCTCTGCAGTGAAAAGGTTACCAGCTAAAACCCAGTAGATTTTCTACCTTCCCACAGCATCAGGTGGATACCCCTTGGCAGGCTGAAATCTTCACCTCACCAAACCAATGAACAAATCATGGAACTTTAAATCCCACTGTTAGAAACACACACAGCAGTTTTTGGAAGGGAGGGCAGGCAGTCAGTGTGACACCACAAGGTACATTCTAGGCTCTCAATGACACAGTATTCTATAATTTACCTTCTCAAAGCACCCCAACAAAGAAAAAACAGATAGCAGGTTATAACGGGAGCACAGAGAGATCAAGGGACCCTCCCTGCAGAGAGAAGGGAAGCATTTGGTCTTCTCACATCTCAATGTGCATCCTCCATCTGCTGAGTTGTTCTGTCCTCTGGAAGACCAATGCAGAACACAAAGCTGCAAAATGCAAAGTTTTCAAGCTACTTGTTAGCACTGCCTTGCCTGTGCCCAAGACACCTGACTGCAGACAGCACAAAGCAAGAGATGCACAAAAACCCACACCAACTTCAGCTTTGGTACAAAACTTGTTTTGCTTTGACTAGGTCGTTCCTGTTCTCACTCTCTGTGGTGCAAACAAGCTAAGCAAAAGCCTCTCGAGTCATCCCACAGATCTCCCAGGCCTGCCTCAATTTCAACTCTGCAGGGACCATAAATTAAAAAGCAGCTAACAAGGGTTTTGGAAGTGGAAACTAAAGTTAGTGTTCTTACTGCTTCAGATATGTCATGATTAGCTCAGGACTGATACCAGTCATGGCAGAGAAAACCTCTGAGCATGTCAGGAACAGGGCAGGTACCTCTAATCCCAGGAATGGGGCAATGCATTTTGCAGTGTCCTAGCACACAGACAGAAGAGTGTCATCAGCCATATCACACAGCCACAGGAGAGGGCAACAGCAGCTGTCACCTCATCATGGCAGCTGGAGACACCAGTGATACCTTCAGGAGCCTCCCTTCCTACCCAGGGAGGCCTATTCATCATGCAGGAACTCACACCTGGAAATACCCACTTTGCTAACAGCAGCATCAGAAATGGACAAGAAGTCTCTTCTGACCATGAGTCCTTATATATCCCCAGTATCCTTGTCTCTGGAAGTGTTTGGAAGCAATCACTGAATGCTTTCAGGAGTTATATTCCTCTTCACAGCTAAAAACTCTTTATTAGAATCAGATCAAATATCAAGCACAGTCAAGGGCAAATTAAATGACATTTCATTTCCCAGAGGTGTAAGACCAAGTTCATAGGAGCTGTCTCTCTCCTGTTGCTATAGAAGCAGTGCTGGAAACAATGCTCAATCTATGCTGAGTAAGGCTGCCTTGAAAAGGACTGTTCTTCCAGTAAAAATTAAACAACTCCAGCTAAAAAGAAAATATTCCTCCCCCTTCTGCCTTGCTCTTGTGTAGCACAGTTTAATGACTCCACCATTCCATTTATGCAGCTATTTTTGGACCAGCCTGAAAACTCCACAGGGAGGCACCAGCATGTGAGTAAACAACCAGGAGGCAAGGGCTGCCCTCAAAGCAATTACTTGATGACCCTTCCCCAAGGCTGGGGGCAGGAGAAAATACAAAAAGAAGTCCCTGGCCCTAGAGCACACACCAATAAGCTCTGAAGAAATTCCCCAGCTCCAAGCCATCAATCCCTTCCCTGAAACACCTTGCTCAAGTGGTTCCCCACAGAGGCCCAGGAGCCAGGCTTGCTCGGGTCCTCTGCCGCTTCAAACAAACACACAGGCAAAGGGCAGCTCTCTGTGAAGGGCACAGAACTACAACCAGCACAGCAACTTCGGCAAGTCTCTCTCAGCCTATGTCCTGGTTTCTGCTGGGATAGAGTCTGTTCTCTTCTTAGTAGCTGGTACAGTGCTGTGTTTTGGATTCAGTTTGACAACAATGTTGATAACAAACTCATGTTTTGGTTGTTGCTAAGTAGTGCTTATTCCAGATCATGGACTTTTCAGTGTCCCACTCTCTGCCAGTGAGGAGGTGCACACAAGGGGAGGAAGTGTGGACAGGACAGCTGATCCAAACAGGCCAAAGGGATGTTCCATAGCACAGAACACCAGGCTCAGTATGGAAACTGGGGGCAGTTGGCCTGGAGACACCAATCACTGCTGGGGGCTGGGCTGGGCATCGATTAGTGGGTGGTGAGCAATTGCATTGTGCATCACTTGTTTCTCTTGGGGTTTATTCTTCTTTCACTCTCATTACTATTATTGTGATTATTATAATTATTATTACTATTATTATATTTTACTTGGTTTCAATTAACAAACTGTTCTTCTCTCAATCCATTAAGTGTTAATTATATATTTTATACTGATTCTCCACCCCATCCTACCAGGGTAGGGGAATGAGGGAGGGGTGAGTGGCTGCATCGAACACAGTTGTCAGCTGAGGTTAAACTATGACAATGTGGCATCCACTGCATTTAGAGCTGGCAGGAAAAAGAAACTGGAAAAGAGTTCCTCTAACAGATACAAGCACAAACCAGCTGGACTTCAAACACAGCAGGAAAATCCTGCAGTGGATTTCTCCACCAACCCACCCTCATCTTACCTTAGCATTCTATGAAAAAACTTCAATAAAGGAAAGCCTAAAATTACTTTGGAACTTAATCCTCCCCACACCCACCCCTTGGAGGTCAACTTTCAAGAGGGACTGTATCATCTCACCTGATCTCTGTTATTTTAAAAGTTAAAATTTTCAAGGCCAGAAGTAGTCCACTCTAAGTTCTATAGTAGTACGTCCTACCCTGATTAACCATCAAATACCAGGAAGATTCAAGAAGACTTTGGGAAATGTAAGAAACCATATACTTTGTTCCCTCAGGAGCCTTTCAAAATGTAACTGGCACACACCCAGCAATCAAATTACTACCCTGAGCACAGCAGAAAGCAGTAGAGCACTTTGCTCCGCATGTAAGAGACAGGAACACGGCAAACATCCGGCACTGGACAGACTCATTATCCTTCTTTCAATTCATTCAATGCCACTAGTGAGCAGGAGGGGAAAAGTAGTCCATACAATGGCTCACTCATAGGTTATTTAAGACACTCAGTAAGTCCTTAAATATTAAAACACACCCAAGAGAAAATCCAGCAACAACACAGATGAGAGTATCTAAAGAAACTGAGTAACTACCTTCAGTACTAAATGACTACTGTGAAAATGAGGTCCCTCTAGGATATATAGAGGAACCCAGAAAACAAAACTCATCTCTTACTTTTGAAGAATTTAGGTTAAACTCTAAAATTCATGCTGGAAGTAACCAGTGTCAATTCTGGCAGAGAAAATAAACCTTCTTTTATTGACCTCACATGAGTGTCCCAGCACTGACTGCTCAGGGTCACCTCTCTCTGCAGTGGTAGATGCACATACAGCAGCAGCAGCCTCTGACTCCATAACCACTGCTCTGTGCCCAGACACAGGAAAACAAAAAGGCTACTTCGGCAAGCTGATGCAGACCACACAGGGTAATCAATGTAAAAATTTGGGACTATACTGATGCCCTTTGTACACAGGGAAACCAACTTCCCACTTACATATATCTAAATATATTGTTGATAATAATTACATAACTACAATAATTTAATTTGGCTACTCTCACTGCTCTCATCTAAGTTGGCTTCCCTCTCCCTTCTTTTATTCCTAAAAACTCTTTTTTCCAAGGAGGTTTTCTTCCACATGTAGACATATGCAGCTAAAGTAAAGCTTGTGACACCCATGAAAGCAAAGATTTCCCTCTGCAACTGTCTGCTTTTCCCTCCTCCCAGGCTTCCAGCAGCACACCTGTGAGCCAGGATCCAGACTTCCCCAATGCCTGAGGGCAAACAGCCCAGTGATGTCAGCAACCAGGATTTTGTCCCGGTGTAAGCACAGGGGTTTAAGTTCTCTTTTTTTTCCTGTCCCAGGCACACTGCACACATGGAGGTAAGCTCTGGGGAGGGCACAATGGACAGAGCAGGCCTTTGTTAGGCTCTCCAGAGCCCATCTCTGAGGCTGAGCACAGTCTCATCCCCCATGCAAGAGCACAGGAGCTCAGCAGGAGGCTTGCACGCTTTCCTTGCTGAAGGGGAGGAAAAAACCCAGACAACGGGGACTCAAAGGTGCAGAAATCAGCCTGACAGTTCTTCCTCTCCAAATATAGAAAGACGTCCTCCTAATAACAGCAGATGTGACCTCCCAAAAACCCTCCAAGTGGACAAAGTACATTGGAGACATCAAATCTTCCCTCAACGCTGGCAGACCTCTTGCCTAAGCCAAGTCTCTCACCAAAGATGAAGAGGGCTACAGCAAGGGGAGACCTGCAATTAACCACACCTCAACTCCTCAGCAAGTTGTACTTCCACACAGGACTGGACTCATCCCTTCTATGCCACAACAGCCAAAACCACAAGCACAAAGCCCAATTCTTTCCCATATACACATTCATTGCACACAGTGCTTGACGAGCACACTCAAGACCTCTTCCTGCTCTAGCACTGGCTGCTCTGGGGCAGAGCTTGGACATGTGTCCATGTGCTGGGCTTCTGTGCTCACCATACACTGCTGTGATGGCACACACAGCTCTGCACAGAGCTCACAGTGACCATGGAGAAAAACAGCAAATCACCTCTGTTTCCAGGGCAATGTGGGGGTGAGATACGGGATATGAATTCCTCCCCTCTGGATTCCACCAAAGCTATTAAGAAATCTTGACATTCACAAACCTTGACTCACGCCTGCCTTGTCAGGCACTACAGAAGTCCTGCTCACTGGATGGCATGCCAGAAATGTCAGCGTGGCTGGCATCTGCCAGCTGGCTCTGTTAGCATATAAATTAGACCAAAACCACCCTTCCCCCTTATTTTCTTTATTGTTGCAGTGCGATGGTCACTGCGGATCAGAGTACTCCCTGAAAACACAAACGCAACACAAACAGTGAGGCTGCTACTCTGGCAGACAACAGGTCAGTAATGCACTTCAGATAAAACAGAAACCTCTCCCCCAGTAATTCCTACCTTAAACCACTGGGTCCCAGTTTTAACTTCATGCTGTTAGTTAAAGAGCCAAAGAATATGTTGTTCATAATCCCACTATGGTGGTAAGTCATACACTTGTATTTAAAGAGCTGCCAAGGACTTTTTTCAGTCTGTGTTGACCTTACTGCACTACTGCCCCAGATGCACCTACTGAGCTGTGTAGTACTCTTGGCTCAGACTGGAGTGTCATACCCACCTGACCAGCAAGACCCAAATGCAGCCCAGACCCCAAAAAACATCCCTTACTCTGCCATGCAATGCCAATAGTGCAAAACAGTAATTGTCTGCTTGATGTTTCTCTTCTCTACTTCTTCCCAATAGGAGCAGAAGTGTTCCGGGGTGAGGTACCAGACACGTTTTCACATTGCCCATTTATACAGCACAGCAGATCTTTCTTCCACAGCATCTCCGAAAGGTGTTTCTTCCTCTCAACCCATCCCTCTCCTACAGAGGCAAAGACATGAGAAACATGCTACAGATTCCAGCACAGCTCCACAACCTCTTAGGAGTGTACAACATCCATGTTGCAGCTACAGGGACAAATTTCACCAAAGCACAGGCATTTAGCCTTACAACTCTTTCCACTGCCCCAGATCCCCACTGCTATTTTCTTTGCTATAAAAAAGTAAAGAGAACCTGGGTTGAACAAGTGAACTTTGCTCCTCTTGCATTCAGCTCTGGTACCAGCCACAGGTAAGAAACAATAGTCAATGCCAAACATTTTATATCACCCTCATCTGCCTCAGTTTTTCTTTCATCAGCCTCATTACTGCTGCCTGGAACAACCTGTGGGTCTGAGCAACATCCTCTCTTGCACCTCCCGCGTCTCATTTCCACCTCTCTTAAGAGGCTGTGCCACTTCCAAAATCCTCCACACTCCCTCTCTGGGATGCACTCACCTCAGCAGGCAGGAAAGGCGTCTCCACAGATGCAGGCAGTGCAGTGTTAATCATGAGTGAGTTGCACAGTGTGTATTTGGTTGGCTGCACCCTGCGGACAGTGCCTGTGGGTCAGCACAAAAATGAATTTAAACAGCTGCCAAGGACACTCCCTTAATGGCCACAGAATATAATTCCCAATATCCTTCCTTATCCCACTAAGCCAGTATCCTGCCTCCAATAGTGTCCAACACTGCTGGCATCAAAACCATGCAGGAAATACACACACAAATACATATATACCAAACTCCATGAAAAGCTCAACTGGCATGTCATGGCCTCTATTCATGCCTGCATCCTTCTAAGGAGCCGGATACACTTCCAGTCCTGTGTTGACCTTATTGCACTCCTGCCTAAAATGCACTTATGGAGCTGCACAGCACTTTTCCAGCTCAGACTAGAGCATAATAACCACCTGACCAGCACAAGGAACTCAGATTAGAAACACAGACCAAGCTGGCCATATCCAAATGCCCAGATCGCAAAACACACCTTGTACTCTGCCATGCAATGCCAGGAGTGCAAAACAGTCATCATCCCCCTGCTCCTTTTGCCAAGAGTTGTATTACTGACAGCATCCAGGACACAGGACTAATAGGAGTGCCTGAATTCATTCCCCAGGATCCCAGACTGTTGAGATCACAAGCAGAGGAGTCTGGCAGGCAGGACAGAGAGAAGCACAGATGAGAGAGATGCCCATCAGCAGTGCTCCTATTACAGTGCAGATCCTTGCCAAGAGGGCCTGGGAGCCAACAGTTTCTGTACTATGGGGAAGGATGGAATGAGGTGCTCTCTGCAGAACTGATGGAACACCTCATCTCCATTCTGCAGGTCTGCTGTTCCTCATTGCTCTTTCTACACCTTGGCTTCAGATATGGGGAGGTAGGGAAAAGCACATTTCTTACAGCCTGGGAAGATGGTCACCATCCTAGGGGAAAGCTCTGTCAAATTGCAAATGCAAAAAAGAATGGGGAAATGGGGGGATTTTACAGTGACACTGCTCATTTTCTTTTGGCTTTTCTGGGCAAAAGAAAAATCACATTTAGGGTCTTGAAAGATAGGATGTGCAAGTGAGACAGAAGGAGACCTCGTCTTTACCTTTAGAATCTTGAAGGTTTTTAAACAACCAGGAGACTTAGGTTTCTGTTCTTCGTAGCCAGAGAAGCTGAGATGAGCTGTCATTTCCAGGAGTGCCCTCTCCCTCAGGCTTTCCATGACCTCAGCTGTCAATGCACACACTCAGGGACAGTTGGAGATAACCCAGTGTCAAGCCCAGGAGCAGAGGGTAGAGTTGAGGAGTAGAACATCCTCTCAGGAGATTCCAAAACCAAGCCTGATGAGGCCACTGGGGATAGTACTGATGGACTGGGACATGAAAGGCAAAGCTAACCCTTTTTGTTTTCAGTCAGGAATTTTTTTTCTTTCTAAGCATCTATCTTAAACAGAGTAGCAGTCTGATTGCATTATAAATGACTCCATCACCTGGAAACACCAGACAGGATAGTTTGCCACATACAGGTATTATATAGTGATAGAGACAGTACAAGTACAAATATACATAAATATGTATTTTCCTTCCATGTAAAACAAGCAGCCCAATGCACTCCCTAGAGCAGAATCCAAACTATGCAGAAGCAACAAGTGAATTTACCTGTGGGATCACCCGGCTAGAAGAGATACAGCCCATCAGCCAACCTCTTCTTTCAGGGCTGTCTCAACAGCAAGGGTGTTGTTGCCTTCCATGTATGTGCAACAGACAGCTAGAGCTGTGATATAACTTTTATTAGCTGGGAATAATAAAATATACCTGCTGGAAACTTCCCAATGGGAAAAACAGCACTTCATCTGCCACTCCCATCTAGCGTTTTTGCTTGACAAGGGAATACAAGTAGCTTTCTTCCACCCCCCTGTTGAAGAATCTCCCACACTCAAAGACACAAACTTACGGGGGCTGCACTGAAAGTAGCCTTTGCAGAGACAAGATTTTGGCTGTGCACGCCTTACTGTATTTGAAGAGAAGTCTCAGAACTCTGCACACTTCCAAAACTGGTATAAGACTTCCCTCTGCACAAGAGGACTGGGAAACAAAAGCTTTGGAGAAAACTTTTCTTGGATTGATATACTCTGCTTACTCAGAAGATGGCTTTTGTATTAAAGGCAACAGGAGAACCATAACCGCAACAGCACTGTGGTAGTTCCTGTTACTCAACACTTCACTCTCTGCAGTAAGAATAAACCCCCTTTAACACACCTGTTTTGAGGGAGGTGAAGGAAAACTTGACTTAAACTCCCAAGAAATGTACCACAGGATGGACTAACCATCTCAGACTCCAGAGTAAAATGGTGTGTCACACTTGGAACAGTATTTCAAGCACTCAGAAAAGGCAGGCTCTTATTGTTTTCTGGAGCCAACACATAGCAGGGACTGCCAGGACTTTTACCTGGCAACTGGGGGAGTTGTTCTCCGCCACTGCAGAATGACTCCATCGAGAACGTAAACCATTACTTTAAAAAAGCCACAGACCAATGAACACATGTAACAATTTGGAATTAAACACGCATCTTACAGAAATACAGCATTTGGACAGAAGGACACACAGGTCAGGAACTCAAAGACATTATCGGCAAACTACAGAGCAAGGATGTGATGCAAGGAGAGTTACATAGAGAAGTTCAAAAGCTGACACATCCTCCAACTCACAACCCAAGCTTTTAGCAAGGACATCTGAATCCAAGTACTGGCACCTAAGAGCAGCAGTAGCAAACCACTGTTCAGGTCCACCTACACAAGTCAGCATTATGCCTTTAACAGGGACCTGTCACCAGATGCTTCACGTAAAGCATAAGTGATGCTGTCCCAGCTTCCAACAATCCAATTCCCCATTGTCCAGCTTACAACAATCTGCAAACTGGTAATTGTCTGTCCTAGGCACACAGACTGCTTCAGAGAATATAAATACACTAAAACTTTTGCATCAACTTCTCTAGTTTCTGTAAGCTCAGCAACAGCTCAGCAGAGAAAGATACTCTGCTCCTTCCATCACAGGCAGTCATCTTTGGCAACATGAGAGTCACCCAGAAAGGCTAGGATGGGCCTGTGTCTGACTGGTGACATGCTAAGAGACTCTTCAGCCTCAACAGTACCAGGTGGCAGATATCCATTGCACCAAAAGCTTTCCCTAAGAATGTTGGCAATGGCCTCACAGGTGGCAAAGGAGATGCATTTTGGCAAAAGGAACTTACTTCAACAAAACAGTTTCAACAAAATGGCCACTACTGGGCCACCTCTGATGAGTGATGCCATTTTAATCAACCCTTGTTCTAAGAGCACCATGTGAACTCTCAGAGCAGGCCAGGAAGAGCTGTAGGGGACAAAGGAAGTGAAGCAGCATCATTTAAGAGATGCTCCACAGTAGCCTGGAATAAAGATATGTCATTGCTAAAATTCAACAGGATACTGCAACAGGTTGATTACAAAAGCCCTTCAGGAAAACTCGAACTTTTTTTAAACTTGGAGCAGTTTGTGTTCTTTATGAGATTACGTAAAGCAAAGGGTACTGGGAAAGATTCTCACGGCAAGCAACACTGCGGTGCAGGAATAACCCATCAACACCTGCTCCCCGTCCGATATAGCTCCCAGGAAATGAAGGAGATAGAACATCCTTTGCCTGCACCGCGTAGTAAACAAGGGCTCGCTCTCTCCCTCCTCCACCTCCGAGGGTCCTACAAGCCCAGCAGGAAGGCCAAGACTTTATTTGTACAACAGGGAGACTTAACTGAGCAAAAGGCAGAGAGGGATAATATTTTTTCCCAGTTTCATTTAGAACACCTTTACTAATGCAGAGGCTGTACAAAGTTTCTGACACCCCCCGCAACAGGTTAAAACACTTTTCTAGAAAAAAAAACACCACCAAGCAACAGAAAGCATGCAAGGGTCAAGCCGCTGCGACGCTGTGCAGTGGCACAGGGGCTGGAGGGGAGGGGAGGCGGCGCTGCGACAGAGCCGGGCTCGGCACCAGGTACCCCCGGGCCCGGGGCTCCGCTCTGTCCCCGCTGTCCCGCGGCTGCCGCTCCCCTCGGCCCCAGCGCCTTCTCCGCCCAGCTCCCCGAGCCCGCCCGCGCCCCAGCCGGCAACGCCGCCATTTCGGGGCGCCGCCGCCGCTGCCTCACCCTCCGCTCCGCTCCCGCCGCCACACGCCCCGACCTGCCGCGCCGCCGCCCAGGGACGGAGGGAGGAGGGCAGGCAGGGAAAGGGGCCCCTGAGGAGGGCGGGCGGGAGGCAGGGCCGGCCCAGCCCACCCCGGCCCGGGCCGCCTCCCCGCCGCTCTGTCGCGGCCCGGTCCCGGCGCCCCTCGGTCGGCTGTCCGTGCCGCCCGCAGTGCTCACCCCTGGCCCCGCGCTGCCTTTTCCATTGCCGCAGGCCACGGCACACCGAACCCCAATGGGAGCGGCTTTTTTGTTGTTTTAAGGCAGCAGACCTGGTTGTTAAAGTTTTTCATGAAACACCCCGTAAATGAAGATCAAGCCCCGACTGGCACATTGCCTCATCCTTCCATGACCTCACTTCAGCCGCAGCCCACACACCTCAGTGCAGTGCGGCAGGAGCCCCACGCCGGGAGATCGACCCTCTCCTGCTGCCCTCCACCGCTGACGAGCCACTCACGGGGGTTCAGGGATGGGGCGGAGAGAGCATATCTGGGCAGAGAGGGAGGAGATAGGGGCAGGGGAAGAGGGAATAGGCCTGTTTGGGACCTTCTGGATGCTTGCCTTGAGTGTGAAATGTAACCTCTCCATGTGCCCAACTCAAAAATCATCTTTCCCAAGGAATAAACTCACTCCTCCCTGCCTAGGAATCCTGCCTAAGCTT
Organism: Pithys albifrons albifrons; assembly: GCF_047495875.1. Classification (NCBI taxonomy): domain Eukaryota; kingdom Metazoa; phylum Chordata; class Aves; order Passeriformes; family Thamnophilidae; genus Pithys; species Pithys albifrons. The sequence continues at coordinate 47,180,857 of NC_092463.1, read as the reverse complement.
TATGTTGGAGCTGCTGGAGAGCCAAGTGATTGAGCAGAGCCCTGGGGGACAGCTCACGCTCACTCACTGGCAAGGTTTCACGCAGAGCACGTGGCAGAGCCTGGAAGCCACAGGAGATGCCAGCCCCTACCCCAGGCCTTGGGTATCCTGCTACACCGGGCTGCTGCCTTCTTGCCATGTCCAGGGATTTCAAGCACAAACAGGAGAAAACATAACCCCTTCCCCTGGCAGATTTGGGGCAGCAAACAGGCATGACCAGGCACAAGTGTTGCCTGCGCAGAAACCATGTGCTTTGCAGAGCCCTGCAGGTAGCGACAAGGTACATCACAGGACCCTCCATTTCCCAGTTCTCAGCTTATTACTAGTATCTACTTACTGGAGATACCTGTTTGCCTTGAAAAGACTAATTTCACCTGGTCAGGTGTCCTGTGGACTAGTAATTTCAGAAGTGCTCTTGTGTTTGCAGAACAGGGCCTTACCCAACCATGTGGCTTGATATGTATATAACATGTAGAGTCTGGACTATTGTAGCCCCAACAACCAAAATTTCTGTGTAGCTCATAAACAGCCATATAAGTAATGGGCACCTGCTAACAAAACACTGAAATGCAGCCCCCTGGGTATGTTGGCATTGAGCAGGAGATTCCCAAAAAGAGCATTTAAAGGTGTATAGCATGAGCTGTGAGATACATTTACAGTTGGAGATCAAGTACTTGGTCTCTCTTTATATAGACTAACCAATTAGCAAGTAAGAAGAGCATGAAAAGACACAAACAGAAGAAGGTGACAGGACAGAAAATAACATGTGAGAGTCTGCATGATCCCCATAGCTGGAACTCATTAAATGTGAGTAAATGGAAACAGTCCCTTGGAGTTCAGGCTGCTAGAATAAAGAAGGTAGAAGAAAACACCATCTCAAACCTTTGCAATTCCTGCATTTGTCCTATGGGAAATCTTAAACTTAACACTGGGGCTTAATGCTCTCTTTTCAGCCCTGTTTTGGCTTTTCAAAGAGATGCTGTCAGGCTAATCCTCTTATGCTTACCCTTAGCATATTAACATGAAAGAGACAAGTGAAACACAAAGCAGAGTAGAGTGAGGTCCCTTTGCTGGAATGCAGAGATTTGTGGGACCATGACTACTTATTGGAGCAGCTGGTGGGGATTTTTTTGCTTTTGCCCCTAAATCTGTATGTATACACAGCTGCACTGTTGCATGTGCCAGGATAAGGCTTCCCAGGCTATAAGAAGAATACTTTCTTGTGATAGGATTCCAAATACCTTACAGATTACATGCAAAAAATCACTTGTTCACTAAGAGACTGCAGCCAATATGGTGAAGGAATAAGGCCCCAGGCAGTCTTATTTTGCATCCTCCCTCATCTCATGCCACCTCAGGATATCCCCATTATTTGCTTTTTATTTATGCTGAAGTTTCCATCAGTCACTTGCAAGAGGTGACTGCTCCCAGGTGTCTTCTATTTAGAGGCAAAGAGAGATTCTGACACAACAAGGGAATGAATTAAAATGAAGAATTTTGTGGAAACTTTGCTCTGGTTTGGATCTGACATCAGACACGTCTAAAAACTAACAACATGCACCTTTAGACTGTGTGTGGGTCTTCCAACAAGACATTTAATTATTGTGCTGAGAGACAACAAAACACCTACCAATAATAAACCCATAAACCCCACCCTGGTTCTCACTGTTGTCCAAGCACAACCTGCTCGAACTCTGTGCCATTTTGTCATGCTTGAAGCAAAAATCCACCTTTTTCTGCTAAAAAAAAAAAAGGTTACAATGAGCTGCTTGGGTTATCAATTTATAGCAGGGGAAATGAGTAATAATCTGTTTGGTCAAAACTGCAGAGTGACTAGTTCTGTAAGGCACGAACATCCAGCTGGAGCCATGCCAGGGCACAAGGATTAAAAGCAACCGACTTCCTAACTCTAGTGAAAAGGATGCATGGGACATTAATAAAATAAAGGTTTAATTCTACAAATATAGCTAATATACATGCCCTCTCTGAAAGCACTACACCCCCAGACACTGAGGTAGCATCTCTCCTTTTTCTGCCCCCCTCCTCCCTGATCAGCTGGACTCTGGCTGCTTGAAAGAGATGAAAAAAGACTGGAGATTAATTTCTCCTGTGCTGCCTCCAAGACATGGATTAACGCTACCGCCTGTGTACCACCACGGGAGACAGGCAACTTCCTGAGCAGTGAGAAGTCACTACAATCAGTGACTGAAGATGGCAGGCTGAATCTCATGCAGTGCCTGAAAAAAATCTCTCAACACAACAGTTTGTAAGACAGCATTTCTTTATTGTCTGTACTGTTTGCACACTGACAAAACACGCTAACGGTTGCACATTAAAAGAACCCGGTAGTTCTTGCCATTGCAATATGACAGCACTGATCAAGGTAATACACAGACTGCCGGTACTTATGTGTCAGCTGTAATTTCACGCCTTTGTCTTTCATGTGCTCTGTACAGAGTGTGGGAGGTGCATGTTCAGAACATTAGCTACTGCTTGCTTCCTTTGCAGCAACTTCACAAATCCTGCTGCTGCAGGTAAGTAACTGTTAGCATCACTCATGTGCCACAACCAAAGGCACCAGTTCTTGGTCACCAACTCCATGTTAACCAGCCCCTGGAGCTCCCCTGACTCAGGTGGTGGGTTCAACCTGTTCAACAGGTGATAATGTCTGTGCTCCTTCATGCCCTCACTGATTAAAAAGTCAAATCTATGTTCAGATAAGAGGTGTTTTCAGAAGAGATGATTTCCCTTCCTACACGTTGTTTCTTGAAAACACAAGGAATCCCACTGGCAGCACTGCTGCTGTTACTCTACGCTCCACACCAGCTACCTTGGTTCTGGACCTCTTTTAGTTTTCTGATTCCCAGTTTCTGGAAGGCATTACTACAGTTAAACACAGTGTGAGTCACAGCCAGCCAACAGTAATAAGCAGGAGCTTATTACTTTTAGCTATTTCTTTTACTCTGAAATACTGCTCTTTCAGAGAAAAAACTTCCTATCAGGAGTAAAGGACACCAGGAGGAACTATGGAAATTCTTTGTAATACTGATGTCTGTAGGTGACTCAGAGCAGTTTTCCTGCATGGGATGTTCCCACAGAAATTTGTGCAATAAATAGACATTCAGAGTAACTGTCTTATCCCAAGAGAGGAAAGGCAGTGAACAAGTACAGGCCTTGCCTATGCTGCAAGGCTTGGGGGACGGCTTCAAGGCTGCAGGAACGCATCTTGTGCCTAAAATGTGAGTCACAAACAGGCTCAAAGGTGAAAGGGAACGGGCATTACCAGAAAGCTCACTTGGTCCTACAGGACTTTAAGAGCAACTGAGCTACAAAATAGAAAGCACCACACCCCAGAGCACACCAGATGCTCCATGCCCAGGCAGTGGCAGCTGTGCCAACAGGTGCACTGCTGGGGCCAGTTTCTACCTCAGCTCATGCCTCCCCTTGCTCTGTTTTGCCCCACTCCTGAGCGACAAGAAGGCCCTTTCCCACTGGGAACAAGTTCAGTACAGCTCTTTTTCTCAGGCCCATCACCAGGAAAGTGAGGTTGTTGCACAAGGTCACTGCAAGAGAAAAATGTACATTTGACACAGGCAGCTGCTGTGTGCTTTCAGGATGGGTACATTGAAATCACTGCAGCAGATTGCGATCTTTTGGGACTGTGGGTAGGGCATTTCCGAGTTGCCAGATATTCTTCAGGAAAGGATAGGAGAATGGGAGGAAACAGGCAGTGTTCAGCCTTACAACAGGCTATATATGGCTCCCCTGAGTTTTACAGCACAGCTCTGGCAATGGGTTATGAATCAGCAACACATGCCAGCGCCTCTGAGTCCCAGGGCAACTGCTCTGTGTTCTGTAAACAGTATGAGAGGGACAGTGAGAAGGTCCATTAGGGTAACAATGAGATGAAAGCCATTGGGATGACTCATTCTATCAGTTCATACCATATTCACACATGGAATCAGTTAACTACAGTATTGACAAGTCCAACTTAATTTCACAGTAAATACAGGGTTTTATCCAGATCTTACAGGAAGTGGTGGAAGTGTTCTCATTTTACACAGCAGGATCTCAGCTGGGCGCTACTGTCACAGAACCAAGAGGAGATGCTGCTCTCTGAGATGGATGGATCATACTTGGAGGTAGACCAAATTTAAGTTTCTTAAATAGAATTTTACTGTAAGAGATAGACAGAAACCATTGTGTCCTTCACTCTCTGCTGCCAGGCCAATTCTTTACCAGAGAGAAAAGGAACAAGACTTCATCCCTTCCCAGGGAAGCAAACTCTCCAGATAGAAGGCGCAGTTTGTCGTATTAGCCAAGATCAGCCAAACTCCCCCAAAGAAGCAGAGGCCTCCAGAGACCAGGGCTGCATGTAGAGTTGGGAAATGGAACAGTCCAGGCAATATGCACATTTTGGCCTGATTTAGTGTCTCAAAATTCACAGACTGGGAAAAGCTGCAGCTTCCTCAAGTCTCTGCAGAGCTGACACCACCAGATTCAGCTTGCTGGAAAGGAATCCCCAGCCTCACGATACAATGCTGGTACATATCTCTTGCTGACACATGCAGATGTGCCTTATGTGCAGCACCCTTTCCTCCTGCCGATATTTTCCAGCTGCAGGGCATTCTCCCTCTGCCTGTCTTCTTGTGCTGTCAGCAACCTGGGAAGAGCAGTGCAGATCAAGAACACAATCTAGTTACTGAGATCTTCCTACCAAGCCATTTGCCTCTGCCCCTTGGTCCCCACCAGCCATTTAGGATTGTAAGAAGTGGCTGGCCGAAAGACTGGACTGCTCTGGAAGTTGAGTTAGATAAACCAACACACAGAAAATGAGCATGTATTTCCAGGGAAAGAAACTGGACACATACAAGAGGGGACTGCATGGCTGAGTAGTCAGAGTACCAGATTGGGGTGAGTGGTCTGTGCCTTATTCCCAAGCTCCCACACTGATGTCAGACTCTTGGGCTCTTTGCTTCACCTGTCTGGGCTGTCTTGGGTAGCAGCATGGTAATAAAGCATGCTGAAGGCATGTACTATGGAGACACAATTCACCTAGCTAATAAGTAAATCTTCCCAGTTAAAAAACAGCTAAGTCCTGCTGTGCGTTTCACAGAGATGATGCAGGAGGAGAAGGAATAAAAGAAAAAAGGATAGTTTCCTTGCAAGATTTCAAATACTTTTTTTTCAAAACTACCTGTTTTTTTTTTTAAATTAAAATCTTAGAGCAACCTTCTTTCAGCTTAACAAAGCGACTTCTCTCCCTTTAAAACTACTGCCTCCAAAATAACATGGTCGGTACAGTGCTTATTAAGATAGGGAAGAAAAACCCTTAAAGCTGCATGCAGACTTCCAAAACACCAACTTAAAATCTGTGATAGTACACAAGGTTTTTGTGGTGGAATATTCAAATTAAACTCCCAATCTTGCAATAGCTAGCTCTGCCAGATGAAGCTTTGTGCATGAAAGCATCCAGTCTGCTCTTGGGTGCTCTCCAGGCACAGAAGACAAGGACTTGGAGTCAGGGAATCAAGTATTTTTTGTGACATGGCTGAAAGGCTCTGACACCCCCCTCTTCTTGCCCATTCCCCAGGAGAGCCCATGCCAATCACCTATAACTGGGGAAATATCCCAGTGTGACTGTTCATGTTCACTGACCTGGCCATGTGCAGCATGGGCTCCATGATGTTATAGCCAGTCATCGCACTGCACTCGTAGAAGACAGCCTTGTATTCCTGCCAGAGAGCACAGCAAGCACCCACATTGGCTGCTACCTTTCTGCCACCATTCATCTCCTCCTTGGAGGCAAGTCCACCCCCACCACCAAGAGCTGTTCCAAGAGCAGCTAGGGCTAAGGGAGTGGCTGTTACCACGCTGCTCACCAGCCCAGAAAAAGGGGGTGCTTTTTCAGCATTGGGGGCGCAGACAGAGTATCCAAAAGGAAGCACTGGGGAAGTTGGTTGGGAAGAGAAAATATATGCTTAGGGTACTTTAGTTCTCTTACCTCTGTATTGCAGAGTTCAGAAGAAGGGGAATGCCTTTGAAACCCTGCCTCCACCCACCCAAGGGCCAACATACCAGCAGGCATGCAGACAAGGAAGTGAGAGAAGAGGCAGGATGATGTTCCATTAGAGTCTTCAAATGGGAAAACAGCCATGCATGTTCCCCCCAGAAAGACTGCAAGAAAGCATTAAGCCTCAGGAGAAATAAACAAGCCTGCCTCAAGGGCAATTGTCTACCACATAAGAGCCACCATCTCATCCTCCCTGGTACCAGAGGGACCTTGGTACGTGTTTACATTGCAGAAACAGGGGGTGGGAGATAGAGGGAAGGTACCATACTGAAAAATGGCTCCAAGAAGGGCTTTCTGTCAGCCAGGCTGCCCTGCTGACAGCTGGAGGGTGGTTGCAGAGCAGGTCAAGTAGCAGAGCACAGAGTCACACCTTTGCCAGCCTTTCCCCCTCCACCCTGGGCACGTTCCGGGTCTCTCTCTGCATAGCATCAGTTTTATTTCCAAGCAGAAAGACCACAGCTCCATCCTCAATACCTTCCTGCAAAGGAAACAGAGTAAAGCACCCTGGAAACTCAGCTGAAGGAAGAAAGTAACTCAGCGTAGATCCTTCCAGCCATGCAAACAAGACCTTCAGTGGCAGCAGGATCGGGCTCTTTAGCTCATTACAGGGCCATTCTTTCAATAGCCCCAGGGATTTGTGAAAGGAGGCTTAAACTACTGGAATATATTGCAGATGTTTGGCATGTTCTGCTGGGAGGCTGATAGAGGGGACACAGAATATAAGTTCCTCTCAGGGAAATAACACGCCTAAAGAAAAGCAGCTTGCTCCACAGGCTGTTGGGAATTTGAGATCGGGCAGAGCTTCTTAGTAAGTTCAATAATTTTTGTGTGTATGTGTGGTGCTATTCCTTTGATGTGCTGTCCTAAACTCAATGATCCCTTGCTACAATACACTGGCCAAGCAAGCTAAGCAACTTTCAACTCTTGTATACTGTCTCTGTAGGGATTGTTTATTCATAGGCAATTCTTAGAACTCCTAACCTCTGGTAAAACTCCCTGAGGTTCCACTGGCTCACTGGAGCATCACCAGATGCTCAAAGTTGTTTCGAAACTTGAGTGCCCTGGATGACATAATACAGTACGTGAACAGCTTCAAAACAAGATAAATACACAGATGGGCAGAGGAAGAGAGATAGTAAAAGTTACAGATTTTGTGTGCTTTGATTTTCTGTGTGCTCAGTTTAACTTTCCTGAAAGAAGCCTGATTTTCAGAGGCTAGTTAGTTTTGAAAAATCTTAACCTTTGATCTTTTAGAGTTCAAAGAAGTAGCTGAGAGGTTGTTTGTTTGTTTGTTTTTCCCAACAGGCCTGTGGAAGTTAATAATATTAGAAACTTCCATCCTATGCTTATTCATTTCACAGGGCTGGTGGTGTTTTTGAGACTCCCCATAATCAAAACAAACCCACCCTTGACAATTTCCATTCGGATCTTGATCATATACACACAACTTATTTAAATTATATAGACAGGGAGATACAAACCACAGATGAATGCTTTTACTGAGAGTTTGGAAAGAAAAGGCAGGGCAGCACGCTGCAGTATTAATACAATGTTACCAAATTTTAAAAAAAGAAATAAATTATCATTTGTTAAAGTTCGAGCAAACAAAGAAAACAAAAACAAAGCTATTACTAAGTTTTCATTCTCATCTAGAAATCTCCAAGCAGAGTCAGGATGTGACCATACTGCTGAAGGTCAGAGTCTAAATGCACCAGGGCTGTCTCCCTTTCCTGTGCATAGGCTGGACTCCAGGAGATCTCCTTGCCTGAGCACAGCTGTGATGTGATCATGTTGTCAATGCACATGGGCTGTTTACACGGACTACTGTTTTGGCAGGTCCCACAACATTCTGCCACAGAAACAGCCCTCCTTCACTTAATGGGCTACCACTGGCTTTGGTACCTTCAACACAAAGCCCCTGGTCCCAGACTGACTATCACAGGCAGTATCCATAGCATCTGCTCTGATAATTCAACTCCACAAGGTCAGTAGGACCTCCTGGGGCACTGGAGAATGTCGCTCCCAGGCAGACCATTGGGACTGGTCTGGAGCAAGGCAGTGGCAGCACCACCAGCATTGGATAGCCACGGTCCCACTCTCACCTGGATGCTGCTCATCCAGTTCCGCACTGCCCTGAAGGAGCACTCAGCTGTAACGTCGTACATCACCAGTATCCCATCTGCCTTCCGGAAATACTGCTTGGTAATACTCCGAAACCTGAGCCCAAACAAAAACCAAAGGCACTCTCAGAACCACAGCTGTGTAATGACACGAAACAGAGTGGGATTATCTGTTTTTTAGTGCAGGGCCTTTGCAAGGCCTGGCAGCCCCCATGTGTGTCCCTGGGGGCTGGTGTGTACCCTCTGGTGACACGTCAGAGCCTTTCACCTCTGAGGCAGGCCAGGCAGCCAAGGCTAAGCAGGAGTTTTTCCAAATGCACAGTGCTGAGAAGGCAGGAAGGAAGACCTTTGCAAGTCAGGAAGAAAGAAACAGAAGAATATGTTTAGGTGGGACAGGAAAAGGCAATTGCCTATGAAAAGGGAAATTGATGGAAAAAAACATGATCTTTCTCTAGAGTCCAGAAGAACCTGCAGACTAAGATGTACCACAGTACAAACTAGGCATGCATAACATCTGCCCCAGCACTGCCAAAACAGCAATTAAGATCTCAGCATCAGCATCAATACAGTCCGTTCCCAGTTCTAAATATATAAATCAATGCCATGATACATAAAAAAATCAGGAGTTAGACATAATTTCCAGGAAAAACTCTCACCAGACATCTATTTTGTCCTTTCCATTCCAATTAAAACCACATTTTGTGAATAAATTCCAACAAAAAAAAAAAAAACAACAACAAAACCAAACAAAGAGAACAACAAAAAACCCCCACAAAACAACAAATCACCAAAACCCAAACCTTAAAATCTCTAAGTAGTTTGTGACAGAGCCATGATATAACCACACTGATTGCAAAATGATGGAATTAAATGTAACACAAGCACTGAGATCTCACTGGAGAGCTGTGTATTTCAGCCCTGCACAGGATAAACTCTCCTGTTCAATACAAAAAACCCAAACCCCCAAAAAAACAGAACAACAATAAAACTCCACAAAACAACAAACCACTGAAAACTAGGATAGCAAACTCTCTATGCTGTTATGAGCCAAGAAAATCTACAGCAAGCTGTGACCCTCCTGAACTCTTCAGATGGTTGCCTGGAGCCTGTTCTTTCTCGCTACCATAAGGGCATGACATTCTGGCAACTACCCAAATGAGAAAGCACAGATTGTGTCTTTAGCAGTCAAGGTGCACCTCTAGTACTGCCAGACAGCCTGGATGCTCCAGAAAAAGCATCAAAGGTAGCACACACTGCCTCAGAGAAGTCATCAAGGAGATCTCCTTATGCTTCAAAGGGTTCTTCTGTCTCTTCCATAGCATATCTACAATTGGACACCTCCAGTTAGAAGCAATTAGTATTCCTCCAGAAGTAGGAAAAGGTTTTGCTTCTTCCTAAGTCTCCTATTCAGTATCAGCACTGAGCAAAGTTCTCCCTTGCAAGTACACATGTAAGACCTGCTAATGCTGCAGGGATCTACAGTAAGGGTCCTTCTGCAGAGACAATATCTTGAATTTGGTCTCTTATGTCACTGGGACTCAGTAACACGTCACAATTTTTGTCATAACAACTCCCCTTACTGCTCAGTTTCAGCACTGAAATAACCACAGGAGTCCTTTCAGAAGTCATTATTTCTTCAGCATGAAGCTTGATTTTGGAAGAGATAGTGCTTTTCCACAGATACTCCTACTGAGTACATTCCCACCAGGTCTGCCTAGTCTAGCTGACTGATGCAGACAGCATCATTGGCATAGTTTAGGATTATAATATTCCCATGACCTTGGCTGCCTCCTGAAGGCTTGCCCCCATAACATATTTAGCTCTAAATACCCAGTACTTATTTTTGTCAGGCCCTTGAGGTTCATGGTTCCCTTGAAATAGCTTTTCATATTAAGCTTCCAAGTCTATCCTAAATAAAATGTAATTTACATCAAAGTAGTGAGGGGCCTTCACCTCTAGTAGCAGAAAAGGGTCAAGTGTGTCCTCTACTACTCTGATCCTCACCAACAGTACTGATAACATCTAGAGATGGCCCATGCTTTTGAAACTAGAGGTCTTCAAATGGGGAACCTGTGTTCACTGTTACAAAAAGCTGGACAATTCCTCTACCAAGAATTTTCACTTCCACAACTATATCAGAAGTGGAAGGGGTCAATAACCTCACTGACAGAGTCCAGCAAGGTAGTTCAAATCACCTTCCCTACAGGCCAAACTAATTCAGCTGGCTTTAACTGCTGAATCTGATCCAGAAAAGTTCACACAGTCCTTTCCACCCCCTCAATAGCAAGTGGTGGTGAGCAGCTGGGAACAGCAGTAGCACTACTGAATCTGGGGACAGAATGTCTATCCAGAGCCTTAGTTTCTACCCCAATGTGCAGCTCTGTTCTGTAGCTTTTTCCAGAAGCAGGCTGCTGCAGGAGATCTTTGAGGGCTGGAGGAGCTTGGAACCTCACACCATACAGTGATCTATGGACAGACTACCTTGAGTCACAAGCATGCAGGCCAGACATATGGAAAACTACTTTTCTGTCAATCCTGGGTCCTGCTTCACAGCCATAGCTTCTAGCAATCTCTGAAACAGACCTTTACTGCAGGCTCAGCACTGGAGTAGCTGCTGGGACCTCTCTGGTCCTTCTGAAACTGAGTTTTCCCAGGGATAGAAACCAGCTACATGCACTCTTTCCCTTTCCTACGCTGGCAGTAAGGCACCCTCACAGAAATTACTTACCTTTCTTGTCCAGCTGTATCCCACAGTTGCAAGGCAACCTGTGTGTTATCCACCATTAGACTCTTCACCTGGTAATCAATACCTATCAGGAAGGTAACAATGATCATAAGGCAAGATGGGGAGAGAACAGCTGACCATTACCATGGCCAGGATCAACTGTTTAGTTCAGGGAAATTGCAAGATTGATTCAATACTGGGAGAGGGACCAGCTTTACCTCTAGTTGGGCTGTAATACAGGTAAAAAAAGCATTTGCCCAGGCAGACTTTCCCACCCTTTTTATCCAAAGGAGTCAGGGACTCTATTACTTACCAATGGTTGCATTGAGCTCAGTCAAGAACCTGTCATAGCAGAAGCGGTGGATGAAGGAACTCTTCCCAACACCAGAGTTCCCCACAAACACCACCTTAAAGATGCGATCTGGGAAACAGCTGGCTGGTTCCAGTGCCTGAAGCTACAATGGAAGAAAGGGACTCAGTTTGAAAAAGTCCAGCTGTAGGCTGTGCTTTGATTTAGCCATTGGACCCTTGCACTATAAACCCATGGAGCTGAAGTTAGATGGAAAGAGTTAGAAACCCTCAAGTCCCTGGTAACAGGTGTTTGAGGAAGAACCCCAAGAAACTACACTCACCCGTGTTTCGGTGCCAACAGGCTGTGCTCTAGGAGGCAGCAGAGCAGCATCTAAGCCATCTGCATTCTTTCTGTAGTCAGTGTCACCCGTCAAAGTCATCTTAAACCACTCAGTATCTGCTGCCAAGGGCCATCTCTCCTTGCCTCTGTTGTTGTCTCCGAAGTTTGTGTTGCCTCCTTCTCCTGTCTGCATCCATACTGCATTGTCTGGGAAGTATTTACAGTTCTTTCTGTTGGGTTCTTCCACTGCCACATCCTCTGGGAAGGTGAAGGGAAGGTCCGCAGAGGCCAGTTGTCTGTATTAAAGCTCACAAACATCGCAGGTGGAGTGGGAGGGCAGGGAGCGAGAAGATAGGGAAGAGGAGGAGGTTGCAAATTTCCAAACCAACCAATACAATCCAATTAGTGTATATGCAGTGCTTGCAGGAACTCTACTTCACATACCCTCCCCATACTCCCCATGACTAAGGCATCAGTGGCACCCCTAAGGAAAGAGAGGCAGCTCACCTGAGCTACGCTCATATGTGCCGACAAATACTTCATTAGTTTTAATAAAAATTGACAGCTTCTGGATTTTTCAAGAATTCTTTGCCTCCTGCTTTCCCCCATACTGAAAAATGAGGCAATGCATACAAAGGTTGTAAAAAAACCTATTTAAAACAAAACCAAAAAAAAAGGAAAAAAAAGAAGCAACAAATACCCATCTATCATTTTACCAAATACAAAACAAAGGTTTTGAGGTTCTTGAAGAGGGTTTTGACTGCAGGCAGCAGAGTGAGGGCTGTCTGATATGCTCAGGAGGCTGCATGGAGTGTGCCCTCTGCAGCAGACACACAGCTGTGCTCCAGGGAACCTGCCCAGCACTCCCAAACACTGCTGTACCAGAACCTTACTGAGTTCAGACAGCAGAAACCTGCCACAGGTGTGCAAATTGCAGTGAACATGCTCACACAGGTGTCACTCTCCCTGGTGTTCGCTCTGCTCTGGCCTGCATCCATGCCTGGCCAAGCTAAGGGAGCCAGGACCTGAAAGGTAGGTTTTTTTAAAGCTTCCAACCAGCCACACTGGCTCTGAGTGGCAAGAAATGCCCAGGACCCCTGTCCAAGCTGCGGGAATAGGTGTTGCACGGACTGTGCTCACGCAAGAGCAGGCTGATGCACTTTGCTCACAGGGAGTAGAGCTGACACAGTAAGTGGAGGAACAAAAAGAACTAGACAAAGGGGGTGAGAACACTTAGAACTCAGCCAAAGGGCTTTATCCACCACAGACATCTCCATTGCCTTCACTGGCCAGCAGACTGCATTTGGAAGCAAATTAGAGCAACCAGAAGCTTACTACAGTCAGTCTCTTCAGAGGCAGTACATTCCACCTCTCTTTGCAACATTTTTCTCTTGCTTTAAGTGCAGGAATCAAGACAACTCTCCTTTCTTACTCCTACAAGTACACCCCATCCGGATTGCAAAATTCCCCTGCTGTCAAGCCTACACTTCTTCCATAAAAGGGAGTTCACATTCCTGGTTGCTGTCCTTGCATCTGTCCTGAATGCCAGCCTAGAGCCAGGCCAGCTGGAACATCTCCCCACTCAAAATCAACACGTACTCCAGACTCAAGCTCTTGGGAATGGCCCTCATCTCCCAGGGCTGGGACAAGTCACACAATGAGGGGCTGAGATTCAAGAGCCTCTTTGGTGGGGATGGGTGGGAAGGGGCAAACACAAAACTTTCTGAACAGTGACTCCAGATCTAATCTATTTTATTCATGTTTCTTAAGCAATATGGGAACACAGCACTGGGACAGAGGGCCAGCAACTACTGCTCCCCTTCTCATATCACCCTTACTTCTAGACTTCTCCACCTGTTAGGCCTTTTCAGTGGGGTTATGCCAGCAGTAGCTAGAAGGATTTCTGCAAGAAATAGTTGGGAAGGAAGATGGGAGAACTTGGTTGTCTGATTTGAGGGATAGCATTTGTGCCAGTCACACAGCCAAGGAGCTCTGCCTCAGACCTATCCAAACAACCTCCCCATCTGGGCTCAAGAATCAGATTTGCTCCACAGTCTACCTGCTTTCCACCAGTCCATGAGCCAAGGACCCTGGAGCTCAATTCTCAACTGGCACTACCAGAATTGCAGGCATTAAGGGTGAGTTGAAGCTGCAAGAAACTCAGCCTAGACCTGTGTCTCTGGTTGGCACTAGGAGAAACCAGGGAGCAATGGAACCTTCTGCAGAGACCTGGTAAGAAACAGCAAAGTGTGCTGCCTTTAGAACTTGTTTGGGGCCAGCAGTTTCAGGTGAGATCCAGATCCAAGCCAGATCAGGCCTGGGCTGGCCTCCCCTACCTCCCAGAGGAACCAGGCTTTTGGCCAATACTGGTGTGCTGGTGACACAACAGTTTCACAAGGGCTGATGCTAAATGCCAGCACAGTTAAGGCAGGCAGGCATATGTGGGTATTGAAGCCACTGTGTAGTCTGCCTGGACAGTGGGAAAAAAAATAAAGGCCTTGGTCACACAGACATGTTGCCTGTCCTGGCTGGAGGGAGGCCTGGTGTGCCAGGGGAGCTTCTGCATAGGTGTAGAGGGAGACGGATGGGATGAACCCACCTGGAGCCAGGCCCTCTCCTTGGGGCTTTCACCTGCCAGAAAGAATCCAGTCCTTGTGCAACTCCTGCCCTCTCCCATGCCCCAGGGATATAGGATCTGGTATGAGGCACCAGTGGACAAGATTTCAGCCCGAGGATGAACTGGCATGCTTGGGAGTTGATCCAGTAATTTCAACAGAGCTGCCTGACTCAGTGAGAGGCAGCCTTTGTGACTCCCATCCCATGAACAGTCCCAAACCATCTGATGCCATCTAGGTTTGCACCCCCATTGCTTCAAGTAAAAGAAGAAAGAGGGGCCACCCCCCTGTGGAAATTAGCTAATGGTATCCACAGCTTCACGCTGAGCCAACACTACCTAATGCCAAGAGGCAGCTCAAGCCATAGCAAAGCTGTATCCACCACGTGCTCCCAAAACCAGCCAGCACCAAGGTGTGAGAACTAGACACAGAACACAGCTTGACTGACAGGAAACTCCAGCAGGCACAGACTGACACCATGAACACAACACAGACACCCATTCTAACCGTTTAACCGGTTTGTCATCCAGGAGGTAACTGCCTAGCACTGACCCTTTCTTCAACAGGGACTTTTTGTTCTGAGGCACCTGGAATTTGAAAAGAAAAGGAATGAAGAATGTGATTAAGACCCAGGAACCTGACGAGTCCCACTTCAACTACTCACAACCTCTGCAGTGCACTGTGGGGAGGCAAGGCTGGAACCCTTGCAGCCCCATACCATGCAGCAGTAGTGCCTCACTGGAAGGCTCAATAGAAGTGAACACAGGTCTTGCTTTTCTTGGCTAATTCATGCAATAAGCCATCAATGTTACTGTTTTCTCCTTCACAATGGAATTCACCAAAAGTGGTGATACTCCAAACAGAATTCTTTCTCTAGACAGTTTTTATTTCTGTGGCTTGTTCTCCACTTGGTCTCATAACCAAATCTCTCCTTCCTCACCTACCTCTTTATTATGCTGTTTTGTGACAGGCCAATTGCCCCCTCCTCAGAAGACACTAAGACCTCTCCTCCACCAGTACTCACCCAGAGCTGCACACAAACCTCAGGAAAGGAAGGAGACTGTACTGCAAAAAGCAATGCACGTGCCTTACACAAACATCTCTCTCCATGCTTTCCTCCAACTTACCTCGACTGCACACTTCCTACAACCAGTATTAACTAGCTCCCCAGAGAAGGAGAAAGCAGGACCACTTCTCTCACAACCCTCTTCCCCCATACAGCAGTGTTGCATTCCCAGCACAGTCAAAAATGAGTGGCTTGCCTGTGATCACACAAGAAAGCCTGTGGCAGAGAGGATTGACCTGCAGCTCCTCCAAATGCCATGCTAAAGCCTAGCCCTCCCTTACCTCCAAACAGACTGGCTCACTGCTCTGGCCACACGCACAAATTATGAAGTGAGACATGGCAAGGTGCCCATTGCATCAGCACTGGGAGAAAGGGAGATGTATTCAGTCTGCAAGCTTGGAGATTTCCAATGCGTCCTCACAAGTTATTTCTAGGGGTAAAGGTGTGGAAAGAAGTGTTTGCAGCCTGCCAGATCTGCCCCTTACAGCAGTTTCAAACTGACCAAACACCTACAGGCAGCTCTGGACAGGCCTTCCCTTGTACTGCCCATAGCCCAGGGCAAGGACTATGATTATTTCTTCAATAACCCTTATTGAAGGCTTATTTTAAAAGGCAAAAAAATTAAGAAGCTGTTCTGTTGGTCAGAACTCCCACAACACCTTTACAGCAATGCAGTTGAACAAAAGGAGACATCTGGACTCCACAGAGGGCCTTACCTGACTAGGAATTTTGTGGAGGAGAAAGGGGAACAAAACATTTTATACATATAAAATTGGTGTTCAAGAGAAACTCCAGCCACAGAAAATATCCAATACTGAGAAGCTCACAACTGTGGAGCACAAATTTTCCAAGGCAAAGGACGTCCAAGTGCACAGCAATACTTCATTCATCACAGCCAGACTGTTTCTGACAACCAGTGGTTCTCCAGCGTGGGTGGAGGAGTTTTCAGTGTTTGAGCTGGTGCACTCAAGGGCACCCTCTAGCTACACAGAAAGGAGGACATTGTGCTACAGGCCACTGGAGCAGTCACAACCTTCAAGTCACCTGTGGAGCAAAAGGACTCCCACACCATCTGCTATGGCACAACCCTACCTGGAGAGGAAACAGCTTGCAGAGCACATACTTGGATAAGAAAGGAGAAACAAGGGGGCATGTTCTGCCGTTGGTTCTGCCATGCTTTATTGGCCTGCCAGGTTTGTGCAACATTTGGTTTTTCACTGGGATGGTAAAGGGACAGACAACATCACAGCTGAGTAACACATAATGGCAAGGATCCACAACAGCACATATACAAGCATTTTGGATGGGAAAGATTCTGGTTTATCAGTGAAATACAAATACATGTCCAATGTAGTTGAAGTACCAAAACACTCTTCCTGATAAGCAGGCATGAAATTTGCTTTGTCAACATAGAGCATGCAAGCATAACTCCATAGCCAGACCAGTCATGGGCATGAAATTGAACCTGCAATCCCTGGGTCTTAAAAATACCCATCTGTGGTTTGCACATAGGCAGAAATAGCAACAGATTGCTGTCTGTGACCCGCCACTGGGACAAAAGAGTGTCCCACAGTGCCATGGGGCCAGGGTCTGCCCACCCTGGCAAGGCCAAAAACTCTTATGAAGAGCAAGGTATTAGGCTGGACACTGAGAAGAGCAAAGGAGCAGTGACTGGGTTGCTATCAGCCACAAACAGCCCAACCTCTCCTTCCAACCACTTCAAAATCATTGCTATGAAAGAACCTCTGTTCATCACACCTTCACTTCATGGAAATAATACAACTCTTCCCAGCATTAACAGAGGGTATTAATGCCTTGGGTTTCTTCTTAGCCTGTAAAAGCAGTGATAGTCTCTGACAGAGCGTGTCGCATGCTAGGGGTGCCCTTCAGAAGGCTGGACCCTCCTTTTAGCTGCTGCAGGCAAGTATTGCAATTTTCTCTCTCCCTTACAGTGTGACAGGCTGGACAGCAGATCTTCTGTAGGTGTATGATGATAGCAGTGTCTCTGCAATCCCTTGGAGCCCTGCTTTCCTGCGGACTGAAACGAGAGTGGCCAAAGGAAGTGGAGTAAGTGGACCTTACTCCAGTACAGCATTCAACTGCCCAGCATGACGCAGCCTTGCCAGATAAGCAATGGTGGTAGGGCGAGTTCACCCTGCTGCCTCATTCCCTACTACCAGTGGTGGGAGAAGGGAGAGAGCAGCTCCTCTTTGCAATCACTCTCTCTGCGGTCCACCTGCAACTGCCATGTTTCAGAGCAGCCCCAAGCAGGTCCTAGCAGGGGAACAGGAGAAGAGAATAGAGGAGAAGTAGACAAGCTTTGTACACACAGAGGTACATACCTGAACCATGGTCTCCACAGGCCACCCACCCCACCCACAGGAACCCAGAAGCTGATGAAGCGCAATGCATGGAAAGAGGAGAAGAAACCATTTTCTTTGCCTGCTTGCACTAGACTCTGGTACAGAGTTACTGTGCTTATTTGCTTCTGGAAGATGGAGCAGAAAGCTCTGGTGCACATACACATAGTTAGCAGCTTTAAAAATGAAAACTAAAAAAAACCCATAAACTTTCAGCTTTCAGAAACACACAAAAGGCATGTGTACACACACCTTACCTCCATACAAGAGTACTGATGTTCTTTTATAAAGTTCTCCACCTGGAGAAGAATTCCAGCCTTTCTCCCAGCAGGGCATTACATCCCCTATGGGGGCCTAAAACTGGTGTTTCCTTCCATATTCCCTTACACACCAGACAGAAAGGCTCTTGCAGCCTATTACTGCCTGTCCTCACTGCAAGGCACCTCATTCCAGATCTTCAAGTGTGGCACAGTGGCAGAGCAGGCAAAGACACATGGTGGCATGAATGGGTCCAAGAGGAGGGAGCAGCCTTGCCACTGACATTTAGGAACACAGACACTTTCTGAAAAAGTAATAAGAATTAAAAATGGACCCCATGTTTGTGCTTATCTTGGTAACTGGGAAAGGCCAGAGATACCTCAGTGGCCCTGCTTTCTCCTAGCCCTCTGATACAAAGCTTACTGATACACCTCCACCTTGCAGAGTTCACAGAATGGGGAGCTGCTCCAGAGGAACATCTGAAAACATCTGCTACAAACTAAAGGGTCAGAAAAATCCCAAAACCTTCCTGTGTCACTCCACACCCAGTAGGCCAGCAGCACATCTGGGAATCCATCTTCTTCCTCACCACCCAGCTCCAGGGACACATCCAGCTTCATTTCCCTCCTTGCATGGGCCCAGTGTCCATCACAATGTGCAAACCCCATGTGTGCAGCAGGCAGCACCCACTGCAGCCCTGTATGGGGCTGTGTGACAGTCACAAGCTAATGTGCCTGGGGTTAAACCCGGGCAATTGGCAACAGCAACCAGCAGAGCTTGTCTCCAGCACAGACGTGCCATGAGGTCTGTATTAGGCACCACACCAGGCCCTGTGAGCTCGGGTCATTGTCCCCCGTGGAAGTGACGCACCCCTGAGTGATGACAGCAACAGCAGCAGATGAAGGGAGGGTGGTTGGGAATTAGGATTTTCTTTCTTAGACTAACCAGCTTCTTGGCTTCAAAAGCGTCTCGCTCATCTCGAAGTTTCTTGTTCACCTCTCTGCTCCAAAGAAGACACAGGAAAGATGCAATGAGGCACTTGTCAAAAATGGAGTAAAGACTAATATTTGAAAATGAGAACAGAAATGGAGCTTGGAACAGAGATAAAGATGTTATTTATGGACAGACATGTTGGGATTTCCATGTATCCCAGCTCAGGCAATGGGCTCCACATGTTTTTTTTACCCAGCACGAAAGACTGAATTCCTCCAGAGGAGGGATTATCATGTGAAATAACACAGTCTGTGTGATATACCAGAGCTGGCCAGATTGCATAACTCTGCCTGGACCTAGAAAAACAAGCAGAGTCTGAGCACTGCTTGAATATAATCCCATAGCTTTCAGTGGGAGAAATGAGCAGAGTGCTGAAACTTCAGCCCTTTACATGCATAAGAGCTCAGCATTTCCCTCCAGCCTTGCCCTTACCTGAGGAGCTCCAGCTGCCGAAGGAGACTCTGTTTCTCTTTCTGCATGTTCTTGGAAACTCTAAACACATCCCTGGGTGAAAGGGATTTTCAGAGGAGAAATAAATTACTGGGAGAGAAAATACAAAGATCCCTTTCTCAGAGCCACTCATGATATTCTCCTAGCCTTATGCTAGGCGGTTTCACAGGAAGCAGCACTGCTGTGGGAGATGGGATGGCTGGGTTGTACCACAGCTCTCCTGCTCTCCTCCACTCCTCCAACCTGAGGGCAGGTAACACAACTTGCCCATTTCCTCAGCTGCCAGAGATGGGAAGGATGGTCACTGCCATTTGGTTCTGAAACATCTCAATGTTTTATCTATGTATTATTAGATTTAATCCAGAAATGGGATCACAAGTGATTAGAATAGGATCTTTAAAGAGAGCATTATAGAGGTGATGGTGAACTGGAAAATACATGGAGAAGACAACTCCTTTAGTCCGAGGCTGTATTTTCGCACTGATTTTCAAGCCAAATATCAAGGAACATATTCATTTCCTACTAAAGCTAGGCATGAGGTAGCAGTATCATTCCCTGTTTAGGCCCATACAACCAGTGAGATATTTATTCTTTTCGTCAAGAGGAGACAGGCAATCCTCTAATAAGACCAAGGCTCCTAATTAGAGATCATTATTCTATAACTACTTGTCTTCCCTTCCTTCTCTGCTTGTGTCCTTGCCCTGACACCTCCCTTCATGCCCTTTCCCACCTGTCCTTCTGCTCTTGCTCAAGTTGAGCCTCTTTCTGAAGCTTCTGTAATTGCCCCTTCACCGCTTCCAGCTCCCATTTGCTTTTCTCCAGCTCTTCCAGCAGGTTTTCATTCAGGTGCCGTAGCCTTTCATTCTGCACCCTTGTCTCCAGCTGCTCCGAGTTCAATGCCTGTAGCTGATGTTCCAGCTGCAATGGGAGAAGAGGAGAGATTAAACACAGAGAAGGAGGGGTTTGTGGTACAATCGTGCCTGTAAAAGCAAGCTAAAGAAGATGTTAAAACAAGGTAGGTGGGGGTAAACACAACTTAGGTCTACAGGTCCACTAGTAGCATCAAGAAGGTGAACTGGAAGGAATTCTCTCTCATCATGCCAGCACTGAGCAGCAAGCAATAAATTAGGCACCGCTGAGGAAATACTTCAGGCAATGTGAGGAGCCAGCTGCTGTCAGGCATTGTAGAAATCAGAGTGCAAATGAGGGTCAAAGGAGGACTGAAAAATTTGAGCAGAAGCAGGAATATGTCTGTAGAGACTTAATAAACACAGTTATTGATATATATCCTCTAGTTTAGGGGCTTCCTGAGCCCATGGCAGCTGAAGGAGGGATATATCGAGGTCCAAGGGGCATCTCACACTGCACCCGGAAGGTTGAGCAATCAGGTGGCCTTTACTACTGTTGGAGACAGGACCTTGGGCTAGAGAGGTTGTTTAAATGCCAGTGGGGCACAGCTGCACTCCAGGCAGCACAAGTCTCCAGCACAACTAACAAGCCTGATTTGGGAAGTTGAAAGCCTGCTGTCACATATTCAACCATACTCAGTGACTCAATTCCTCACAAATGGCTGGCATAGTCTTGGAAGGAGTCACAGACATGCAGCAGTCAAACCTGCCCATCTCAGATGACAAGTAGAGCATTTCAAAAAGGATCATACAGACACTACAGTATCTAGCCAGCCATACCAGCTAACCAGGGCCCCCTGCTGAAGCTGGTACTACACAGAAAGTGTGGCGCTCCTCTGAGAACTTAGAGCCCAAAATAAAAGTATACAATCCATGCTTACAACCAGAGAATAGCACCAGAAATCAGGTCTGATCAGGGTAGCAGATGGCAGAGTCAGCCTCCACATTTACACCTTCAGCTTGTCTTTTCTCTCAGCCTACTTTCTCCCCATCTCAAAGGAAAAATAAAGCAGCACATTGTGGCACAAGGTAAAGTGCTTTTCATCTTGCTACCTTGCTCTCTGCCAGCATATGTGTACAACACTCATGAGCAGGAATGAACAGAGCTGACCTTGCCTAGGTTCCTTGAAACACAAGCCCCACATCCCTTCCCAGAGGCTACAATGACAGGTCACACCCAGCTTTGCCTGGAGACCTCTAGTCCTTTGGACACTGGGGAAAATTTCAGCATGGCCACATATGCTGAGCAGTGGAGTTTATACTAAGAAACCCCTGCTTACATCCTTTGGATCTTTCAATAAGCCAGGGGACAGGCTTTAAGTAAAGCACATCTGCCCCTCCCTAAGAAATCTCCACCACATAAAACTCTCCTATGTTGCCTGTACTTGAATGCGAAATTGTAGAATAGCACAATCGCAATACTGGTCTTACACCACAAGAGGGACCCAATTATCCACATAGCTCAGTACAAGCCTTAGAATTAAGGGCATCAAAAATGACCATCTGAGTAACAGTAAGTATCTATACGGCCCAAGTATTCTGCCTTGACACACAGCACGAGGAGATACAACCTAGGAAGAACATGCCTGGGCTCCTAACTATGGTCCATTCCCCTCAAGACCCCCAGTATCTCTGGCCCCTGGACTTGGGGATGTTACAGGCCACATCTCTGACTTTTCCTCCTCTTAAGAAACAATTACAAGCCTATTGTTTGTCCAATTAATTTTTGAACTGACAATAGTCCCTGCCTCCTGTGGCCAAAAGTCCAGCACTAATCTCTGTGTAAAAAAGTATGTTCTTCTAAATCAAATTTATACTGGTCTCACTGAGTGTCCCTCACCTTTTCTGTTGCAGGACTTGGGAAATAGTTTGATGTGGACCTTATCCATCACTTTCCTGAGTTCATAAAGGTCACATATCCTCGCTCAGTCTTCTTTTTTTCAAGATAAAGTCTAAACTTTCCCAGTTTCCCTTCCTAAGGCAGATGCTCCATTTCCTTAGTAATGTTAGTTCTCTGTACCTTCACATGCAAGAAGGACACAGTGGAATTACAGGATACCAGAACCACACTCACCAAATGAGTCACTTCAAAGTGTGGGCAGCAGGAAAAAATACATCCTTTATCATATTCTCAGTATCCTTCCTGATGGCACCTCATTTTTTCTGGCTTTTCCAGCTGCTGCACAGTGAGGTGATGATTTCAGAGAAGTGATGTTTCATCCACATCACAGCTAGGTATCGAACTCAGATACCCCTAGCCACCAGCAACCTTACAGGTACCTGCCATGACTTGTTTCTGTGGGGGGTCACGTAGCAGTTCTTCAGACACCAAGGAAAAAGACATTCAGAATGGACCATCAGATACAAATGTCCATGCCAGGGATGGCAGGCTAAAGTAAAGTTTGTACTTTGATCTTTTATGTCACTTTTATGTCATCAAGTGCCTAAAGGCAAATCTACAATATGTACCTCTCTAAGTGTCACAGAGCTGTTCACTACAGGTCATTTTGCAGCAGGCAGAAAACAAAAACTAGAGAAATCTGGCTCTTTTATGTCCACACAAATCTTCCTTATACACCACAAGGGACTCCAAACTCACAACTTTCAAATTTTTACCCTGTCTTTCTTGCCAGTATTGTACAACTGATAGGAAGATTGTGCCAAGATAACACAAAGCAGATAAGAAAATGTGTATAAAACATTCACAGAAAGACATTACAGTTGAAGACAAGGCAATTACTTGACAAACCATTTCAACACCTTTAGAGACAGGAGAGAACTATACCAGCTAGTGCCAGATTAGCCAGTATTACCCCTCAGCAGATGAACATCATTCTTGGTCAGAAAAGGCCTTACCAGAAAAGACATCAGAATGGGAAATGCCTATTTAAAAAGGGTTTGGATCCTGTTACCTTCTTCTGGTGGTAAAGTATTTTCTCCAGCTCCTGTTCTTTGTTGTGCAGTTCCTTCTGGAGAAGGTTACTCCTGTCATGTCTCAGTGCTTCCTGCAGAGGTAAAGATACACAGCTATGCATACAACACCCAGCACAGTAACAGCTGTTCCTTGGCCATCTCTGCTTCAGACCAAAGGAAGATTGCCTTAAGCCAAGAGAGGGATGAGATACCTGGCAGACCAACCTCTCCCTTTCTGCTTTGATCTGTTGCTCCATTTCTTCATAAAGGCACCTGACTTCTCGGTCATGGTCAGACTCCTTCCTACAAAATGCAGGTGCACATAGGTCAGGGAAAAAACAAAATACAGAAAGGAAAGGGAAGGGTGGAAACAGATTCCTACTAACAGCTGTGGGGCACTGAGAAGGATTTTAAACAGATCAAATGTTACAGATGGGCACTGATACAAAACAAACTCATGGGGATCTGATCACAATAAAGGGTCATTTCATTACAGCAAGAAAAATCTCTACATCCTGTAACCCAGTCTGTCCTTGCATTTGAGGCAGGACCCAAGCATCGACTGGTTCCTGACAGCAAACGGCCATGATGTTGTCCTTACCGCCTCAGGGCCTGTTCCATGGACTCCTTCTCATGATTCACCTCCCTTATGTACGATGAAACTCGCAACAGAAATTCTTCAAAATTGGATAAAAGCTCTGGACGCTCCTTTCGTAGCCGAGCCCAGAGCTCCCGGATCTCATGTGGACTAGACCAAGCATACAAGAGAGAAGGAAACCAAATGAGTTTCTGTGTCATCTTACGGACTGTTATTCCAACTCAGGAATGCATTCAGGACAAATTGCTGTTCTCCTGCAATGACCTCCATTACACCACCACAGCAAAGAGGGAAGTTGGACAGTGACAGAGCATGCATGTGGAGTGGGATCTGATGTGAGCTTAAAATAAAGGAAGTAATCCGAAAGAGGAAAAATCATCTAGGAAGTAAACCTGGAATGATTATTTTTCCAAGTATTCAGCAATAAGGCATTTGGTGTCTAAATCAAGACTTGAAGAGACGAATATTCAACAAATTTTCTGTGAGTTATGGTCAAGCAGCAAACTGTTATAGCCCAGGTATTTTAGCACACAGCACAGACGTTTTTCTTACACCAGGACTGTACCAGTCCTGCCACTCTCCTTATTTTTTTAATGGGTTTGGAAACTGAGGCACAAAAAAAGATGCAAATTTGCTCAGGTGCCACATCAGGATAACAATGGAGAAAATGCCAGAAAACCAGTCCTCTTTTTCTGAACCTGCAATAACAATTACACTGTTTTGATATTTAATTGTAACTTGAACATAGGACTTGTAAACTTACTCTTTCTCCAAGAGTCTTAAAAGCCTGCAGACATCACTTCATGCTTCATTTTAGGAAGAGGTGTTTTGGTTTTTTAAAAATCTATGAAGTACTTTGGGGAAACTGCTTTGAAATATACAGAATTACTATACCTATATACGCTACAAAAATAGATTTTTTTTTAATATATGTATTTGCTTCCCTTACTATTCTTTGTGAAAAAAAGAAATGAAATTATCAACCAAAAAGCTCTGGATTTCCTCCACCACTATTGCATGACAGCCTCCTTTTTCTGTTCCAAGTTGAAAAAGTTATAGCACTTCATCAAAACTTCATCTTTTAGATAAAAGAACAAATTGAGTTCTGTTAGTAAACAAAACAATTTCTTTCTTGAGAAAACAGTACAAATAATTCAGATTCCTGCTCTGACCCCAATTAGCTTCTGTTTTATATTACTTCTTTACAACAGCTGGTTTGGCACAAAGGCAAGACATAAAGTAGCTACTGAACTCATTGCATAAAACTGCAAGTAAGTGGTCAAAATAAAATACAGGATAATTCCACTTAAAGACTTGACGCTTCTCAAAGCAAAGTTATAAATAATAGAGACTGTTTTTCCAGAACAGTTTTCCTGTCACAGTGTCATCCAATTATCTGAGGCATAACAGCTTTCCAGAATTTTTCAGGGTAGAAGTTGTTCAGCATTAAAAATGTGCAGGTGCTTTGCATCACAATGCAAAGGAGACAAAAAACGTCTGTTTCATGACAGACAAAGCTCTGAAAGCAGCAAACTCCTTCACTTTCAGCTTCTGCCTCGGATCTTGTCCACCTCCTTTCCTAACCTGGGCTGCTCCCTGTGAACTGGCAATGCTGTTGGACTACAGTGCCTGAAAAAAATTACTGCCACAGATGCAATTAGCACCCCAGCCCCTGCAGCTGTGCCTCAGTAAGAACCAGTTATGCATTATACTTCACTCTGGAAAGCCTAAAAACAGGCTGGATGACACTGGGGCCAGCAGACTGTATTGATGCCACATGCCCACAGCATTAATATCAAGTTTCAAGGCTCAGGTAAGCATTCCTTGCCCAGCTTAGCATTTCACACTCTTCAAGATCAGCCCAGTCCCAAACAACTCCTTGAGCACACATCTTTCACAGAGACTCTTGGTTATCTGAAAATACATGAACAGTCACACATCATTTTTACCTTTGCTGGACTTCCATGGCACCAACTGTTGTATTCTACAGCTGTAGTGTAACTTGAGTTTTGGGAAACTCTTTGCAAAAAGCACTGAGCTAAAAGTAATTGGGAACTGATGAGAAAACCCAGACCTCACTGCAATTGCTGCCAAGCATATGACAATACAAGCAGCGCACCAGAGAGCAAGCAGCTCAGTTCACCTCTTTGACTTTTTCTGGTACTTTGAAGTTTTGGGACTGCAATATCAAAACAGGTTAGAAGTAATGCCATGCAACTCCCCTACTTACTCTTCAAATAACTGGGCTGCTCCAAGCTGCTCCATCATGGAACAGAATCTTGTCTCTTCATCATCATCTGCTGGGTCCAAGTCATCTGACCAGCCTGACTCAAAGGTCTCCTCATGTCTGGAGTGATCCATTCTCCCAGCCCCTTGGCACAATTCAATCCCTATTAACTTTCCTGGTGGAGGGAGAGGAAAGAAGAGAATAAAGAAAGTCAATTTGGATGTCATTTAATAAGCTGCTGTTTGCATGGCAGCCTAACAGAGCTCCACGAGCAGCTGCCTGCACGCTGCTGGGGGAGAATGCAGCTCTGGGTCAGTCAGGAGCCGCCGTTCTGACGTCCTGAGTGACGTCGGTGTCCAGTTTGCAATGCTGGGACTGAAACTGGCTCCCAGTCCAACAACAGGCTGTCAGGGCTCTGCTCGTATCTGTGTGAAGATGATCTACCACCCACGGCCTTGGATTCTCAGCATGGAAAACATGCAGCAGGAGGTCACTTCGCTCCCACAGAGCGGCACTGTGGGTTCAGTTACCAGTGATCCCACAAGTTCCTTCAGGAATGCATGCCCAGCCCTGAGTAGTACCATGCCTCAGTCCCTCAGCTTAAATATAAGTGACGAGGAGCTCATTACCCCTCCCTTCTCATGTGCTACATCTATTCTCATTCAAGCACTACAGGACAAGAAGAGCCTCTTGCTAGAACTGTGTAGAGTGTCTGAACCGAATGAACTTACCCTCTGAGCACCTCCTCCTGTCCCATCCCACATATGGAAGGCTTCCAGCTCTCTGGATTTTGTTTCATACTGAGACACTAATGCCACGAGAACCTCATACTACGCAAGGCATGTGACAAACACTGTTACTGGGAACAAATTCTTCTCAAAGAAACAAATCAAGCAATCCTATCCTAAACATAGGCCTCCATCCTGTATACAGATGTTGGACCTTCATCAGCAGTTACTCTTCCTTTCCAAAACATATCTGCTTGACTCAAAAGGCAAAAATTACATCCCATCTGCAAGACCAGGAGTCAGGGATATTCAGAGTACAGATGAGAACATGAAGCTGCTCTAGGGGAAAAACTTACACCATTATTGTATCTCAAGGGACTTAACTCTACCATTTCTTAGCTTCGTATGTCCAGAATTGAGCTGCTTTGCTCCCACTCTTAAAATGTCCTATAAAAAAAATCACAGTGTGGAGATACAGCCCCTACTCAGTTTAAAGCCTGTTGCTCAGACAGCTAATTAAGGAGAAGGGCTTAGATTAATCACTTTTGATGTCTGCTTTAAAGAAAGAGTCATTATGTCTTGTTATCTGTCTTTTACAGATGGGAAAATTGAGGTAGAGATTGGAAAACTGAGGTAGAGAATGATCTGAAGATTGTTTTGACATTCTAGAAGGAGCAAGAAAGCCTCCTCAAGAAGCAGACTTGACTGCAGCTTGAACAGCTTCCCGTGATTCCCACCTGTACACTTCATAAGGAGCACAGCAATAGACTAGGCTAAACTCTTGAGTTAGAGGCAAAGTCTGAAAAGGATTTCAGAATTAATGTAAAGAAAAGGAATGCAGAAATTAAGTGTTTTGCCTAGGCTGGAGCAAGCACCATGGAGCCAGGCTGCCAACACAGGGTACCTGACACAAAGAGAAAACTTGCCTACCTCTACCAGCAATGGCACCAAGGCACATGCCCTCATGATGCCCATCTGTGGCTGTGGCTGAGACAAATGCCTCAAACAACAAGATTTTGGAATAACCAAGTCATAACACAGAGGGCATTGTGGATGCCAAGGTGCCCAAATGGTGCCTTTTCACCTTCTACATAGTGCTGGACAGGGAAGTCCACACTCCTGAGATTACTCTTGTTACTGGCAAAGGCAGAGGAATCGGCCAACAGGGCAGGGGCACAGGGCAGAAATAGGCATAGTCTGCAATCACTCAGTGGGTTAAAACAGTCCCTGAACAGACTGTCCCAAGACACAGCTTTCTGGGTTTATTCAAAGGAAATGTTTGCAAGTTCTCCATTCACAGTGGCTGTTTCTAACCATTCAAATTGAAGCACCAAAAGCCCTCCCCACCAAGTTGTAACAAAGACAAGAGCAGCCAAAATCTGAGCAATCAGGACAGCAAAGTCGCTTCTGAAAACCCTAGACCATCTGTGTTCACTTGCTTTGACCTCATACACTTAACACCTCTACATGTCCAAGGAAGGTGCTAACAGGTGCAGATTTTCTGAGAGCTTACAACCAGCTAAGGCAACTAAGCATGTGCTGCTGCGTGAGGACTCTGGTACGCGAGCAGCATTCTCCTAGTGTTTGGAAAAGACAACTGTAAGAAGAAAACAAAAGCTCATTTGCCAGTGTTCTAGACTACTAACAGGACTCATAATGCCCTTGAACAGCACTGTTACCAGCCGGAGACAGTTGCCAAGAGGCACGTTTCTGTTCCTGTGTCTAATGAGGGTCCTTATCCAGATGAACAACTGTGGGTCAGACAGCCGATAGCGGCTGCAGTACGTACCATCTTCAGTAGGAGATGTGGAAAAGCTGGCTCTACCAAGTAGGCAGGTAACTGTTGTGGAAGAAGGCAATGCAAAGCCTTGTGAAGGAGGATAGCTATATAGCACACCCACCTACTCCAGGGATACTCACATGAGCATGGGGTGTTGTCCTGCATAGCTGGGGCAGCTTTAGCAGAACCACTGCACTTTCTTTCTTACCAACAAAAATCATCATGTCACAGGTGGGGTTTTGCCTTCTTCTGCCTCTGTGTAGTCCTTACCTAGTCCCATGCTGAACTCCACAGGTGTCAGGTATCCCTTATTGTTCTGTTCCAAGCTGTCGAAAACAGTCTCCAGCTGCTCGAGGGTTAGGGGCAGTTCACTCTGCAGCCGCTGCAAAGATAAAAGAATGAACAAACCTGCGGCATGGCACAAGTCTTCCCTGTGACTGTCCCTGCCATCCTCAGCTTTGGCCCACAACAATGTGCCCCTTCAGCACTGCATCCTGTCCAGGATGTGACAGTCTGCCAGCAGAGCTGAGTGATGACACAAACACCTGTCTGGAGCCATGGATATGGTGACACCATTACTGGATGATTCAACTAGAATTGAGGAGAGGGAATTTCAGGTTATTTTGTTTGGAGGGAGCTCAACCCTGCTCCTCCTCCGCTTCAGAACCACTGTCTGTAGTTCAGTCTCCCTCTCTTTCCCTTCCCAGAGGTTGGAATTGCAGTCCAACTTGTCTGAGGAATTCCCTGGAGGTGCAAGGTCCTCCTGGGATTTTTGGTTCCTAGCAGCTGGCTGTGGCATAGTGGCTTCCAGAAATCTGAATGAGACAGTATCTATGTGCATAGCCACAATCACCAAAAGTAAAGACACGCCACATTCTCCCCTTTTCTGCCACCCATGACTTTACAGATCCTCCCAGGTCAGGGGATAGTTTCTTCCTCTCACCTGCATGTCCATTTTGGTGATAAAACCCTTCTCATCCTTGTCACACAGCTGAAAGAGCTCCCTTGCCTTCTCAAGCATCTCTACCTCAACATCTTCCAGTTTGCTTGTTTGGCTGGAAGGAGAAACACAAGAAGCCGCCTGATCCTCCTCATTCCCTTCCTCTTCTCCTTCCCAGTGGACATATCCCAAGAGCACTCCCCTCTGGTTCTCCATCTTCTCAAAGTCTTTTCCCTCAGGGCATGGGCAAACAGAAGAGCTGTGGGGCAGGAAACAGAAAACCCAGTCAAACACATGACCCTTCACTTCCAACCCACACATGATCTAGTTACATCCCTTGGCGGTTGAAGTAACAATATTCAGCATCCGTATCTGGATTAGATAACCTTTAAAACTCTCTTCCAAGCCAAAACATTCCATGATTCTATGCACTGAGCAGAGCAGGGAAAGTGAATTTGTGCCAGAGATACACACCACATGCAGGTACACTGTACACAACATGGGTGTAACTAAGCCTTCCACACAGCCATAATCCTACACCTCTGATGGGCTCCAGACCCTGCACTGAGCAGGGATACTCTTTTGCCCTCCCTTCTCCTCTGGCTCAGACCTACAGGGCAGCATGAGTTCTTTGCTGGTGCAAGCCAGCTGCCAAGGGAAGGTTTCAGTAGAGATGAGAGACTGGAAAGGGAATATTAAAGCATACAGGTAAATCTATGTGGAAACACAGTCATGGTCCCACATCAGCTGAGACAGGAGGCTCAAACATTGCAAGCTGCTTCTGCCAGGTCTTGGTGATTTACTAGTAACATGTACTCTTGTTGCTTTTCTGCACCACCTTTGAATACAAACCTGCATCAAAACTGCAAGAACCCAAAGCAGAACAGCAGCAGACAGGAGTTAAGATCTGTGCAAGTGACAGAGGAAAGAGAAGAAATGTTTCTCCCAGCCCTCTCCTACCCAGGTCCCCTTTCTGGCTTTCCACCTCTAGAGGGACATTTTCTTGTTAACACTTTCCAACTAGTAACTCCAACTTTTTTTATGCTATTACAGCACAAATAAAGGTCAGGCAATTCCTACACTGGGAAAAATTTAATAAACTGGGCACTCCTGATCCCTTGCCTTCAAACCTCTGTTTGAGAGCTCATAAGCTGCCAAATAGAATGTTAATCTGAAATGTTCACCTTCATAGGAAGGAAATCGCACAACTATGGAGACATTTCAGAGGCCAAAGAAAATAATTCCCATTATTTCAAGTACCTAAAGCAAAAAGGCTAGGAATGGAGCACCCATTTAAGCACAGCACTGTGAGTTTAAAGAGGCATACAATGCATCCCTACCCCAACCTACCTTCCAACTTACTGATGCCACGTAACACCCTCCAGACAACTTTTCTTCAGCAACACCACCACGTTTTTAAAGCCTTTTTGCACAGGTTGCTCTAGATTTCTCCTTTTGCAGATCTGTGTTCTGCATTGCAGGACAGAAGTGAGCTGTGCAAGCAGGCTGAAAGCAGATTTACACAGTGCTGGACAAAGAGGGATGGGGGGTTGGCTTCCTTGTTTTTTTTTTTTAATCTCCAAGAAATTAAAAGCCATGTACAGATGCCATGATAACAAACAAATTCTGTTTGCACTCTTGGTACAATGGGAGGATAAAGAGCACGATGGCCAGCAAGAATGTCACATGCAAGAACGATATAAAGCTGACACAAAAGGAGAAGGCAATTACATACCATGCTATTTGACTCCTTTTATTATGGCTGGTTTGTGAGCCAGATGGTGGTTCTGCTTCAAAGAACAAGCAGAACACTTCACTCTCTTTTTCAAATCAATGTTTTTCCAGGGCACTTCTGTTTAGTGTCACTTGAGAAAATATTTATTTGAAACTCTGCAGAAGACTACCTATAAATGGGTACTATTGTACATTTCTAATGAAGTAGACATCCCTGGCAAGCAATGGGCACAGTACTGGACCCATGCTTTGGGGAATACACCAGAAGAAAGGAGGGAAGAAGTAAGAAGGCTCTTTTTCAAACAATCCCTCATACCAGGCCTTTTTTGTGTTATAGAGCCAAGGAAGCAAAATTTAGAGACTAAAGTTTGATTCTATCCATTAGCTGGACAGACAGCTTGTTTCTGATGGCAACTCTGTATGTGCAAGTAGTAAAGAGGTCAGAAAAAACACCAGCTTACTTTTCACATTCAAGGGAAAGTTGCAAAGCTAGCTTTGAAAGAAAATGAGGAAAAAAAGACCCAAGTATCTTCTGTTGCCTAGATTTTACAGGTGATTACAGTGAGGAATAACAGCCACATGGATGAATGATAATTATTGGCTGCTACAGACCACTTTTCTGAAGCTTTTTACCAGACCCATTCTTTGTGCAGATACAGCTGCAGCACAAGCAGCACCCTGTGCCAGATGGTGAGCACAGGCAGCAGCAGGGGAGGAAAGAAAAAGGGAGTTCAAAGCAAGAGCCATGATAAAATTGCAGAAAACAGCCAGAATAAGAAAAGGCACAAAAGAGTAACATGTTTTCTGAAATAGAGGTCCCTAGAAGCAAAGATGATCTTACTTTCTTATCAGCTTCTATTGCAAAAGCCAGAGCAGCCCACGCAGTTGACGTCTCCCCAGCTTTGCTGCAGCAAACAAAAGGCGGCACAAGGAGGATGTTCTGTTCTCTCTCAGGACATTTTTGAAGCTGAAATCCAACCCATTACACCCCTACCTCTAGTATTTCCTCATTTTAGCAAAAGCCCAGCTGTACTGTAGCTCCTAAACACTGGCTGAGCTAAAAGCCTCTTGATTAGAAGAGCTGAGAGCCTAACGAGGACAACAGTCTGAAAGGATTTTACTCATGTAAAAGACCAAGCCCATTAATTCAATGTTCAGAGCAGGGAATCTCTTGTCCAAGCTGCTTCCAGCGGCTTCAAGCCAGATGTGGCTTTTTCAATGGCAAGACAGCACTTGTAGAGGAACAAAGTAGCAAGTCAGAGAGAACTCTGAGGGACTTCTCTCCCAGGAGCCCATGACTGAGAAGCTCTTCCTCTCTATCCCTGTTTGTAAGGGCACTGCATACTGCAAGTGCAGATGAGGCACAAAGCAGATCTCAGTCCAACAAGAGCTGTCGCACCTTCCCCAGTTACAGATCATCACTGCAAAGTACTGCAGAAGCAGCTTCATAAGCAAGATGCACAACATCACTGAAGGACCTCTTTGAAAGAGGCTGAGGTGACTAGAGTACCAAAACTGTGGACTGGTATCCAAACCTGAGGCAAGCAGAGCTGGTCTGGGTGCAGGATCAGCTTGGGAAACACCATGCTTGCCTGACACAAGTGGCAAAGGCAGAGAAGACAGGTACAGGCAGATAATGCTTTCCGCCAGGCAAACCTGCCAGGCTCTGACAGCAAGGTAAGTCAAACCACCTCCAGTGGCAAAACCAGCAGTTGTGACCAAAACTTCCTGACAATTAATTTTTCCAGGTCCTTTCTGGCAGGCAAAGGTAGTTATTGAGTGTGTCCCAGTTAAGAACTAACTTCCACACCTAGCCTGGAGTCAGGATGATCTCTGGGTCTTGGGCTATTGATTTCCATCACAAAAATGTCTGCAGTGGGTCATGGCAGAGCTTGTCTAGCCCAGCATCTTGCCCTCAACAGTGGCCATTAATTACTGGTGAGGGAAGAAAAACAGCAGGACAAGCAGAGAGAAGACTTCCCTGACATCTGCCAGCTACTAGCCACATGCTGATGGAAATGGTGTGCCTGCTGCAGTCAGTGAGTGCTGAGAAAGCTTCATGGGACTATTCCAGTTTTCTGGGTACATGGTTTGTCCAGCATCAACTGCACAAGAGATGGAGTCCCAGCTTCAGCTCAAACAAGAGTTCTCTGCCACCTTCACATCCAGTAACTGTGTTAGGAAAACAAAAACTCTTCCGCCCAGGGCCTGGGAGATCTAATGGGCCAGGGACATGGGGGGCACCAGTGGGCTCCAGTCACCCTGGTCAACCCCAATGTGGAATGTTCTTCTCCAGCCCCATCTTCCCCCACCCCACAGGTTTGGCTGCCTGTGCTCGAGGTCAGCTCTGATATTGCCCAGTCCAGATTTGGGCAGTGTTCTGCACCCAAACAACCTGATACAGAGCTTAAGAAAAAGCCAGTCTTCTAGTCCTGCAGATTACACCAGGTATCTCCAGCTGTGGTGTGTGCTGGGGCTCAGCAGCAAAAGTTCACCTGCTCCTGCAACACAACTTTCTCAGCCTGGAAAGAAACATTGGTCTTCTCAGACACAGCACAGAATGGAAAATTGACTGCCATAAAGACAGCTGACATCAGGTCTTTTATTTCTAAACTGAAGTAACTCAGACTAGTCTTACATGAATATTCGTAATCACCTGAGGCATAAACAGAGGTTTGTCCTGTGCAAAACTGTTGCAGAAAGTCAACTGGATCCCATGGGCTTGGCATTCTTTGGTGGAATCATAAGACTTGAATTTTAATCCTGACTCAGCTGGCCATATGGCCCTAGATAAGTAATGTCACCTGCCTAGGCCTATAGACTGTCAGCCCCTCCAGTTTGGTTCCTGATGCTTGTGACAGCTGGCACTTTATTTTAAGACTCAGTTCCTGGTGACTAATAATTACATGTGAAACTTAAGCACCAAAATAATTTCAAAGCCACAAAACTGAAGAATGAAAAACTTGGACACAGAAAATGAGAATTTCAGCAAACAGAAGAACGGACCCAAGGTGCTTCTCCTGGAAAGGAGAGATACTTCTTTGAAGGCAGCACTACAGAATCACAGTTTCCCATTTACTGTCTCAGAAAGCTTCTCATTGTAGCCATAAGCACTGTTAAAGAAGCAGAGGAAAGCCATGGCTGAAATGCTATCAACAGCCAAGCCCTTATCTATGTGACCATGACCACCATGTGCATATGAGAACTTTGGAGTGGGTTTTTTTGTTTGTTGGGGTTTTTTTTCACAGCCCAGTGACAAGGAGGAAAGGAAAGTGGGCAATGCAGCCAAATTTTCCACAGCTGGTCCTTAGATGACCCTGTTCCCCACAGGGCATTGTACATGCACTGAATACGCTGCATTCCTAGCAGTCCTCCCCAGTGCAAGACAATGAATCAACAGTTAATGAAGGAGGAAAAAACTAAGCACAACTGGCTTATGTGGCTTACCCAGGATTACAGAACAAGTCGTGTTTGGGCCCTGTAGAGCTGTAAGAGAAAGCAGTTTTTTGCTTTCCTGTACCACTAAATTTTTGGTGACATAGATGTAGAAAGGAGCATTAAAGAATAATCATCATTATAGATACATAGTAGGTGGCCAAAGTGTACCACAAACTAAAGTGCCCAGATACTTGCTGGGAAGTTTCCCAAAAGACATCCTCCTCTATCTCTGCCTAAGACAATATTATTAGAAACAACAAAACCACCCCCATACTAAAGCTAAATATTTAAACCATTTATTTAAACAAATCAGAAGAACACACACCCTTTCGTTTCTGCTCCTGATACAGAAAAATAGTTTTACAGCTTTGAAAGTAGGAATTCACCAGGTGTGTAGGTGCACACTGACCACACTCCTGGCACATACACTGGATAAAACAGGTTTAATCCCATACATGAGCAAATATTACACAAAGAGGAGAAGGGCTGGGTAACAGATCCCTGCAGCTGAAGGCCTGTTGCTTCAGCAAATTACAGAATGACAGCAAACACACACCAATCTGCAGTAGTACAAAGCATTTGTTGCTTGCTCATGGAGTGGAATCATCACCCAGGAGCACATGAGTAACAGGTAAGTTTTAAAAGAAAAGGGCAATAAAAGCTTCCCAGCTCCTTAAACCATTTGATATCAAACATATGCCACTTGTTCTGTTTCTTCTACATTCCTTTTGCTCCCAAGTTTTGAAAATTAATAATTACTATAAAAACTGAGTGTTGTAGGTCACAGTCACATCTACACATTCCAGATTTTATAGTACTGTGAGATTCACTGATCATATATACATATTTACAGTTATTATCCTAGTTACACAGAAAAAGTACATATTTTAAATGCATTGACAAAACCATAGCCATGCAAAGCTGACCAGGTGAAGGCAGAGCAGAGGGCTTGCCAGGGAAAGACAATGACCCTTGTAGCAAACTGACTGCCACACAGACTTAATTTCCAAAAGCTGCTTAAAGGAACCGGGTACCCACTTGGTGGAAATTGTTCTAAAAGGTTCTGCCATGGTGCCTGAAAATGCTGGGAGGAGAGCAAAAAGAAAATAGTTATTTCTCTAGTGTACTTTTTTCAAAATTAATTTTGCTCTTTCTCTTCTCTAGGAAATTTGTTTCCATTGTTTGGAATTTGTTTGGGTGGTTGTTGGGTTCTCCCTTCCCAAAGGAAGTGGCAGGAAAAGATATACACCAAAAAATGAGAAGAACATCAATTGTTTTGTGAGGATTTTTTCTTTAGAAAAACCTAAGAAATCCATACACACCCTGAGCAGACAGCCTGAAATCAGGTGTTCATATCTAGAGCTACACTTTTATTCTCTCTCTTTTAATTGCCTGCACTTGACGGTATCCCTTTAAGGAAACAGGAACGAATCCAGGAACCTTTGTGTTGTTTATTCAGCCGGGGATTAGCCCAGCTTGATAGCCCTGAGCTAACCCGTGCTGCAGTATCAATGGATGACTTCATCATGGGATATGTCAGTAGGATATAGAGATATATCCCAAGCTCTGACTTTCTGAAGAGCAACTTAAAAGAGGGGCTCTGATGCAATTTATGATTTCCCTCATCAAAGCTCCTCAAAGTGGAGGATCTTTGGTGAAAGATCTTTGGTAAAAAAAACTTGCCTTGGGGAAACTTTGATGCAGACTCTCTGCTCCTATCTCCAAGCAACTTGAGAGTGGTAACAGTTTTCTTTTTCCATTTCAAGAGGTGAACAAATAAACTTCTTAAAACTGCACTCAGTTATGCTTCCTGATTCAAGAGCACAATGGAAAGCACCAATGTGTGCCAAGAACTATCAATATGACAAGTCTGCAACACAGACAGGTATCTACAACATACCAAAACAATACCCTTCACCCCAGAAATCGCCACAAATCCTCCATCACACCCTCATGCTGCTCCCCAGCTATGCCCATCTCGAGCCAGTGGCATTTTGCAGCTCTCTCACCCTGGCACAGCATTCGCGCTGCAAACACTGAGGGCACGTGTTTGCACTGGAACCTCTCCTGCTAATTGGGGTTTTGGCTTTGTTGGGTTGTTTTGCTTGGGGAATGGAGAGAGAAAGCATCAGTTTTTCCTCTGATAATATTTGGGCCAAGAGTTAATTCTCAGCAATTAAAAACAAAATCCAAACCACATTTTTTCCATAAACAGCTAATGGTCTTGGATCTGTCAATATAACTAACACACAGCCAATTTTTCAGAAAATAAAGAGCATGCCTGCAATAAGACATGACAAACAGCAACAACTAAAATTTCACAAATTTCTTCACTTTACAAAGGCTTACAGGTTTCCTGAAACTTTTTTTTTAAGAGAGAACATTATATAACATACAGTGCAACATAAGGACTCATCTTCTATACTGTAGCAGCAGAGTAATGGAAATAAAAGCAACATTATACCCTTTGGATTCAAGAAGAAGAATTAATTGTATTTTCATAGGCTGGAGATCACACTGCACATCACAAAGGACAATATTAGCCAACAGGAAGCAAACATCTTTTAGTGAAGCAGAAAAGGCCTTGAGCAGTATCATGTCCTGCTGTTCATGTTGTACAACAAATGTGCAGTTGTTAGAGGACAGGGACCACCAGCTCAAGAACTGAGAAAGAGGATATTTTAGTTATGAAGAGGTAATACAGTCTTTATTCACCTTAGCTAAACACCACTAACAGTGTAGTGAAGTTGGAGGCAGATGCTGCTCCGAGTTCAGCAATCAGAAGGTAGATTATGCCTGTGTAACACAAACAATGTTGACCACAGAATACAAGCTCTGCTGGTGATACCTGTGGGCCAGGTGTGTAGGCAGGAGGCAAAGAAACCTTCTTTGCCCACTCAGGTGTGGGAAAAGGAGGATATAAGACAGAGGACTTGGTGCTTGACGTCGGACATGCTGGATCATTTTTGATTGAAAGCAAATGCTAAGCACTGGGAGCCCAGGCAAAGGAGATTCCTGTTCTCTTCTACTCCTCTTTTCCAAGAGCTGGTGAGGCAGGCAGGAATGCCCCAGAAGGAAGACGACTTCAAACTTAAGCTGGCATTTAAAGCTCTTCAGGAAATGACATAAACCCGAGGCAGTCCGTCAGCTTGTTTAATTGAACATCACTGCTAATTCCCTTCTGCCTTTACCTGCCTCTTTAGAGAAGGGAGCACTTGAGTGCAGAGCTGGTTGTATCAGAGACAACAACTAGAAGTCAGCACACTTCTGCTGCTCCTGCCACTAGTTATTGAACAGCTAAGATGTCATCAAGGAAAACAGGGCCTTGGCTGCTGCAGCTGACTG
Source organism: Pithys albifrons albifrons (assembly GCF_047495875.1). Classification (NCBI taxonomy): domain Eukaryota; kingdom Metazoa; phylum Chordata; class Aves; order Passeriformes; family Thamnophilidae; genus Pithys; species Pithys albifrons. The sequence continues at coordinate 47,142,916 of NC_092463.1, read as the reverse complement.
AGGACACATCAGGGAAAATGCTGCTGTGGAGACTCTTTTCACTCCCTGCAATAAGCAAAGGCACTGGGTACACCAGGCTCTTCCACAGCCCTCAGGAAATGCAACCACACTTGGTGTCCTACAGACAAAAAAAATCAGGCTAAAAGGAGGTATACCTCAGTGGAGAGTTAGACATACACCTCTAGCTGGTGGAGAGCTAGACATACTTCATCAGTGTTCTGGAAATACTTCAAGGGCTGAGCTAGCAAGTTCTCTGCAGCACCTGAAACCTCCTTATCCAGAGGGCTACAACTGCAGGGGTGATGCATGCAGTTCAAGCATCTTTTCCTCATCCCAGAAAATGCATCTCCAATATCTTGAGAACTGCACACCACTATCTTACCTCCACAGTATTTTCTAGGTTACACGTTAGCAATGGCACCAGCAGGAAAAGCTTTACCTCACTATTCTGGACTTGCGAGATGCACTTCAAGGACAAAAAAAGTTTGCAAATATTAACAAGTAGGCACAAGTGCGGAGAGAATTTCTAGGCACCACAACTCCCTGCAGAAGCCTGTCTGTGGCTGGTGCTGTACTGGTTTTGCCCAGAAGGGATGTGTGAGACCCATGGACAGTATGACCTTTCTGCAAATGTTGTTAAAATAACAAACAGAGCTAAGGCAGCTGGTGAAGCCAATTTCCAAGAAGAAATTTAACTCATTCTCTGCCTTGCAGAGATGAAAATTGCCGTGTGCACAGGTACATGACACTTGGTTACCTCTCAGCTCATGATTTGCCCTGCTAACACTGCTTATAAAGGTAAAAACTCACTCCTTCCTGTGAGCTAAGGAGGTGTTGGCTGTGCTATGCAAAACACCTTACCTGAAATGCCAGTGTAACCTGTACACTGGAAAAGGATGAAATCCATGCTCTGAGTAGAGAAACCTCCTGGCTGTCAGACCACTGAGGGGGACACAGGTAAAATCTTGAATCCAGGTAAAGAAAGCATCAGTTTGAATGTAGAAGATATCAGAAATACCCTCTCCCTTTCTCATTCAGGGGGAACAACCACAAAAAGCCTCAGATTTCTGCAACACAGAAAACTAAAGAATGTTTTGAGCAAGAACAAGCCTTGAACTGCTCCTCCACAAAGTGGAATAACACGTGCAACTGAAAGGCACCTGCTCCCTGTCTACCAGGCACAGCTTACTGCACGGAGCTTTCAGAGCAAGGAACAGCATTTAAAGCAAACTTGGAAGCAGATGCTGTTTGAGAGGTGCTTTTGTTCAACATGTCCAACTGCTCTGGGAAAGGTAAAATTACTGGAGGGGGGTTGTGGGGTGGAATATTCCCCTGTTGACAAAAGCTGTCACTGAGTCAGAAGCCCACAGCAGGAACAGTGATGCAGGGGCAGAGAGGAGTAGGGATGTTTATGAGAGAGAATGGAAAATTTCCTGCCAAATGTTTTTAAAGAAAAATTTCTAGTCACCTTCACAAAGCATGCAAAGCACAAAATCTTTAGTTTTTAATCTGACCAACTCAAGGCATCCATTTCACAAGAAAGTGTCACAATCTCACATATTCTAATATTCAGCTATTACTCCAAATCAGCAGTTCGCAAAAGCAAAGAGTCACTGGAATCGGTTAAGCATCTTGCAGAACCACATTAGAACTCAGAACAAGTTTCTTCAGTTCAACATTTGCAAAGACCCCAAGTGATCCAAACTGAAGCATTAACCGTCTGTTAATTAAGCATCCCCAGCTCTTGAAAACCAATCAATGAATTTTACCTCCTCTGTCATGGGAATAACAACTGGTTTTTGCAGTGATATACAATGCCACTGGACTCAGTGAGTTCTACTCTGCTGCTTTAAAGCAAAAGCAGGAAGTCAGAACAGAAAATTCTTAGTAAGAACCTCTGCTGAGACATAGCAACTTGCAAACTCATTCAGACTTCCTTCTCAAATAATTCCTTGCCCAAATGAGAGAGACTTTCTTCCCCACATCCCCCCCACACCACTTTCTCACTCTGCAGGTGTCCCCAAATACCTTGAGTAGCAGGAAAGTATTACTCCCTTTCCCTGGAACTGGCGGTCTATTCCACAGCAGAAAGCTAGCGGAGAAGGAACTCCGCCACTGTAAATAGAGTATCAGAGCCGGTCCAAGCTGGGAGGTGTGGTTTGCAATGCTCCCTACGCATCTCATCCCCTTTCCAACAGAGCCTGGTAGCCATCAGTTCAGAAAGCAGCACAAGAAACTGCCCTTAAGCTTCCACGCTAAATTCCTTGTAATGCTGCCTTGTGCACAGCTGTGAAGGAGAAGGGCTTGTTTCTGAGCTGCCTGAGGCAAGAGGGGAAGAAGTGGTAAGAAACCAGACGAGCCCTCCTGTCATGCTGAACTTAACTTCCCTGAGAAGTTCTAGTTGTGCCTGTAGGTACTCTGTCTACCTCCCATCCAATTTCAGCAAGGGAAGAGCTGGAAACTACCCCTGTGAATCCTGCCTCAAGTTTAATTCTGCTTTTACAAGGCTGGCAACCTGTTTCACAAAGAGAATCACAGAGAACTTAGGAAAAATGAAAAGCAAACCATAAGATGACAGGGCAAGGAGCATGTTTCCAAAGCACCATAAAACACACTCCAGGGGTGAGGTGCACATCCAAGACTATCTCACTAAAGCAGCCAGAGATGACACCCTCTATCCCGCCACTGACCAAAGTGCCACTCTATCCCACAGCACCAAGGAAAGGAAACAAAGCCATCCCTGGCTGCTGACAGCTGGAGGTGCTGAAGGGGATTTGTCACTCAAGGGCAGCTCCAGGCAGGACAAAGATGTGCTCAGCTGTGTCAGTTCCCATTAGTTAAGCCTGAAGTCTTCTCAGGAAAGGTGACAAAGGAAAGGGAAAAAAGATCATGTTGAGACCCTGACAGGCTGGCTCTTCATCACCTCGTATGGTTTTGTCCCCTTTTCTCACCCCTGCCCCAAATCCGTCTTTGTCTCAGCCCTTAAGGCCAGAAAACAATCTTTGCCATAGTCAGGAGCGAGCAAGCCTACCCTCTACAGAGAGCAAAAGCCTCACTTCCACCAATTTCCACCAAGAAGATGCCAGCTGGTATCTGAACAGCAGAGGCCTCATCACCCTGCAAAGAGAGGAGCTCCAAATAGTCCCACCCTACCTGCAACAAGCAATAATGGGACCTGCAGAAAGCAAAGGTCCTTCCCTATTATTTTAAGATGGCTATTTCAAAACCCAGACCAAAAAATGGACATAAAAACAACTACAAGCCATCACAATTATCTTTAATACAGGTTTAACAGAGCCAGAGAGCTCCCCTAAACCATCTGAGAGGGCTCTGTGATGCCAAAGGGCAGCTCTGCTCCACTCCACCTAGGACAATCACCTCTCCACTCCTCAGAGGCTCAGCTTTGCCTCAACCCCAGGGTCCCACATCCCTTGGGGCAGGCTCCAGCCTTAACAGAGTAGCTGTGGCAAAAAAAGCCAAAAACCAAACAAATCCATACCAAGTGAAGTACCTGCCTCTGAGCAGGAGGGTTTACTCACCATTTTCACTGGTGCTCCACAAGTCATGCTTAACACTGACCCATGGTCTGGGCTGGGATTCGGCTAGAACAGCACAAAAAAGCAAGGAAACTGCTTTCCTGTGCCTTGCAGCCTGCCCTATCTCTAATTTCCTCTTGGGGTTCTTTATAAAGGTTCTCTCAGTACTGACTAGAACAAAAAAGCTTGTAAGACACAAAAAAAATAAATACACACATTGCAGACACATTAAAGAATCCTTAGCATCACATGGATAAAGGGCAGGAAATACAAAAAGTTATGGATCCCACAGTAATGCTAATCCAACCATACTGCACACCCTGTGTATTTAGTGGTAGACATTGAAAAGAAAAAGGCTTCATCTACTGATGCTTAAAAGGTTTTTGATTTAGTAAAGACACTTGAATACCACCCCCTACACACAACATTTATTGTTCTGAGCAGCAGATTTTGACATCGAATTGGATTAAGCCAATATAAGCATTACTACAGCTTCCCATAACTAGGGCAATAGCAAGAGCTCTCAAGCATGATTATGGACTGAACATTACTTGTCCAGCCTGAATAGAGGAAAGGGATCCAGGCGTCAGAATGGGCTGAGTCACCAAATCGCAGTCGGCGCAGATTCTGCACTTGGATGCAGCAGTGAGGTGGTAAGGAGGGGAGAGGATGACCAACCAAGCCCCATACACCCACAATCAGTAGATGCTAATCCATTTCTATAAACACTCATTTCTTTGATACTGACAGCTTGAAATATCCTCCTGCCTCATCTCACACCTCACAAGTCTGGAAACAGGTTGTGAGTGAACTACAGCCATGCTGACCTTCCTCTGGCACAAATCTGTGCATTGCTCTGCTCTCCAGGCTCCTGAGGTCTGACCTTCATGCTTTACGTAAAGCCCACACTACTATTCCAAGAGGGAACAGCTACAAGTGGTCTATTTGCATTTAGCAGCTCTGACTGAGCAACCAGATTTGCATAGGAAGTGAATGACTCTTTGTGCCATAGGAAACACATTAAATCAAAAGAATTTAAGCACTTGTATTGGAGCAGAGGATTACTCCTCTGGCTATGTGTCTGGGAGAAAGGAAGGGCAGAACAAACATCATGCAAACTCCTTTAAGAGGCAAAGAGGGTGAGGAAGAAGGAAGGCAGGAACAGGAACAAAGTGTGCAATGGAAGAAATGTGCATTGGTGGGTGCATCCAAATCTGTCCTTTTCCACCTCCAATAAAGCTGAATTATTTTCTTAGTTCCCATGATCTCAGACAGGAGGACACAGTTCAGGACAACAGGCATCTTTGAACTTCAGAAACTGGAGAGGTGAAGAGAGAGACACTATTGCTGAAGAGGTTCTCAGCCCCACTTGGCACCAGGACACCCACAGAATCCTGCTCAGAGGACACCAAACCAACAGACCTGCTCATGGAGCAATGTCAACACCAGAGTCTGCAGCAGGGCACAGACACACACAGCAGAAGTTGTTCTGCCCACAGAACTACTGGGTGCTGGTTCCTTCACTTGCACCCATCAGCCCTTTGCTCTCACTGTCCCTTGGGGTGCATTTATCTTCCCTTTTGTGCTCCAGAATCAAGTCTCCATGTTTTAAATGAGGCTTTGCAACCCTCCCCACAGCTGCAAAGCTCAGGTGCTCCTCTGAACTGCACAAATTCCAGTTGGCATCTAGCCACACCTGCCAAGGGTAACAAGGATTTGGTCATGCTTTATCTTATATAAGCAATGATGACGCTTGTCTTTCTTCTTGGGCAAAGCTCACTAGCTCTGCACCTGTCAAAGAAGGGAGCTGGGCAGAGACCTGGAGCTTCAGCCTGCAGCAATTCACCCCAGAGCAGGGTGGCTCTAGCAGCCTGCCTGTCCCACCCACAAAACCCAAGCATTTAGTCCACAAAAAACTATGGGGAAAATAAGGCTCAGCAAAATTTACACTTCTCACCTCACCTTCACATCAGGTGCTAGAACAGGCATACAACTCATCTTCCCTAAAAACAGTACAGCTACACTAGGCCTGCCAATAGACAAAACAGTATTTTATAGGGAGTCAAACACTTGCCCAGAGAGAAGACTTCAATGTCCGTCCTGCTGTCAACCTACAGATCACCTACAGCTTCCATTCACAGCTGGAGATGAGCCTAGTTTCCTCTTCTTTTTATGGAGGGGAGAAGAGAGGAAACTGAGGCAGATAAAATAATTACTCTTACAGGTACTGTGCTGAATTAGATGGAAAGGGATTCAGCTACTGTAACAGAGAGAGCCACCAAGTTCCTGTGTTATGCATCAGATTTGCCTCCCTGTACTTGCACCTCTCCCCACCTCCCACCATGCTCAGCTAAGGGTTAACAGCCTACATTCTCCTTCTAACCCTCCTTTTCCAGAGGCTATGTCTTATCATAGTTGGATTTTTCCTGAAAGGTTTGCTTTCCATAGCCTATATGATATATTTAGGCATGCCACAATTTTATTTTAAACACCACACAGCTACAAGTTCCAGTCCTCCAAAGGTCTGCAGATAACCTGCTTGCCACTCATTGGAAGAGCTTGACAGAGGAAGCAATACACAGCTGGATATTGTTACCTTGATTGCACAGCTACAACAACTAGGCTTTTTTCAAGCTTTTGCTGCACTGCTTTATCTTTCATCTAGCACATGTGCTAAAGGCTAATTCTTTTGAATAGCTGTAGGATAGGTCTCAAGAGCATTATTCATAGTCTCATTCCTCTCGGAAACACAGGTTGCCTCAGCCTACGATACATCTGCTGAGATCAATGACACCTTTGCATCTGCCAGGATCTTACCAACGAGACAAGTTCAAGCCAGCCACAAGCCCACATGGTGCTGGACCACCACAGCAGATCTCAGGAGGTTCCTGGCTCCCAGTCACATTTTCAGGCATCTCCTACCATCTTCCGAACAACACAAGCCTTCCTGCAGGGCTTTCAGGCATGTGTAATCCTCAAACATCCTTCTGAAACAGGGACACCATTCCACATAGATGGGGCCAATAACTGGTGCAGAAAAGTGATACCAAGTCTCATACCAGCCCACAGATTAAACCTACAGAAGCAAAGGCAACAGCTTGTCCTTCAGGTGACATCTCTGACAACAAGCTGCCATCACACACTTCACTAAATAGAAAGCAAGAACGTTACAAGACTCCTTGCTCTCAGTGTTATTACTTGACAGATTTTCTTCCAGTTTGTCTCGGTTTGAGGGGAAAAACCAAAATGTTTTACCCACAAGCAGGGGAGGGGCCTCCTCCTCAATAATCACACCACTCTTTATCAAATTTAAGAAAAGGAATTTTAATACAAGAAGGATAACTGCTATATATATATATATATATATATATGTAAACAGACTAGTGCAACCCACTTCCCCAACACCATAAGAGGAAAAAAAAAAAAAAACAACAACAACAAAACCCAGCAGGTTTTCCTCCGGGAGAAAAGGTTATACTTAAGTGTCCTTGTCACAGCCCGCTGGCTGCAGAGTGAGTTTCAGTCCCTCTCCAGCGAAACAGATGAGCAGTGGGCTTTCAGATGGACTCAGTCTCTTTCCCTTGTGTTCCCCGTCCAAGAAGCAGAAAAGGTACGAGCGACCAGCAGCAAATCCAAGGCAGGTAGCAGCACGGCAGGAAAAAGTAATCCGAAGTAGGCAGCGGCAAGACAGCCAGGGAAAACCCCAGCAGTAACCAGCAGGGCAGCCTGCCTCCTTGGAGCCCCCACTCCCCCGTTCCGCCGAGCCAAGATTGAGGAGAATATCCAAAAAAAAAAACCAAAAGAGACAAACCTGCCCCCACCCCAGCGATCACAGTTAACTACTTCTTTTGTCAACCGCTGGCCTGGGCAGTTAAGTGGCAGGGGAGAGAATTTACATAATAATCCCAAACTACAACATTATCCACCCCTAAATTCTCTTCCATGCCGATACTCTACATTAAACTTAAATTTTCTTTCAAATAATTAAGTGTTTACAAATACAGTAATATGAGTCGTTTACCCAGAGATAAGTTCCCCTTGAGGTACACATCGTGTCTCTCCATCTTCCTGCATCACCCACCAGGTGGAACCAGATCCTTGAGCAAAGACAACCCCACGAATGGGTTTGCCTTTGCCTGAGGCAGGGTTGATCCAGACTGTTTTCCCTAGCATACCTCTCAGGTGTATTACAGGGACTTTGTCTCCATCTACAGTGTGAAGGGGTTCTGATTGGGCAGGGCCGGCTCGATTGACAGAGCCTCTAGTGTTGACTAGCCATGTAGCCTTTGCTAAGTGTTGATCCCAGTGTTTGAAAGTCCCTCCACCCAACGCCTTTAAAGTGGTTTTCAACAGTCCATTACACCGCTCAACTTTCCCGGCAGCTGGTGCATGGTAGGGGATATGATACACCCACTCAATGCCATGTTCTCTCGCCCAGGTAGCAACTAAGCTGTTTTTGAAATGAGTTCCATTATCTGACTCAATTCGTTCTGGGGTGCCATGTCGCCACAGCACTTGTTTTTCCAGGCCTAGGATGGTGTTCCGAGCAGTGGCGTGAGGCACTGGGTGTGTCTCCAGCCACCCTGTGGTTGCTTCCACCATGGTGAGCACATAGCGCTTGCCTTGGCGGGTCTGTGGCAGTGTGATGTAGTCAACCTGCCAGGCCTCCCCGTACTTATACTTATCCCAGCGTCCACCATACCACAGGGGCTTCACTCTCTTAGCCTGCTTAATGGCAGCACATGTCTCACAGTCGTGGATAACCTGAGAGATAATGTCCATGGTTAAATCCACCCCTCGGTCTCGTGCCCATTTATAAGTGGCATCTCTGCCCTGATGGCCCGAGGCATCATGGGCCCATCGAGCCAAGAACAGCTCTCCCTTGTGCTGCCAGTCCAGATCTGTCTGTGATACTTTCACTTGCGCAGCTCGGTCTGCCTGTTGGTTGTTGAGATGTTCCTCATTGGCCCGATTTTTGGGCACGTGTGCGTCTACGTGGCGGACTCTCACAATCAGCTTCTCTACTCGGGTGGCAATATCTTGCCATATATCGGCAGCCCAGATGGGTTTCCCTCTGCGTTTCCAATTGGTTTTCTTCCATCGGTCTAACCATCCCCAGAGAGCATTGGCCACCATCCATGAGTCGGTGTAGAGGTAAAGCTTTGGCCATTTCTCTCGTTCAGCAATGTCCAGGGCCAACTGCACAGCTTTAAGCTCTGCAAACTGACTCGACCCACCTTCTCCTTCAGTAGCTTCTGCAACTTGTCGTGTGGGACTCCATACAGCTGCTTTCCATTTGCGATTAGTCCCTACAATGCGACAGGAGCCATCGGTGAAGAGGGCGTAGCGTATTTCCTCTTTTGGCAATTGATTGTATGGTGGAGCTTCTTCCGCACGTGTCACCTGCTCTTCCTCTTCATCTGCTAGACCAAAATTTTCACCTTCAGGCCAGTTTGTGATGATTTCCAGGATCCCAGGGCGATTTGATTTTCCTATACGGGCGCGCTGCGTAATCAGGGCAATCCACTTGCTCCAGGTAGCATCAGTGGCGTGATGTGTAGAGGCAGCCTGTCCTGACAACATCCACTTCAGCACTGGTAGTCGAGGTGCCAGAAACAGCTGTGCTTCTGTGCCAATCACCTCTGAGGCGGCTTGGACTCCTTCATAGGCGGCTAGGATCTCTTTCTCTGTGGGGGTATAGTTGGCTTCAGATCCTCTGTAGCCTCGGCTCCAGAATCCAAGTGGTCGGCCTCGAGTCTCACCAGGCACCTTCTGCCAAAGGCTCCAAGACAGGCCATTATTCCCGGCGGCGGAGTAGAGCATGTTCTGTACGTCTGGTCCTGTCCTGACTGGTCCAAGGGCTACAGCCTGAGCAATCTCATGCTTGATCTGGTCAAAGGCTTGTTGCTGCTCAGGGCCCCAGTGGAAATCATTCTTCTTACGGGTTACCAAGTAGAGAGGGCTTACGATCTGACTGTATGCTGGGATATGCATCCTCCAGAACCCTATGGCACCCAGGAAGGCTTGTGTTTCCTTTTTGCTGGTAGGTGGAGACATTGCTGTGATCTTATTGATGACTTCTGTTGGAATCTGACGGCGTCCATCCTGCCACTTCACTCCCAGGAACTGGATCTCTTGGGCTGGTCCCTTAACCTTACTCCGTTTGATGGCAAAGCCAGCTCCCAAAAGGATCTGGATGATTTTCTCTCCTTTCTGAAAAACCTCTTCTGCTGTGTCCCCCCACACAATGATGTCATCAATGTATTGCAGGTGTTCTGGAGCCTCACCCTTCTCCAGTGCAGTCTGGATCAGTCCATGACAGATGGTGGGACTGTGTTTCCACCCCTGGGGTAGTCGGTTCCAGGTGTACTGCACGCCCCTCCAGGTGAAAGCAAACTGTGGCCTGCACTCTGGTGCCAGAGGAATGGAGAAGAACGCATTAGCAATGTCAATAGTGGCATACCACTTTGCTGCCCTGGACTCCAGTTCATACTGGAGCTCCAGCATGTCCGGCACAGCGGCACTCAGCGGTGGGGTAACTTCATTCAAGCCACGATAGTCCACAGTCAATCTCCATTCTCCATCAGACTTATGCACAGGCCAGATGGGGCTGTTGAAGGGTGAGTGGGTTTTGCTGACCACCCCTTGGCTCTCCAGTTCACGGATCATCTTATGGATGGGGATCACAGCATCACGGTTCGTTCGGTATTGCCGACGGTGCACTGTCGTGGTGGCAATTGGCACTTGCTGTTCCTCAACTTTCAACAGTCCAACAGCAGAAGGACTTTCTGAGAGACCTGGCAATGAGTTCAATTGTTCAATCCCTTCTGTCTGTACAGTGGCTATTCCAAAAGCCCATCTATGCCCCTTTGGGTCCTTAAAATATCCATTCCTGAGGTAGTCAATGCCCAGGATACATGGGGCGGCTGGACCAGTCACAATGGGGTGTTTCTGCCAATCTCTCCCTGTCAAGCTCACTTCAGCTTCTAGCACAGTCAACTCTTGAGATCCCCCTGTCACCCCAGAAGTAGAAATAGTTTCTGAGCCCACATGTCCTGATGGCATTAATGTGCATTGAGCGCCAGTATCAACCAAAGCCTTATACTTTTGTGGGTCTGATGTACCAGGCCATCGAATCCACACAGTCCAATAGACACGGTTGTCCCGTGCCTCTACCTGGCTAGAGGCAGGGCCCCTCTAACACTGATCCTGGTCATAGCGGTCAGAACCTTTTCTCGATGAGTACACCTGGGAGGTGCCCTCCTGTGGGTCAGATTCTTGCCCGTGGGAAACTGGGACTGCACTTACTCTCACTGACCTTCTTCCATTCTCCTTCAGTTCTTGTACTCGGGCTGCAAGGGCACGGGTGGGTTTCCCATCCCACCGTCCCATGTCTTCTCCATGTTTGGCCAGGAAGTACCACATCTCAGTTCGTGAGGTCTGTCCACTTCCTCTGGCTGGGGGGCGTCTGGCTCTGACTTCAGAGGTTCTCATTCGCACTGGTGCCACTTGGAGACTTTCCCTAATTTCCTCTCTGATCGCTTTTACCTCTGCAGGCAGCGTCTTGAGACTCTCAACCAATGTCTCTACAGCAGAAATACGGGCCTGCATTGGGCTGTGGGTCATGCTTTCATATATCCGGAGCTTATTTGCTACAGCGCCCACTGTTTCATGGTTCTCTTCCCTATACATGGATGCCAGGAAATCGGTGTATTCAGCTGGCCCCGAGCGTGAAAGGTCCCACCACATATGTGGTGTGCATCTGACCTTGTCAGGGTCATTATTGGCTTGCCCACCTCTTCCAAAAAGCACGTCCATCATTGCCATCTCCCTCAGACGTAAAATTCCTTCTTCCATCGTCTTCCAAGTCTTCCTAATATGATGTTCCTGCAGGATTTCTCTATAAACAAACTTCTCTCTTACACTCGTTAGAAGTCGTGCCCAGAGTGAAAGGGGCTTTGATTCCCTCACGAACACCTGTTCAATAGCCACGTCCTGGGCCAGAGCCCCCAAAAACCTGGCTTCAGCACCATCCAGTTGTAAGGTTTCACCCATAAGGTCCCAAACTCGGATCAACCAAGTCAGGATGGGCTCACCCGGGTGTCGAGCAATGTCTTTCCGCAAACTACGGAGATTATCAAATGACAATGACTCAGTGATGATCTCAGGCTCTGGGTCTGCTTGCTGTGGAGGTGCAGCAGCCCCCTCATCGTCTGCTGGATGGTCTAATTTGGTCTTATATTTCCTTTTCTGAATAGGGGCAACTTCCATAGGCTTGGCCTGTCCTCCTGGTTTAGCCTCATCCTTTTCTCCCTTCACTGTGGCATCAGGGGTTTTATTCTCTCGCTTTTCCCCCTTCACTGGGCTAGGTTTCTGAATGCATTCTGGAAAAACCCTGGCCCTACCTTCAAACATTCTGTAAGCTGCAGGGATACAACCCTGCAGAAAAACCATAAAGAGCAAGATATCTCTGGCATCCAGGGAGAATTTAAACATCTCAAAAGCTGTTGTAGCAGACTTGAATGGGGAATGGACAAAGGGTTGGGAGAAGAGATTCCCCTTTGTTCCTTCCCAAGGGTCCGTACTATTATCACTGAATCCCCAGAGGTAGCAGCTTAGGTTGCGGCAGGAAAACAGCCTGGAGAGCACCACCCACATGACATCCAAAGGCATCGAATTCATGGCACCATAAATCCAGAGTAAGAACTCAATAATAATTGCGGCTATTTGAGTTTTGCTCATTGATTTGTTGATAAGACTTAAACCTGCCGCTCCTTTTGGCATGAATTTGTACCAACAAAAAGCCAATATATTATACAGGATGGTCCTGATGAACTCTAAGCTCAAGACCCACATGGTGCCACAAAATAGCAGTTATCCTTCTTTGTTTACAAGCCCCACACGTTGGGCGCCAAGAAATGTCTCGGTTTGAGGGGAAAAACCAAAATGTTTTACCCACAAGCAGGGGAGGGGCCTCCTCCTCAATAATCACACCACTCTTTATCAAATTTAAGAAAAGGAATTTTAATACAAGAAGGATAACTGCTATATATATATATATATATATATATATATGTAAACAGACTAGTGCAACCCACTTCCCCAACACCATAAGAGGAAAAAAAAAAAAAAACAACAACAACAAAACCCAGCAGGTTTTCCTCCGGGAGAAAAGGTTATACTTAAGTGTCCTTGTCACAGCCCGCTGGCTGCAGAGTGAGTTTCAGTCCCTCTCCAGCGAAACAGACGAGCAGTGGGCTTTCAGATGGACTCAGTCTCTTTCCCTTGTGTTCCCCGTCCAAGAAGCAGAAAAGGTACGAGCGACCAGCAGCAAATCCAAGGCAGGTAGCAGCACGGCAGGAAAAAGTAATCCGAAGTAGGCAGCGGCAAGACAGCCAGGGAAAACCCCAGCAGTAACCAGCAGGGCAGCCTGCCTCCTTGGAGCCCCCACTCCCCCGTTCCGCCGAGCCAAGATTGAGGAGAATATCCAAAAAAAAAAACCAAAAGAGACAAACCTGCCCCCACCCCAGCGATCACAGTTAACTACTTCTTTTGTCAACCGCTGGCCTGGGCAGTTAAGTGGCAGGGGAGAGAATTTACATAATAATCCCAAACTACAACACAGTTATGCCAAGAAGATGAGAACACTGTACCCTCCCAAAGCATTGTACCATACCCCATTTCCTCTAAAACAAACCTATGATTAAAGCCACAGTCTCCAGGAGCACAAGAAAGTATTTGTTCCTGCTTTAGTGCTTTGTGACACACAGTTAAGAGGAAAACACTCTTAAAAAGTGCACAGGGCTTCCCAATCACGTTACCCCAACCTGAATGAAGCACAGGGAAGCCTACCATGGCTTCAGACTTCATTTGGAAGTCCATGGTACCACAAACTACACACAACCCACAACGTCTATTTCTGGCATTGTCTTCTCTCAAAGCTCACAATATTTGTTATTCCACTTGAAGCACCTGGGTACAACAGTCTAGTGAAATACTGAGATTCAAGCATTTCTTGGAAGCTTATGAAGACATGCAGAAATCTCGAGGAGAATCAGAAAAGAGACTGAGAAAGCAAATTAAGAACATAAATTTTAAAGAGCACATTGTGCTCCTTGTCACAGCAGAAGCACATGGGAATACTTCATGGATCCACCCCAGTGCTCCTTGCACAGCTGCAGAGGTCAGGTTTGCTTAGCACAATGAGCAATTAGAAATTAAAAGTTCAGGATGCAGGATGGGGGAAAGCGAACATTGCTAGAAAATATTACAAGGGGTAATCAAAACACCCACAGCATCTCTCTTTCAAGCTGCTGGGCTAAGGATACTTCCAGGGATACACAGTGACAAAGGGCAGAAAGCCTTACTAATTGTTGCAATTCTGCTCTTCTGGTAGAACAACAGAATGAATCATTCCAGATTCAGACAAAGTAAATCAATTATTTCCACCTCAGACTCTATATGGACAGCAAGCCAAGGCATCTGGCAGGAACAAGATGGCTACTCCACCCACTGGAAGAGGACACATTTGCTATAGATGAATTTTCTTGTCACTGTCCTTAAATCCAAGATGAACTCCTGCTAACAGGAGAGGAGAAGAGGGAGAATTCAGCTCCCAGAGCACCCTTATGAAATCACAGATTTAGACAGTGAGTAGCTGTATTATTGAAACCAAACCTAGTTTATTGTACATAAGAATCGATATCCTCCAAGCTCTCTGACCATGAAGAACATTGTGCATGGATCTGTGTTCATGTGATTTCTGTTACTGTCAATTGTCCTCATCCCATTAGTTTATTCTCTGAGGCTGCCTGGCAAAGTCACGAGGAACAGCAGTCCCCCAGCACTGTCTGTATGCTGCCAAAGACAGCCTCACATGGAATCCTTTACAATACCATCCTCAGACCAGTAGATGGTGAGGTCTTGATTCATTAGATGCATCAGATTGGGGTTGGAGTAGAAATTTTCCTACCTGATGGTGACAAAACAGCCAATCAACCTTCCAGTTGGACACTTCATACTACCCAACATATCCTTCCACAAAAGACCAAGAGTGATGCTATGAGGAATGAGGTCACTATTTGCCCAGCAAAGTAGCTTTAGAGACATTTTATACCATCTTATGCCATGACATAATGGATTCCAAAATTGAATGCCTCAGGCCTCACATCAATATCTGTGTAGCCATACGTCCTGGCAAACAGAAGATTCTTCCACTCCAGCTCATTGCAGTTTCTTAGAACCTACTCTGGACCACCTGAATTGGTCAGCAAAAGGACAGACTCAATTGATTATCTGTTTGATCTAGAAAAGCAATTTCCTTAGCCCTCAGGAGATGTGTGTGTGTATTCATCTGCACAAACCTGCTTATATGATCCTCTAAAATAAATACAGCTCTACAACATGAGAAGTAAGATGCAATTGCCCCTGAGCTTGCATAAGGCAAAGCTAGAAATTAAGGTTTTCTGAGAGCCCCGTGATGCACAACAGCTGTCATCTCCATCAGAATAACCAAGAACTAAACAGGTCACCACTAAACAAGCAAGCTGTGTTTGGATAATCCTGCCTTCTCAGGATATTCCTGAGCACCGCCATCTCCCTGTGTCCCAGGCTGGAGATCACTGGCCTCTTTTCCCCTCAGCTGTTTTCAGGAAGTCCTACAGGAAAGACTTGAGGTTCAACACACAAGTTCACCGAAGTGCATCCCATGCGCACAGGATGTTAAAAAGACATTGCAGTCTTAGAAGAGGGAAAGCTTTGGTATTTTTTCATTTCAAAGAAAAGTAGCAGCACCAACACAGCTGCCACAGGGACCTGCAGCATCTTTACTGTGCAGTGCCATCTGCACCTGAACCGTAGCAGGAGAGCGCATTCCCTGAGCAGAGGATACTGTATAAAAAATGAGAAAGTACAAGGTATCCGTTCAGGTCCAACAGGCACGACCGAAGTCCTGTGACCTCGTATTAAAGACTTCACAGCAACAGAGGAGAGAGGGCGGAGGGGCGGCAGCTCCCCAGCCCGGACGCGACCCGGGCACGCTGCCCACCCCACGGCCGCGGCTCCGCCTCAGGAGGGGTGTGAGGTGGGGAGGCAGCTTCGCACAGCAACACGGATGCTCCATACCTGTCCGTCACCGGCAAGGGGCCTGCGACAGCTGGGGCCGAGGCACGTGTGTGGCTGCGGACAGGCGAGGGCCCCGCAGCGCACAGAGCCTCCCAGCCCTCCGCTCCCCAACAGCGGCAGGGATGTGCGGAGCAGGTCGGCGAGGCGCGGGCCAAGGTGCCTCCGGGGCTGTTCCCTAAGGCGGCCGCCCCGCAGCCCCCTTGCCGCCGGTGCCGGCCGGGCAGAGTCGGAGCCGCCCCGCGGAGGGTCTCTGTCCGCAGCGGCCCCCGCCCTCAGCCCGCCCTGCCCGCCCCGGCGGCGCTTACCTGGCGCGGCGGGAGCGGAGCGGCACCTGCGGCCGCGGGGCCGGGGCAGCGGAGCCGCCGCTGGCGCCGGGGGCGGCCCCGAGCCGGAAATGAGCGGGGCCGCGGGCGGGCGGGAGCGGAGGGAGCCGGGACCGCTCCTACACTTGGGGATGAGAGCCAACACCGCCCACCTGCCCACGGCCCCGGCCCCCAATACCCCGAGGGACGCCAGAGCCGCGCACACAGCCCCGCCCGCAGCCGCTCTGCCCGGCAGAGCCGCACGGCTTTATGCAAGAAGGATCAATTCACCGATTCACGGCACCGAGCTGGGGTATTTGTTATTTTCCTATCATTAGAGGTTAAGAAAAGTTGTTTAACAGCTGCATGCTATGATGTTAATTACAGTACTCGCCCCCGTCACGTGGCAGCACATAACTAAGTCTCCTCCTAAAGTTTCCCGCTGTCAAAAGCCGGACAAGGGCGAGCCCGAGCCCTGCAGCGCCCAGCAGACAGCCCGCAGCGACAGATCCCGGCTGTTCTCCCTGTCCTGAGGGATGCCAGCGGCGCAGCACCACCCAGCCGTGCCCAGCTCCCTGCGTGGCGCCAAGGAAAGCGCCGGCTCTCCCACAGCCCAAGGGCCGGTGGTTTCCACGTGCTCCAGCTGGAGAGTAGCTGTGGCAGACCTTGGTATCTGACGGAAATAGGCAGACACACAACAGACAGTACCATCTATTTCACCCACTGGTAAACAGTTGCAAGAGAAAGGGTTCAGTTTCCTCAAGAGATGCCCCCGGATTGGAGAAGTTTCAAATCAGTAAAAAGTTTTTCACAGACCCTTTCACAGGTACCAAGCACCTGCTATTCCCACAAGATGGTGCGTAATCCCCTCCAGAGAATCCAGGATCTACCCAGAGGCTCCAATAAACAAGTGCCAATAACATTTCAGCTTGAGGAAGTCAGAACTGGACCAAAATGCACCATTTTTTCTAGGTCCACGCCCTTCATCACATACTGATACACGTTTACTCTGAGAGGAGAATTTGAATTGGCTAGGGCCTAGCAAAACAAACCCACATCATACAGTGCATTCAAAAAATATTTAACAAATCTTTAAATGGCAAGACAAGCAACATAACACAGCCAGGTAAATATATTGAGAAAGTTTTTATTAGAAGATATATTTCTGCCAAAATAAATAGTTACATTTTCTTAAGCAAAACATTAGAAAATAGAAACAGGAAAGAAAAAAAAAGCATCAACAATTTAATACTGAATTTTTAAAGTGACTGTGAACACTACTTAGTGACATTGCTGTGTAAATATGTGATTTGTGTATGCTATTGCTGGTTTAGTTGCTGCTCTGACATCAGTAATTTCCACAGGATCTCCACCTGTATTGTGTGCTTAAGGGTCTTCTCAAACTCAGTGGCAGCAATGGAGTCCCAGGACACATTTAGATCAAAGAGCTGCTTTAGATGCTGTTTTCAAGAGCAAGAGAAAACCCCAGAATTAAGAGGTATTTATTTCAAAGTTACATTTCTAAGTCTTCTGTTTGGAACTAGAGGTTCCCCCACCCTGTGCAGGAGGGCTGATGTGGATCCACAGAGTGAGATGGACACAGTTAAAGGTTGTCCTAGTAGCGCTCCCTGCAGATTGGAAATGGAGAAACATCCCACTGGTGGGCAAGGGGAAGGAGGGAGACGAGAGGGGAGCAAGTTCTGCTGCACTCAGAAAGGCAGACACCACAGGGGCACAGAGGGCAGACAGGCCAGAGCCCCACTGTAAAGGCACAGGGTGTGTTTGGCACAAACAGGCTGGCTGATGTGGCAGCCAGATGAAGTGGTCCATTCTCTCATTTGATTAAAGAGGAAGACAGAAACAAAGCTTGAGAAAACTGTTGACAAGGCCCTCTGACTTCGGCAACACGCAGCCCTGCCACCCACCACATCTGCCTTGTTCAGCAGAAATGGACCTTTAAGGGAAAAACGTACAACTTCAGGTGTTTCTCCCACAACCACTTTGGCAAAAGTGAGAGCTCTTCTCTAAGAGGAAGTAGCAAATTACTAGATTAATTTTTTAAAATTAATAAAACCACGGGGGAATATACAAGCGACACCCCAGTGCTGTCAAACAGCAGATTCTCTGTTATTCTCTGGTCTGAGTGTCGCAGGTACACAGACCTCCAAGAAGCCATGAGAAAACAATTCCTAGGTGCTATATATCATGGTCAGTATTTTCTCCTATCTCTTGAAAACCAGCTTGTAACAGTATTAGCAGTAGGGCAGGCAGCAAACCAAACCCAACACACCACACAGTAATATCGGGTTACAGAGCATGCCATAGGTATGGACTGTTGTACACAAAATAACTCTACGGTGTTGTATATATTAGGGGCTGGTTAGATGCACAAGAAGTTCACCATTAGCCTTGTTAAAAGCAGCAAGTAATAACTCAGGAATGAGAAAAAAAAAAAAGAAAGATTCCTGAACACAGAGACCCTTTATGTGAAACAGTGGAAATAACAAGGGTTGGGACTCCTGCAGGAGTCCAGTGAATGCTATAAGAACAATTGGACATGGACTGCAAGATGAACTTTTGGTCCAGGAACCTGACCTCTCACTCACCACGTACTGGAGAGCAGACAGGCCCTGCCAACCACCTCCTGGGCTGCCCAGCCACTCATTTTGCTGAAGAAGGGACTGTGCTACAGATGACCCTGTTCTTGTGAACTTGGCAAGTGTAGGCAATAAACACCCCCATATCCAAACCAGAGCCTACCACAAGGTTTCCAGAGATTTGAAAAAGAGGGGGGTCTCATCTAGACAAGGCAGCACTGCATAACAAAAAGCTATTCTTCAAAAGCTGCTACAACCCTTTCTCTGCATCAGTGGAAAAGGTGGTCTTCCATACTTCCTTCATCCCTTATTATCTGTGATGAGTGAGCAGCAAGAATTTCAAGCAAATGGATGAAACTTCTCAAAAGGAAGATAAGGGTAGTTTGAGGTATTTTTGACAGACCTGCAGTTCCTTTATCAGAGCCTAAATCTATAAAGCCAACTAGCTATCACACAACAGCTGTTGTATCACTTGGGGAATACAAACAGGCAAAGAAAGGGTTAATACAGAGTGGTGCTTTCCCAGTATCCATTCACACCCTGCAAATTAGCATAGGAAAAACAGGAATTTCCTCGTGAAAGTTAGACCTTTATATTTAAAGCCAGGCTTTGATTTGTGGTTACAGTTTGAAGTGTACAAAAGTTTCTCTTGGAGAAGTTAATAAAATAAACTAAACTACAGATGAGGTGAAATACAGAACTAAACTCAGGCCTTTTACCAGGCACAGCCTCAGTCTCTTGAAATGCATGAACCAGAACCTGCAAGCCTGGGTCAGAGCACTGGAAGAAGTGGCATCAGCCCAGTTGGCACCAGACCAGTCAGTTCTGATGCAAAAGGCAAACAGAGGAGATTCGGGGGATAAGGGTGCCAAGTTTCAATTTCTTAGCACACTTTGTTGCCAAAAGTATTTTGTTTCATAGTTTAGTGGTTTACATAATGGCTCAGTGGTTTTACCAGTCCAGGAAGAAGGGATAAAAAAATAGTTGCATCACTTTCTCCACCCATATATTAACACAAAAAAAGGCAGAGTCAAAAGGGCAGCAGCTTCTAAACATCAAATTTTCCTTATGCGGCTTTGTCCCTCTCAGATGTTTTGCTTCTGGATAAAATGCCTTAATTTCTTGCCACTAAATATTTGAATGTTCTTGACAGTTGCTCTGTGTGCATTAGGGACAAGAGATAAGCATTTGGCAAACTTAAGCAGCTGTGCATGTGCCATTCCCCCAAAGGTAGGCCGAAATAGTGGAAGAAAAGGAATCCCACGCCAAACCACAAAGTTAACACCTTTTCTCAATTCCAATTTTCATCAAATTCATCCTGTTCCCACTAAGTGACAGTAGCTTGTTGCTGGTTTGCTTCCATTAGAGTTACATAGATCTAGCATTAACTTTTTTCTGCAGGCTTTAGACAATCACAAGATTGACTTGTTTTGTAATCCAATATACCTATTCTGATTTCAGAAACCTCCCAATTTTTTCTCAACCTGTAGCGACTTCTCTGTTCCCTAACTGACTTAACTATGCAAAGCTTAAGTCTAAATCTGACTGCAAGTGCAGGTCCACTTTATAAACTATACAGGCCCCCATGTTACATAGGTAGATTAAATCCTGAAAGAGCAGCAGGGTAATAGTCTAAGTCACAAGTTCATACTTGCACTGGCATCTCCTGGGCAGCTCCATTGCTTCCCAGCTTGAAATGGCCACTACAGGAAAGTCCTGATCCTTATCACAATCTCCACACAAACACCAAACCCATGCCCAGTGCACAATTCTGCTGATAGGAAACACCACCTCACCCACACTGCTCACGCAGACACGATCAAGCAGATTTGCTACTTTCTCCAACTATTAGTAGAGCTTCTGGTGTTATTTTCCCTTTCTAAATCTAAGGTGCAAAACAGAGTCTATTATAAATCACTATTCCAGGTATGGGTTATGTAATCAGCTTCAGACACACTGTCCTGCTCCTTAGCAAAGACAGAATATGTTTGCTTTGGCCAGTTGCACGCTATTTCTGCTAGGAGATGTAGGAGACACCTCATGTAGCTGAACAAGCTGCAGAAAGTGATGCTAGGAGCTGGGTCTGTGTCGTGGTGTGAAGACTTAAGCTTTAATACATGCAATCCCTGCAGGAAGCCATGTGTCACACCCTGTGAAGAACAGGGAGTTCATACTTCTACAAGGCCAGTCATAACCAGACCAGCACTGAGAATGCACTGCCTTACAAGGCACAGTCCTGTCCTGCTGCAGACTCACTAGCTCTGCTGTTTTAAGGGGCAAGACAAAGAGTAGCCAGTTCCAAGTGGGCTGCATGTGCACCAACAGTCCTCATGCCAGTTCACAGCTCCTGCTATTGCCAACTGCAGAGCTGCACCTGAGAGCCACAACATGAAACAGGCAAGTTGTGAGGCTGGTGTAGCTACAAGCCTAAATCCTTCTCACTCCAAAACTTCAACAACCAAACTTTTTAAAGCAAAAGACAGAAGCTTCAGTTTGGCAGGAGATCCATTCTGTATCACCCACCTGGAATTTTCCTTACTTGTACAGTCCCTTAAGGAGCAAAGCCCAAACACCTATCAGTGGCAGCCACTTCCCCAGCACTTGCTTTGATACTCCACCACAAGCCTCTCAAAAATAACATGCCTTGCACAATCTCACCTTCCTACAAGCATTTCACATTGCTTCAGCTGCTAAGCTGATCCTGAGATAGGCTGAGCTTTTCCAGGGCAAACCCACACTAATTCCATTCACACTGACAGGAATGGAGCCTCAAATGCAATATGTTTCCCTGGGAAAAAAAAGAATCTGTCAAAATTACTTCTTTAAATAAGTTCAATTACTTACTTAACACTCAGATTTCAAGTTGCAGCAGTTCCTTGAGGACACAAATCAAAAAGGGAGAGACCATTACAAAATGAATCAGGGAAAATACATAACTTTTCTACACTTCCACAGTTCCAGTGTAGTCTGCAGCAGGGCCAGCTCTGGCTTCCAGTGTGGATGCAGATAAGGGAGAGAGGAAAGGACATGGTTTCAGCAAAAAAAGAAACTTAAGAGGAAATTTGGAAGCCCTGAGAGAAATTGGTTTGGCAAGAGGCTACTACCTCATCTTTCAGTAGCACAAAGAGCTTAGGAATATCAGATGACTTAAGGAAAAGAACCAAGACATGCTCTGAAAAACAAAGTTAAAAGCTGCATTAACTTGAGAGCCTCGTCTACATCCTGATTATTTGGTGGTAAAAAGCCAACGGCAATTCAAAGTGCACTATTTGGGAGAGCCCACTGGGTCAGCATCAGCCTGGCCACAGGCAATGGCAAGGCCTCAACGCAAGTCTAGAGCAAGGTATCAGCCTGTGTGTGTCTTTGAACACAGAGATCCCTTGCCTGGCCCAGTGGGCAACACACGACTACAGTCAATTCCACCAGTCTCCATCCCGGGGAAACCCCCTTTGCAGCATACTCAGAAGCACAGGGCAGCCTGCTGCTGAGGGATGAGACTGGTCCCACCCTGCATCCGCTCCCCTTCCCACACACCCTCATTCCCTCACGGCAGCAGGATTAGAAGAGCGGCAGGCACTCTTTTGCACAGTCTAGAGGTGGAAGCTTGATCTGAAACCCTTCCCGAGGGAAGAGGGAGGCCTGCATGTCCACATTGATGCAAAGTAAGCCCAGCATGAGCTGGCGCTGGTACTCCTCCCACTTCATCATGACATCAGACACGGAACGGTTGCTTCTCATCCAAATGGGCAGTGCTTCACCACAAGGTGATGAGGAAGGAATTGGTAGGCTCTGGGACCCTCCAAGCTCGAGGTGATAGTAAAGCCTGAAAGGCAAATACAGGCAAAGAATCAGTACATGGGAAGGCTTGAGCAGCTCACCGACCAGAACTCCAGAGCCACAGCCCTATTTGATACTACCACTGACTGTGACTTTAGTCAGAAGTCTGTGCATGTGCCTGTTTTCCTCCTCTCAGTTATTCAGCTCTTGTGTACTAGGATCCAGTTCACAGATAGGACCCTACTATGATCTCTTCTACCTTCATTCATATAACACTCTTGCCACAGCCTCAAGCCATGGGCTATTGCAGGGCGTTCAGCTCAGAAGCACAGGCACACACACAGACCCAAAGCACTCTGCCTCAATGAAACTCTCTGTTGTTTCCTGACTACCATATGGCCTCCCCAGTCTAAACCAGGCTGAGATCTTGAGGCAGAAGAGGTCATCTGAACACAAGTACTTCTTGGACGGAACTTCTAGGGGATCCTGAGCCAGAAAATGCCACAAAGACAAGTGCCTCTGTCTTCTACAGGGAGCATGCTAAATAAGCTAGCACTCTGTTTTAATCAGACTTACATCTTCTGCCCTATTGCTAAAGCAACAGCTTCATTACAGGGTCTGTCCTGTAATGGGAAGAAGGAAGTAGACCCTGTTCTTGAGTCTATCTAACAGTTAAGGAAGCCAAGAGACCATGGACCAGATTGGCACTTCAGGTTGGGCAGCAATCCTTCTGGTAAATTTGTGCCTTGCTTGCTCTTCTCCAACAGAGTAGAACCTCTGGAATTTAAAGGCGAAAGGGAAAATGAGGACTCCTGGAGAACAGTGCTCTGAAAGAAAGCAGCCATACCTGGCTGAGAGATGGCTACCCAGTTTCTTCTTGGCTTTCTTCACAAGATAGTTGCAGATTTCAGTTATCTGCTCTCTCATCCATCTAATGTCCTCAGGGATATCTGGCAGCCATTCCAGCAACCTGTAAAGAGACAGGAGACAACAATTAGCTGGGTCACACAAAGGAACAGGATGAAAAGAACACCAGTTTTGCCTCTTCTCAATTATTTTTAGTGGCAAGTGTGTTAAGAGCCATTTATACTACCATTCATAGAATTACATGGGAGAAGCTGTGAAGGTTGACAACAGCCCAGAAACTTTTTCTTTACATTTCCTGTCTGCACTTTCCATATTTTCCATCCATTTTCAGATTTGAAAAGTGTTTTTCTCTAAGGAGATAGTTTGTGAAACTTTTCATAGGATATACTTCATAGTTAGAAAAAGCCTGACAAACCTGTCTTCCCATCTGTGTAAATACAGAGCTGGAAATGGTTGGGACTACTCTACCCCTCACTCCAGAGGGAAACAACCTCTTGTGCAGTTCCTAATTTTATTCCTGCACCCCAGAAGTCTTTCTCAAGGCTCAATAAAGCACCAACATTTTCTAGTGTGTTCTAGCACACAGCCATCTTCCTTCGAGCTGGAATTACTGGCTGTAACTAAATGACAAAGGAAGATAGGAAAAGTTTTAGGTTCTTGTTTTTTTTCTGGTTTATTTTTTTTTATTTTCATGTCTGGTAATTGTCAGGAACTCCTTTCCCCAGGAACTCTGGCACTGCAGAACTAGAGAGCATCCCACTCTTTGTCCATTCATGTTCCAGCAGCTACATCAAACACCTCTCTGCACTGGGAAGAGTCCCACTGAGGGACCAGTCAAAGGCTTACCTGACAGTGAAGGAAACTGCAGACTCCAGAGGCAGCATATAGGGCACCATCATCGCTGTGGCCACACGTATAGGCAGCATGTTGGTGAGGCCAGTCAAGAAACTTCTTCTTTCCGCACAAGCCTCCAGAAGAGCTGAAGGCAGAGGAAAACATGGCTGAATCCCCCCAATAGGTCTACCTCTTTCCTTGTCATACACCAGACGTTACCCATCCTGAGGTCTCCCCTCTCCACCTTCCACATCTTAAGGAGGTATTGCTCAGGTTAGTAATTCCCTGAGCATAGCTGAGAACAACAGCTGTTAGCTTTATCAGACTCCAAAGGAGCAAGCAATAAGATCCCCTCCTCTTCTTACTGTGCAGAACACTGTCGACTGAGTCAACTTCTCCCAATCCAGCCCCCACAGGGTAAACTATGACTTAATCTAAAAGACCCCTAACTCCATCTAACCATCAGCAGGTGCTGATTCAATTCCTGGGTATGGCCAAGCCCAGCCACAAGCAATAACCGCATGTTCCTGTAACCCTCTGAAGCAGACCAGGCAGCACAGGAATCTGTGATCTCTCCCTTTGAATTATACCTTGGTTCAGTCTGGGAGGCAAGTGTTCGAAGATGTGCTCTTCGACAACAGCAAGGGCAGTATTGTCCTCTGGTTGGTCCTCAGCTTCTGTTTCTTCCTCTTTCTTCTCACCTGGGGGAGCTTCTATGGCAAGGAGAGGACGTGCAGGCCTTGGAGGATGAAGGAGACCTGAGAACAGAAGTCATACCTTAAGAATTATACAAACCAGCTGTTTTGCCTTGCCTAGCTTTTAGAGTATTAGTCCTCACTTCATCTGAACTCCTGAGATCAACGATATACCCAGCCTCTTCAGCTTACATCTGCTGTAATGCTTACCATGAGTTACAAAGCTTGCTGGTTTAAGATAATTCTTTTTCCTCACCAGAAATTGTCATGTTTTCCCTTTAAGTTCTGCAGGGTGCTGTTTGGCAGAGTTTTGTTGCTCGAATCTGCCAGTCACCAATCTTGCAGACAAGATTTTCCTCCTGCGGTGCAATTCACACACACAGCTCCATGACCACTGTTACCCCAGTTATCCCGGTTTGCATCATGGAGCGGACAGAGCCTGATCCAC
The DNA here is from genome assembly GCF_047495875.1 of Pithys albifrons albifrons. Taxonomy (NCBI): domain Eukaryota; kingdom Metazoa; phylum Chordata; class Aves; order Passeriformes; family Thamnophilidae; genus Pithys; species Pithys albifrons. The sequence goes on along the minus strand of NC_092463.1, from coordinate 47,117,737 downwards.
TGTCTACGGACGAGAGGTGGCAGCAGGCACACACCCACCGCTAGGCCAGCTGGAGGCTAGAGCCCAGGGCTGGCACAGAGACACAGCAGCGCCCGCCCAAGTGCCAGCTCCGAGGGCAGCATTACACACACCCCAGCTGCATGCGGAAAGAAGCAGGATACCTACAGGGTGTCCAAATGGCACTGGTGCCCAAAAACTGTGCTGACAAAGGTGATGGCTCTCCCTCTGTTTCTTGAAGAGCTAAAATAGACTTATTAATGAAAATTCCATATCCCAGTATCTGAGACACAGTTCATTTCTGCACCTCCACCTCTCGTATGCACCACCGACTACCCTGAAAGCCAAAGCACCAAGCCTGGCACAGAACAGGCAAGCCAGTGCACCCTACAAACACACAGTGTCTTACCATTCTTCTTCAGGAAGTGCAGTGCATCACGGTAGCCCTGCTTGCACATGTCCCGCAGCACCTGTGGGCAGAAGAAGGAAAGTCTAAGCCATTAGAAAATTGGCTGAGCAGAGAAAACAACCAGATCAATCCTGGCTTTAGAAAAAATCTCCCGATTTCTGAGCTATCCCAAGAACAAGTCTTATTCTTGCCAGCTCTTCCCAGGCTTTGAGCAGGAATGGGAGGTGTAACATGAATACATTGCATATGGGAATCACAAGATAATTTAGACTGGAAGGGACACCTGGAATCCTTCCTAAATGTGGGCTTAAGAGTTGCGGCCACCACAATTCCCCATCTAGAGATGCTGCTGCTGTGGGCAGCCTTCAGCCAGTCACTCTGAAAAGCAGCCCAGAACACCTCCCGGCAGATGCCAGGAAAGGCCACTGTATTTGCAGATCAAGCCAGCTAAGACCAGAGAGGGGACAGGAACAAACTTGCTCAGTTATTCAGCATGCTCATTATGCCCACGTGTCAGGGCATTTGCATTTCCTCAGAAGTGCAAAGCTGTTTGCAGTGCCACCTGCTCCACTAGCACTTTTCAGGAGACAGGCACTGTCTTCATGCTGGCGGCTTCATCCTGACCTTAAAACATTCTCAGGTGCACATTGGTTGTGATGGCTGCTACATCTTTTTCTAAAGTGAACCTAATTTCTTGCCAGCTCTATTCTAAAGAGAGCAACATGTGTGTACTTCCCAAGCAACTGCTTGCAATTCCAAATGTTCTAGTAGCAAATTCCAGATGTTCCAGTAGCAAAAGAAAACCAATCCATCTACATGACCTTGTGCAGATGCTCAAGGTTTGCCAAGTCACTGGGCTGATAATGTCAAAATTAAAAACCAGGCAAGCAGGAGGTACAAAACTAACAATACTTAAATCTTCTTCTGCTAAAGTGCACAGTATAGCCAGTGCCTATGTACTGTCCCCAAGTTCGGGTGTATCCAAGAAACTCACCTGTGGCTCTGGAGGAAACAAGGCCTTTGAGAGGCGGTAGAGGTTGCGAAGGTTGAACTGGATGCTTGTATTGGTGACTCTCAGCTCATGCATATTTGTGGAACTGTCCCGTGGACAGATATCACTCTCTCCTGAGAATGGAGACACCGTGATTGTGTTCTTCAGCTCATATTGTGGCAAGTTGTCAGAAATCCCTCCATCAACGTATCTCTGAAATCAAGACAAATGTAGCAATCTTCATTCTCCTAAATGATCAAGCAGCTTTTTTACTCTGTGTCCCTCTTCCTATTTGTGTCAACAACTTGGAAAGAGTATGGAGTACATCCACCAGCACTGGAGGAGTCAAAACTAGTGATAGCACAGCTGTGTGCCTATAATCTCCTTTTGCTCTGTGCTTTTCTTCCTATGGTTGTGTGTTGCTCACAAGTGTTCAGTAAGAAAGAATATTCACTTGTGTGACTGCTGACTTACATCTCTCTTATGGGGTTTGACTGCTGTTCAATTAAATAATAATACACACCAACAACCACCTGCAGTGCAAATTAGCACTGATGTAAGCTGTCACACTGTGACATTGTGCCATTTTTCACTTGTGTTTAAAATGAATAAGCTCAGCCACAAGCTCCCACTGGCAGAAGGCTTTTTACCCAAGAGTAAAAACAGCCGATTTGTTGCTAGCAGGCTTACAAAGCAGCAATCCCAACACTTGTATACAGACTGGGAATCAACTTGCTGTGCTACGATAACAGAGCACATGGGACTCGGGTTTCGCTCTTAACAGGCACCCTCTTATCAGAGAATGTTCTGTACTTATATACCATAAACACATTTGCGTTACCCTTGCAGGAAGGGCAACCCCAGCAGCATGTTCTCAGAATATTCCTTGGAACCTATAATTGCACAAGGAGCTGAGCAAGTCGATCCCTATCACAGGACTTTAGCAGAGTAAGCAACACACAAAAGCTAAAAGCAAAGGGATGTTGGTCAAACCAAAAGAGCAGGAAGTCAGAAACCTTTGCAGAGCAACAACTCCAGCTCTTGCGAATCTCACTTACAGAAGAGTCCTGCCAGTTTTCTATCAGGGTTGATCCTGCCATTTGCTGCCTGGATTCTTTCCCTTTGGGCAGGTTCAGACACAAACCATCAAACAAGGGCTACACAGCCCCATAGGTAGGAGCTGTAATATCTTTTATCTGTCTGATGGGTGATGGGCTGAGTTAGTACAATTTAAACCCAGGCAGAGCATGGAAATGCTGATTAGAAGAGGTGGTGCTCCATTCTGCATCCCGCTTCCTGTTGTCTTGTGCAGACTGACCACCAACAGCACACAACTGCACAACGCCAGGGAAAACACCAGATGTGTTGCCTGGAGGGTGCTTTGCAATTTGTTCTCTCTTGCTTGGGATGGCAGACAAGACAGAGAACTCTCCAAGCAGCTTATCTGAGGCTGGCAAACAGTTTACATGCTCTTAGGCTGAAAGTAATGAAAATTCAGCTATAGGAATCCAGCCCCCATTGAGGCAACAGGGTCAGGATGGACTGCACAGCAGGTTTCTTGGGAAGCAAACTAAACCTCAGGGCTACCTCTGCATATAGCCTACCAGTGCAAGGGAGATAGCTTGTGATTACAGTCGTAGGCTACAGCAGCACAAACTCATAGCACAGGGCATTTAATCCTCATGTCAGGCCTTGGTCACCAAATACAGTATCAAGACGGACATACTTAGAGTCTCCTACACCACTTGGATTTGGACAGTGAAGAAAGTGGAAGGACAGGGTAGCTTAAACCCAAGAATGATTACACTCTCTCAGAAACAGGAATGCTTACAGGATGCTTTCTAGACAACAGAGGTACCAACAATCAATTGAACTCTCTTCCTCCCTCTAAAGTGGGCATCAGTGTTCCGTAAGCCAAAAGCAACCACAGCAAACTGTCATTGTCACCCTCTCCCCAAAGCTGCTCCACTGAAAGCCAGACTAGGCACAGCTAGAGCTGGATATGTACGCTTGGCTGACTCCCTCTGCAGGATGAGATCACAATAAGCTGAGTGAGAAGAGGACAGAGAAAAGCAGGCAGCATCCCACTTCGTTTCAACAAAAAGGAGATAAGTGTTTTGGCCACTTGTGCAACACTGGTTTTGCACTAAGGATGCAGAAAGTCATGTTTCCCTGAGGGTGGCAGCATAAGTGCACAGACGCCATTAGAAAAAAGGCTCAACTACAATAAAGCTGTCAGGCAAAGCCTTCTCTCTCCACAGAAATCCAGGAGTACACGTGCACACCCTACTCTTTGGTCCACCACTTTCCATGCAATGCTGATTACCATTGCTTAGTAAAGTTCAGCTGACACTTCTTTTGATTTGCCTGAAACTCCAGTAACCCAAGCCTAACCATTCTCCAGCCTCCCTCAAAGCCCCAAACACCACAGAGCCACAGGCTGGAACCACCAGCTATCTGCAGGCATGAGCAGCGGCTTCAGGGGATGGACTGGGGTGCCCACTTTCATTCCCTTATCATGTCTGCCCATGCACTGGGCCCTTCACTCACGCGATCTGACAACCGGTTTTGTGACCCCTGTTAAGGGTTCTCACCCACATGCTGCAGACAGTTCATAGCTTCAGCATCTGTTGACGAGCCAGTTACTGACCCTTCCATTCCTCTGTATGTAAGAATTTTTTTTTTCCTTCCCCCACCCACCCCCATCTATCATCCACTCCATGGGGCTACCAGACCTCAGAGAAGTGAACACTGGAAAACAATTAGGAAGAAGGCAGTATATGAATTTGGTACCTTGCACACATTAAATCACCTTGAAAACTGGTCCTTATGCCAGGCCTGTCAGCTTATCCTGTCACAAATACAGTCACCACACACATGGTAGGAACCATGTGGTCATGTTTCAAAACCATTTCCCAAGCTCATGCTCAATCCCATTTAACCTTTTCCCTCATCAGCAACCCCCCTTCAGAGCCATGCTGTTCTGGGGAAGAGGTAGGAATTAATTTCCTCATCTCATATTCCCTCCCCACCTTTTCCCATGAGAAGTCATTCCTCAGTGTGCCAGGGCAGCTGCACAGTCCAAAAACCCCGAAGTTGTAAACTGTTTTGGAATTCTGAGATTTTGCCTGATCCATACTGATCTCAACTAGTCTCAAAGAGATGTAAGGCAAGAGCCACTGCTATGCTTCCACCAGTTGTATGGAAAAAGCCCTGCCTGCAGTTGCTGAGCAAATACCAAACCGTTACTGATTCTGTCCCTTCTCTGAAGGGCTGGACATTGGACATCTCTTCCAGGTCATTTCCCTGCCCAGCATGTTTGCTCAAGACAAAAGCAGCCAAGTTGTGTATTACACAGGAACAAAACCGACCTCAGTCTTAGGACACAGGCAGCAATGGAAGCAGATTTGATGCTGTGCTCTGACAGACAGAGGCTTTTTGGTCAGGCCAGTTAGGGGAAACCAGGGCACACATACCTTAATAGCAGTTCTTCTCCCTCTCCTTTTGACTATTTTGTTTGTGAAACAGCTGCCTTTTAACTTGTGCATTAAACCATGTCGCACAAGGGAGTCCAAGCTCAATCAAAGCCCTTAAAGCATGACTGTAATATTCAGAAATGCTCCAGCTCTGCACATGTTTTCATTTCTAACATGCAAATGCAGAGGGAGAAATTGCTCTTGGACAGGATTTAAAGAAAGCTCTGTCAGACAGCAGAACGTTATTCACAGAGAAAGAACAGGAAGAACTCCATAGAAAAGAGAGTTGGTATTCACACCACTAGTTGAAACCCCACAGAAAGTGGCAGGGACATGGGAGAGGGACTACACTCATGACTTCTATCCTGGGCCCAAGTTCTTTCCACATGCAGGTGGTTGCAGCCTCAGTGATGGAGAACATTGTACCATGCAGCCAGGAGAACCATTTGCTAAGTCAGCCAGCCCTCACCCAGACTGCTCCATATTACTATCCTGTTAAATCCACAAGTCTTCAGACATTTATAGCCAACTGTGAGCAGCAGTGGAAAGAAACTTCCACTGTTATAAATTGTTTATTTGGGAATTTCTCATGTCTCTTCATGCTACATGCTGCCAGTGACAAGCAATAAGATTGCAAAACTGACTATCAGCAATTCTGCCTTCTTACTCATTAGTATGTGATTTAATGAAGGACCATCTTAAGAGTCTTACTTACCACTCCACGCAAGGTTGGAGGTATCAGCCCACAGTAGACAGGGATAAAGGTGCTGCAGACACAGGCCTGAGGGAGAAAGAGATCCAGAATATAAGAAAAAAGCCCACTGAAACTATTTCTCTTCTCAGAATATCACACTGGCATGTGCTGATGTTGCCTAAAATCGAGGAAAAAAACTTCTGAGACAATATTAGTATAGGTGAAGTAGAGAGCAGTTCCTTAATGAAAGCTTTCAGGTACACAAAGTATATAGGTATGCAACCTGTATAGGGTTCTTACAAATTTGTAACACTACTTAATTATCCTATCTAATGGCTACATCCAACCCAAGACCGTTTTGCCCCTGGTACCACCCTCAGCACTGCCCCGTTGGAGCACCTCCAAGGGTTCTGAGCCTTCTGTCTTTTTTTGACTACGGTATGTCTTGTTACTCCAGTCCAGGTGCAAGTGTCCCAAACAAGATGTCCTTGCTGCAATCTTGGCTGTTGAGAAGACCATTAAACAGAAATTCAGGAATGTGGCACAAACTGTGAAAAACTATTAGCAACTGTTAGCTGCTACCTCAAGTGTGAGAAACTATACAGCTATATAAAGATCTACAAATATATAGAAGTCCTATGGCATTATTCCCTCCTTAGGGACTTGACAAAAATTCTACTTGTCTAGTCTTTACTACTTATACTGACAGCTATACTCCAATACTAAGGACATTTGGAGATAAAGGCATTTCTGTCTAGCTCTCTGCAGAAAGTTTCCATTCACCTGGATCAGTTCCTCCTTGGAATTGAAGTCTGACAGTATCACATTTTCTCCATCAGAGACCCGTGTCAGGGAAATACCCAAACGTCCTGCTGCGACCTCATGCCCATTCTCTGGCACCGTCTTGGACAGACAGATCCGAATGGTCTTCACCAGGTTGAAAGAGGGGTGGAGTGGGCCCAAGAACCTCTTCCGGGCTTCTTTTGATACCCGAATAATGCTGGCGCCAGCCTCACCTGCAACAAGAGGAAGACAAATGCCCCATGAAATCCTAGCAAAACCCATCATCTTCTTCACAAAACTGGGCACAGAAAAGCCTAATTCCCAGCATTACTCAGAGGTTTCTCCCCCGTGGCTGAAATACAGCTCAAAACAAGAGGCTGTTACAGAAGGCATGGAATTTTGCTGTCCTGGCCCTCAAGCTCCCCCATCACAAAGAGCTACCCATCTCTCATGTATGTTTTGCAAAGTCAGGGAAGATGACCAGTGTCAGGCTAAGGCCTCACACCTTTTCTTGGATCCTGTTTCACTGACCAGACTAAGAAAGAAGACAAGGCAAGTACTTTAATAGCTTTGAGCTTATGGCTAAATCCACTTTAAAACATTTCACTAAAACCTTTCCAGCAATTACCTTTTTCCTGACAGGGAAAAAACAGTAATCATCAAAGGTAAGCAAAAGTGCCAGTAAACAGGAATGTTGGTCCTTTCCAGCTAAGTGATCCCAATTCTGCTATGAATGTCAGACACATTTCAGAGGAGCAAGATGGACTAAAGCTCCATTAGGAATGTTAGGGAATCAATGACTTAGTGCTTCCTGCAGAGCCTTTGGTGTCCCATCTCTTCCGCATCCAGTTCCACAGCACTAAAATAGGCCCTTATAGAAGCAGGACTCACAAAGGCACGCTTGCTTTACCCTTTGACACAGTGACAAACACAACACAGAAGGGAAGGCATCTGCTAAGCCCATTATCTCATGGTCACTAGGAGCCCGATCTGGCAAGTGCATCAGAGCTCTCCAGTGGGAAAGAAGGGATGGGACGAAACAAAAATATCAGCCTAAGCCAAACCCTCAACATCCAGCATGTTGCCCTTTGCACACAGTAACTGCTACTGCCATATACATCTCCTAGTCAAAGTGAGGTACAACATTTCCTTTAAGTATCAGCTAATCACTGCCCTGGACGGAGTGACGGGAATATACATGTGAGAAGAATGTGAGGGGAAGAATTAAAAAAACCAGGAGAAACAAGAGATGTTTTCACAAACAAAGACTTCTCTCCAATCAAACTGAAGGTCAGTTCCTGGAGAAAGATGAAAGACTATCAATTCAAGCCAACTGGAAGTCCCTCCATTTTGCTCTCCCACCCAGTCTTCCAATTGGAGAAAGGAGGCAGCAAAATGAAAGAACTCAAGTTAGACCCAGGTTAATAAATACAATGGAGATAAGAGCAACACCCTCAATGCTGTGTTGACATATCCTACTCTTTTGCAATACACGTGTGCCAGCAACATGTTTTCCATCAGTGCAGCCTGGCAACGTGATTCTGTGCTTAGGAAACTCATCAACACTAGTAGCTAAATTATGCAGAGAACTGGACCCTTGAACATGACCAAAGACTCCTTGAGGTCAGGAGTTTTAGGCACTGTGAGGCAGCAACTTAGAAGAAAAGACAAAGTTCCCCCCTTTAAAGCAATATTTAGCACTGTAATCCCGGTCTTCTGTCCTAGAGCAGTGTTTATCAGCCTAATTCTGATCTTACTTACTCAATTAGCAGTAAGCCATTGAGCCCAGTCTGTTCCAGATAGTAGCCACATGATTCGACATTCTTCCCAACATGAAGGAAGTCAGCCTCACAGAAATTACACTTTATAAGCACCATGAGATTAGCAGTCATAATGCTCCCTAAGACACCTTTCACATCTGACAAGGGGAGAAAAGACACAGAAAGAAACTTCAAAAGAACCAAAACTCGAACAAATCCCAGCCCAGCACCTTGGCCACACAACCCCAGGAAACTCCTCTGCATGAGTGCATTGCAGGGAATTGCTGGCTTAGCTGAAAAACGCAGTGGGAGGGTGGGTGTTGAGGTGCAGCTGACAGGAGACACCCTGTATGCAAAGGCCATGCTGGGAGGAGTGTGTGCCTGGAGGAGTGCCACCCAAGAGATGGTGCTTAGAGAAGGATCCTTTCAGGCTTGGCATCTCCATGTGCTGAAAGACTTGATAGCAATACTGAAAACAACTGCAATTAAATTAAGCTTATGACTGTTTGGGCAAAAATGTGAGCTGGAAAGTTTTTTTAAGAAAAACAAAAGAGCAAAGTTCCAGCTATGCCAGAAAACAGTTTGTCTCAGCTTTCGAGGGGAGGGTTCAGCTGAGCTGCCTGCTCTATCATCACTTCATACCCAAGAGAACAAAGTAAGAATTATTGCTAATTAGCAATTTCATTCTTTGAATACTTTCCGGGTGTTTGTTGTTTTGGGTTCCTTTTATACACATGTTCATACATGCATACCCACAGCAGCTTTGAGGTAGTTCTGTCTAGACATCTGTAGTTCTGTTGGACCTGCTGGCTCCCTTGCACCAAAGCGGAGCATGGAATGGCTCTGTGGGAAGAGATGGGCACAGGGTGACCTGCAGCACCACCAGCTTTCCTGGAAACAAGGATAGCTGAGGGTTCAGCCAAAGAAGACAGGTTTACATAGCTAGATCCATGACAGATGACAAGCCCTCTTGGAAATATATTTGGGAGGAGAGAGAAGAGGTGACAGTGTTTTGATTCCATAACTACTATTCCAGGAAAACCAGCTCAAATTCTGTTTGCAGTCTGTCAGAGGGAGCAGCTGAATGAGAGGTGGTCAAGAGAAACAGTTCCTGCAACACTCATCCACAAGCTGTGAATTATTACTACGACTAGTTCAGTGCCAATTCCAGTCCACAGAAAAGCTTCCCATGGTTTTTGATGAATCTGGTGATTCAGGACATAGGGAAAAAGCTAAATTTATATTTCCTTATTGAAGTACACACCAAGGGGCAGAGGAAATCCCACAATAGTTGGCAGTGCTTGCTGAGAAAACATTTAATTCTTCAAACACCAATCAATTAACTCAGCACTTCTCCCTATACAGATTTACTAAGCCAATATTCTTCAAAAATTTAGATATGTGTAATATTTCATTTTCATTGGAAAAAACGCAAGTCCCTTTGTCCCTGCCACCATCACTGCCCCAGTGAGTGTTGCTATACATGAACCCAGGTACTTCAGGGCCATTGTCCTTATCTGAATTTCAGTTGTGATGACGCAAAGATGCATCACACAGTTGTGTCCTGAAACACCTCAACATGTCCCTTGTAAGGCAAGCGAGGCCACCAGCTCCCTCTGATCTGTGATCCTGTGATCTGCAGTGGCTACAAGGGGCAAGATACTGCCACCCATGGGAAAAGTCTGATGGCAGCTGCTAGATCATATTTCAGTTTTAAGCTATGTCAAGCCAGCTTCACATTAACTTGTTGCCATAGCAAGAAGGTTCCCTTAAAGAACTCCTATTCTGCCTCCAGAACAGAAAATCTGGAGATCAATCACCAAAAGCTGATGCTGGCCAGACAGCTGGGAAGACCCTCAACTACAGCTAAAAGCTCTGGGATGAAACAGAAAGACTACCTCAAGCCTGTGTAGTGTGTAAGGATAAGGACCATTGCAAAGCTTAAATACTGCATGGTAGGAAGGGTGACGAGTGGAGAAGAAGGGCCTTCAAACCCACATCTTCAGCAGAAGGGCTTTTGCACCAAGGGCAACAGGAGGTTGACATTAGAGCACACTGATATCCATTTGCCAGCCAGCAAAATGACAGATGACCCATGAAGTATTTCAAGTGGGGAAAAAAAAAAGCCTATGATGCAGACAAAAATAGGAGCAGAACAGGCTGAAAGGGAGAGGGGCACTCTGGATAGTCCACCCAGCAGCTTACCCACGACACTGCAATTCCCTCTGAGAGAGTCCCACCTCAGCACAGAGATCACACTCTGCGCCAGGGATATTCCCACTCCCTGGCTAAACCCATAACAGTAGTGCAGCAGTAAATAGGATGCAAACAATCTCCAACAGAGATGAAGAGCAGAGGATAGCACAGACAGCTGATGCATGTAGGGACTGCATCTCCTGTCCCTGCGGGTAGGAGGCTTGGACAAAGAGGTCACACCCCAGACTGCAGTGCAGTAGTTTGGATGAACTACTGAGGCAGGCAGGAAACTGTGCAGATCGTCACTAAACCTGCTTCTCATTCAACATCAACAAGAATTCAAATGGACTCCTTCCTACACATGAGGCACACAGGAGGCACCACTCCTCCCTCCTCAGTCCCATTACCCAGGTAAGGCTCCAGACTGGCCAGACACACTGACAGCTTTGAAAGGAAGCCAACTAGCAGAAGGAACCACCAGGTAGTTTTGGTATTCCATGAGCACCCTGACAGCTCTATGCCTTGTTAGTTTGGGATCACATGATCTATAAGCTATTTTTATTGCAAGATTTTCAGGACAGGAGTCAGCTCCTCTGCAGTGTAACCAGGGACCTCATTCCAGAACTGTTTAAGTTCTGCTCAGCTGTCTGTTTCAGCAATGTTTGTGTGATACTCAGCACACATGCTCCCTGTAAGAGTCCCCAGCTACCACCTTCACACTTTGCTTTCAACTCATATGAGTTCTTGTATCACTGGAGTTCTTGTATTTCCCATTGGTAGACCCCAGTCCAGATCTGAATTTAGGAATAGGATGAGCCAGAAGGAATTTACTAGCATGATCTTCCCCAAGGTTAATATATCTCAGTTGCCTGTCCCCTCCTATTTCAGCTGTTCCTGTACCTCATCCATGAAAGAGCTAAAAATCAGTCTCTAAATGATGAGCACATGTTTCAGGAGCACTGTCCCACATTCTTCCTAGGCACAAATCCTCAAGCTGCTCCAGCTCAGTATATACAGCTCCTGCACTTGCCTCTTCTCTCAGTATCAAAAGTAAGCAATGCACCTGCTTTCCAGCCTGGCTCTCCCAGGAGATGATACAGTCCTAATGATAACACAGTCCTGTCACCAGCCCAAAAAATGCAGAGCTGTAAACAAGAGACACTGAATCAAAAGTTTGCAAGCTGACATCTAGAAAATAATTAACAGAGAACTTTATTGGATGTTTCCTCACAAGTGGCTCAGATCATCAGAAAGTGCCTGTTTGTTCACCCCAAGGAGCAGCACACAGCAATGTCCTGGCGACCCAAGGACACCCCCAATTCTTATGGGCAGTGACCTCAGTTTATGAAAGACCCCACTGCTTGGGTGGACTTCTGTTCCTCTTCCCACACTCACACTGTAGCAACCCGGTTTCCACTTACTGCCCCAGGAGAGCAAGAACTAGACAGCATTTCAGCTGAGCTGAACAAAGGCCAACTTGTACGGAAGGAGAACCTGAACCAAGAGGTTCTGTGAGGGCCTGTCAGTGAGGCTGAAAGGGGGCCAAAGACAAATCCATGCCAGCAGGAAGTAAAGAGCAACATCTTATGATTTGCCTTTATAAGACATGTTCTGCTCTTTAATTTCACTTTGAAACCCTGGACAGATGCCTAAAAGCACTGGGAGTGGAACTCACTTGCCAGAAGTTGTAAAACAGCCACTATTTAACACAAGGAAAAACCATTCATTTTTAAACATTTGAGGCTGGGGGACAGCAGTTCACAACGAAGTCCTTAAAGGCACCAAGTGTTTTCATATCTGTGCACATCTTCCTGTGAGGCCGGAAACACCATATTGAGAAACACCATATACCAGAACAAGCTGTTCTTCTGGGACTTCCCTAATTTTTGTTGTTCTGTTATTCTAAATTTGCATTTATTTTAAGGTTTTCGCTGAATCCGTCTCTCCAACTGTTTTGCCATCAAATAAGAAACAGTTCAGCCAACCTGGCTCCAGATCAAGAGATACAGGAAGGAAGCTTTTATTTATATTTTTGGTGATACATAGAAGGCAAACACAACTTCCTCCACAATCACAGCCACTCAGTCTGCAGGCAGCCCTAACTGTTTGACCAGCTGTTCCCTGTGGCAGGTACCCCCATCATCAAGGGTTCTGTACAGCAATTTGAGTTCAACAAACAAATGATTTTGCAAAGGAGATTTCTTAGAAAGCCTGGCCACCAGCTGTACATAATGGTCTTCTCTCCCCTTTGCTCAGGAGTGAGGGGCCCTGACACATACCCTATTGGAGTAATTCCTAGGGATCCCTGTCAGACTACAGCAAGCAACGCCTGTTCCAACCTCACAGGTGGGGCTGGTGCAAACATCGAGAGGAAGAGACAGCTTTTCAGGTAGGGCCAGCTTTTGCAGCCAGAGGCTGGAGGAAGGGCTCAGCCCACAACACTCTGGCTCAGATTCTTAGTGCTCAGCATTGCAAAGTCTAGACACAAACTGTGTCTGGTCCAAGACACAACCTGCAGCAAGATGGGTAAGTAAACCCAGATCACCTCCAACTAACTCAGAACCAGAAGCCTCACTCTTATTAATGTGTTTGTCTCCAAGATGTTTTCTGTTTCAACTAAAATTTGGAAAAAAGAAAAAAGCTGTCCATCACTTTATTTAAATAAAACCAAATCCAAAGGAGACATTTTTTCCCTTTGAGCCAAAAGAGATGGTTATTATATGTGCTCTAGATGCCAGTTAACAGATGAACAAGAACTCTTGCCACATGCAGGATATGGGGAGCATAAGGAGAAGATCTACTTTTAAGCTGCCAGGGTTTTCACCTCTTGCACTGGGCAGCCCACAGTGCCCGTCTCCTGCCTGTCCATCCACTGATCCGTCGTGCAAGCTGAAGTGCAGCTGCACCATTCATACCTCATCCCATCTTGTACGCTTTGTACAGAAGCAAACAGGCTTTGGGAGAGCAGGCACAAGAGCTGCCAGGCTTGATTATGTCTCCGGATAAACCTCTGCACTGGACTTGATGCAGTGTTGGCACACCAAAGCCTCATCAGGTGACTGCTATTCTGCAAGCTGAGACTTGCTTGTTTCTGTGGTCAGGACAGAAGCATTTATTTTTGCAACACAAATCAGAAAAGAGAGCAGCTGCTACTGTGAAACAATCAATAGGAAGGCCAGGAGGCAGCTCAGTTCAGGCAGACGGCCAGGATTGTCTGCCACAACCACAACAGCAATCCCCACTAGCCTAATCTTCCTCTCCTGTAATTCCCTAATATGAGGCTTAATGCTGCATTTCTGTTTGAAGCATTAGAGAGAAATTAGATGGCATAACAGTGCATGAAAAGGAAAAGTTGTTCAGGACCCCAGGAGCAAGCTGTACTGAATGCCATGTTTCATCCTCATCCATCCATCAATCCCATCTATGCTATAGAGCAACTCAAATTGCTTGGCATGACAAGAAAGGGGGATTCACAGAGTAAGAGAAGGTGCAACTCAGATCCTTGCTTCCTCACCTTGAACCAGAGCAACGCTGAGTTTGAGGTAATTTTTTTAAAAACAAGTAACTTATCCAGAGAAAGCTAGTGGAGGGGAGAAACAGAACAAAAAACTTGTAATGATGACAAATTACCCTTCTCCTCTGACTTGCATAGAGGCAGGAGAACCACATCCAACTCTCAACTTTGTTCACCTGAGTGACAATGACTAACACAAATCCTCCAGTTATTGTTATTCTGAAGAGGAACTGGTGCAGAAAGGTCAAGCCTCACCCACGTGCACCATGTTACACACACATTCCATATTCACTTCTCATGGCAGTTTGCAGGATGGTACCACACACACAGCCAGAGTGGAAACTGCACAGTTTCCACTTCACTAGAGGAAAGATGTTTTGGAAAGAGACCAGGGCCTGAGTGTACCTTTGCCAGGCACCAAAGATCCACAAAGACAAGAGGTGGAGTAAGCAGGTCATCATTTCTATTTCCAGCCTGAAGAAATAGCTACTGCTCCAGCAGCCCTTCAAGCTTTATCATACACCAGCCATTGCCCTCAGCTGGTTCACCAAAACCAAAGCAAGGCCCACACACAGCTTTTGGGGGCTTTCAGTCTAATCTGTGCTGAATGCTTTTCTGTGTGCTTGCAGGTGGCAATTGTTTCATGTCCAGAGATGCCACCAGAGACATGGTTGTCTCTGCCACACAGAGAACAGCCTGTCTCTTTCTCCCTGTCCTTTCCCACAGTACACTTGCATGGCTGCTAAAACCCTGACATAGAATGAAAAGAACAGCCCCTAAGTCCTCCACTGGCGCTCAGCCTGCATCATGCCCAGCTCTCACGGCCGGCCAGCTGCTGCAATCCATGCCAAGCACCTCCCCATGCACCTGCAAGCACACAGCCTGCTGAGCCCACTCTGCCCTTCTGTCTCACACAGGCATGTTCAGTGTCACCTTACAGCCCAAACTCTTCCCCACCAGCCCTAGCATGAGCAGGGCAGGCTTCAGCAAGGAAGAGAGAATGGGAAGCTTCACCCCAAACCAAGCCTCAGAAGAGAGGCACACACATTTTGCTCCAGAAGGAATCTCATTTTGTTGGAGGCACTTCAGGCAGACCACAAGGTAAGCTGCACCCCAGCAAGGGAAGAGCCTCTGCTCAACTCCTCCTGTGAGGCTGAGCAGCACACAAACACAAACAGCAAGACAGATGTAGCCATGTCCACCTGAAGCTTACACACACAGAATGAACTCTGTGCAGAAGTATGGCTAATAGTTAAATGTTTAGTGTGCTCCCTTATTTTAGTAACCCCACTATGTAAGAACACTGGGCTAGAGAAATCAATTTAACTCCCTCTGTGTTGACAGCTTACTCCGAAACAGGACTCCAACTTTCTCCATGCATGGCATAACTACAACATCCTGCCTTCAAGATACATTGGAATAGCTTTTTTTGCCAGGCCCAGCACAGAATCAGCAGCATTCAATAAAGCCAGCAAGAACAGCTCTTGTAATTAACATATGTAAAGGGCAACCTGATTCATTTACACCCTCAGATGCCACCACCTCTACTTCAGGATGCCAAACTAGATAATCCACAGGAGTGGCAGCTCCGACACACCGCTAAAACCTCCAACCCTAAAATGGCATTCAATCCTTTAAATCCTAGGCCTACAAAAGGTCTCAAAACCCAGTATCCATCCAAACAAACTGCAGTGTATGAAGGCAAAGAAAACAGTTCATTCTCAAAAGAAATCCACCAGGTACAGCACGCCCAAAACCCCGGGAAACGGCTGCAGAAAGTGCTTCATGAAATTTGCAGATTCCAGACGTCTTACCAGGCAGAAGTCACCAGTGTGGATTTGATCTTTATCTGTACCAGAAAGGGCAACAATTTCAGTTCTGGGCAAGTCCCAGAGGGCAGCCCTGGGTTCTCCAAAACTACCAGCTTTCACATGTGACATATCCTGAGTGCCAAGAACAAAGAGCATGGCACCTGCCCAGACTTGTCACCACCAGGATCTCATGGAGCTTGGCTTGTTCTGAGCCTTTTAGCTGGGAACACAGAGGGCCGGTCTCCCAGACACATTGTACGCATAATCCCAGGGACAGGATCAGGGCTGTCACAAGCAGCTATTGGATCACAAGTGCCAAACTCTCTCCTCCCTTCCTCCAGCCTTTGTAGCTAAGCAAGCTCCAGCATCTTCTCTACACTCCCAGACTCACAAATTTCCTCCTTCCTACGTGGTCCTTGGAAAGGATTTTCTACTGCCCCAGACCTTATTACTTCAAGGACACAGCCTGCCTTTTCCCAAGGACACGGACTTATTTAGGGCCGTCCATGTGGAAGCATTTCTTCTACCCCTCCTTTTCACCAGCTCTTACTCTACTTGCTTGACAAGGAACACAGCCCAAGGCTCTGCTGACTCCCACATACTTGAAAGCACATCCTGACTTTCACCTCAAGTCCCACAAACATTTGGCAGAAAGGAAGAAGAACAAGTATTAGAGCTGGGCAGTGGAAGTGTAGAAGTGCAGAGGACTCAATGGAAAAATGGTAGCCAGTTTGGAATGCAGCCACCAGCAGCATTTTTATTGTGGAAAGCAAGGTGGACAGGAGTCAGCCACTCAAACCACTCTTTACAATAGGAGATTTCTAAGGTTTTGCAGAGGCCCTGAAATTAGGCTTGTCCATTCCCATCTCCAGAAAGAAGGAATGCTGACCAAATTGCCATTTCTCCAGCCCTTGCAACATCCTCTTCGAGTACACTACAAAGGAAGCACAGCAGAGGTGAAAATCCTCTCCAGCCAAACCCATGAACACTTAATCCATGTTTCATGGAAGGCACAGAGGGGAAACAAGGAGAAATCCAGAGTGAGCAGAGGCCTAAGATCAGAGTACAATCATCCCAAGCTCAGTGCACTGGAAGGTAGCACAGCCCTCCAACGGACAGGAAAAAAGCACCATTAGCTACTGGACATGCACACAGAGCTCCTGAAACCACTACAGCAGCAAGAGTTTGGACCTGGATGACACAGCAAGGAATCTGAGGAAGATTTCTTTATTGATCAGGACTAAGCTTTCAAACATAATCAGTAAGTGGATGTAGGACCCTGGGGAATGTACAACAGCTTCTATTTTCTAAGGAGATCTTGCAGTTGCCTTGAAGAGTTTGGGGAGGTAAGAGGCAGAAAGAAGTGGAATAGCCTGGACATGCTACAAGTTCAAGAGACATGCTGAACCTACGGGTGAGAAGAATGACCATGCAAAGACCCTTGGGCTGTTGCCACTAACACTGTGCAGCTGCTTCTCTGACTGACAGAGCAACGCTGGGCACCAAGCTGCTCTACACACCTGCTGTCTGTGTGGGGTGCTCAAAAAATAAACACATGCATTGCCGTAACTATATCTTTCGCTAAAAGTGGCTGTTCAACCTCCCTTGTACTCATCCAATGACATCACAGAGTATCACAGACTATTCTGAGTTGGAAGGGACCCACAAGGATCATCAAGTCCAACTCTTAAGTCAATGGCCCACATAGGAGATTGAACCCATGACCTTGGCATTATTACAACCAAATTTTAACCAAGAGCACTTTTCCTCACGGGAACTTCTTTATTAGAGCCATTCAGATAGCAGGAACAAGCTCCTTCCCTCCCAACAGAAGGTATTGCAGAGTGCTCTGGTTACCAGCTTACTCCTCTGGACACCCGATCCCACAGCCCTGTGACTGCTGAGGGCACTGATCCAGGCTCAGCAGCTTCTCCACCAAGGCAGTGAACATTTCCAACCATGTCAGCACAGAATATCTCCCCACCTACCTCTAGTTTGCACCACAGAAAGAAGGCTTACCACTTACTGGGAGCACCAAAAGGCTCCCCCTGAATTACATCCACATCTCCCTCTATGTACATAAAGGTGTCTCTCCTTCCACTGACTGGGTTGTGACTACTGAGCTCAACAACTTTTACCCCAGGTGGGGCCTCTGCAGGAAGTACAAGTGACCATCTCCTCTGCAGAGAGGGACTTGACTTTTGAGATGCCCCAGATGCTATGAAGTTTTCCTTTGTGTCCTTGGGGAGATCCACAGCTCACAGTCACACTAGACAGCATCACATACACCTTCCCCATGCTTTGACCAGCATAAACTTGCACTGCTCTAAAGACTCCACAGACTCTAAACTGGTTTATTCCTTCCCTCAATTTGGAATTTGATATTAAGACTATACACACACACACAAAGAAAATCTCCATGACCAGTCCCCTTAAGCCTTTGCACACATATAATCAAATTGCTAAAGCACAACATTAAGATGCTGTTATTGTTAATTATCTCAGTTTCAAAACATTAAAGGCTTTGGTTGGGTGGAGGGTTTTTTGGTTTGGTTTTGGGTTTTTTTTTGCTCCTTCTACCAATGAAAAAAGTCTCTGCAGTTCAGCAGTGCATTTCCTAGTGATCACATGATGACGGCTGACAAGCAAACGATGTCAAATAACTTACTTCATTCAGGTCAAGCCTGAGACGGAGCCCTGGGCCTAAGATACTAGTTAAAAACAATTGAACAACTAAACCTGGTAAACAACCGAGGAAGAGCTCCCCAAAGAACAAACTAAACAATGCTACTCAGCCTAGCAGATACATGGCCTCCTTTCCCTATTCTTAGTACCAGAAACATCACCTCAGCTTGTTTTATCATTTTCTGCCAACCTTGTGATGCTTTAGGAGAACAGCTAACTTCCACAGATGGGGGTTTGATAGCCAGCTTTGCGTCTGACAGCAGAACCCACCTCCTCCCCCCCAAAAGAGAAGCAATTCAGCAGTTCCAACACACCCACAGAAAGCTGCGTAGGACAACATTCAAATGCCACAGAGACAATTGAGATGCTGTTGGTTAACTATGAGTCAGAAGCACAGGCTGGGACTTTAGCATCAGCTCAAAGCCAGTTTTTCAGTGACTACAGCTTGACATCCCATCATTCATCCAGGCTGCCATGCTCCCAAAGCAGGCACACAAATCCCATACAGCTCACCAAAATAAGATGATTCAAGACCCTTAACAAAAACATATTCCCTACTCAGTATTAAAGACTTCAGAATCTGATACTGGCTGCATTTAGGCATTCCTCGTGGCTAATAAAGATCAGTCTCATCATGTCACCTAAGTTCCTTATCCAGGCCAGTAACTTAAGGATTTATATAGACAGGTAGCCATTCTCAGAGCTGCAGGCCTTTGTGAAAAGCTGCAGGATTTGAGGTATGCATAAGGAGGACACTGCAAAGCCAGCACAGAAGACGTTTTTAGTTGCTTGGCATATACAGGCACATTTCCTGGTGTGCTGGACTCCAACAGCCCCAAGAGAAGACACAGGCATGACAGGCAGCCATTTTCCAGAAAACCCTCAAGGCAAGAAGCGATTCACTGGAGTATGAAGCTACAACACTGCACAGTCAAGTAACACGTAAACACATAAGACTTTGCACGATACACCACGACAGGCACACAGATTATTTTAGTGGAAAAATAGCAATGCTTTTTCTTGTCAGCAAACAGAAAAACCTCAACCCTGGAGAGAGCACTTCAGATGCAGGACAATACCACTGTTGCAGTCCTGGACTTACAATTAATGGTAAAGTGCTTATCAAGAGCTAGATGAGGTCATATCAGACCGTAAATACCTCCTGGCCTCTTATATAAAGACTTCTGCCCAACTAATATGCATGCCCAATGTTCTCTGTTTGGCATTTTCAAATGTGCCTTTGAAGCCTACAGTTGTGCTCTCAAGGCTGCAAATCATCAGGGTTTCAGTTCAGCATTAGCCCACAGCAAAGCCTTCCTGCCCTACACAAATTATGACAGTGTGATCATAACTCAGTAAGAAGGCAGAGTACGTCCGGAGGCAAGCTGAGAAGATGCAAAAGGCAGAGGGAAAAAGCTGGAAAAGAAACCACTAAGTGGGATCTTACACTTGGAAGTCAAGGAGAATTTCTGTTCTCTCTGATCAGGATCTCAAAAGACTGGAACCAAACTAAAATCCAAAGAAGTTTTTTCACTCCTCCCCAAGAAGTATTTGTCCTTGCAGAGTAGAATCCCATTTTGTTCACACCCAAGTACACAGGCATGAAGGCACTAACCTTACTTACACACACCCAAATAAGCAAAGCTTGTCATCCATCAAGAGACAATATTTAGCATTCCAGTTTGATGGACAAGGCAATAGACAATGCAGGGTGGCAGCTGCCTATGAGATTCAAAGCCCAAAGGCTGTAACACCTGCTCTCAGGCAGAAACCAAATGCATGGCAAACACAGATACTTGGGACCCTACAAGAACCTGTACTACGATTGAACTGCTCTCCTAGTACAGGCTCAGCTGTGCCTTCTGCCTTGTCCCATTTTCCCCTATGATTTCATTCTAACCTCTGGACCTCTGCTGGAAGGTGCACTGTCAGGAGGGTTTATGATATGGACAAAGTGCAGTGATACCACGTCCCAGCCACGCACCCTATTTGCTTTTACTTTCAAAAATCAACTCTGTTGCCTTAGAGCTGCTCTCTATCCAAGGCATACAGGTGAGTCAGAAGAAAACTATTCTAGAGATGTCACACTGAAGACAGAACACCCAAGATCCGATCCAAGCCTTGGATAGCTTTAAACAGCACAGTTTGGCCTCCTTCAAGAGGTAGGTGAGTGCTGCCTAGATGGTGGCCCCTAACGCAGTCCTCCTAATAATGCCTCCCACTGTATCCCATAGGGAGTGGGAAAACCCATTCTGAGTCACAGAAAGCTCTCTACCAGACTGGCAGCCTCCCTGAGGGCAATGCCTGGCACATTGTGGATGCTCTGGACAAGTAAATAGCACGGGCAAGGTAGACATGATAACAGGCTTGCTCAGCACTCTAATGGCACCTGAGCAAGGCAAAGGATTTGGGCACTACCCTTCAGTCTGTCTCATACTTGTGCCACACCTTCGAGTGGCACGGGGACCACCCCCTTAGGGAACTAATCGCGCAGTCACCTCTTCAACAGAAGCAACAGCAATTAAAGCAACCAAACCCCTGGCAGCTATCTACAAACAGATCCCTACACAAAAAGGGATTAAGGAAGGCCTTTACCATTGCCAATGATAAAAGCTGGCACCGTGGCATCATTACAGCCTTTGAGATCTCAGACTGGGGTCTGAACAGCTGTTAAAAGCTTCCCATCAAGTTCCAGAAGTTACAGTTGCGCTTCACTGGGCATTTCTGTAAACAGAATAGTCAGGAAGGAAAATTTCAAACCTAACTGAACAGAAAAAGCTAACTTTTGCTGCATGGAGACTGCATCTCAAAACTCTGTCTCCAAAAAGGGAATGCTGTGGAATAACATCTGCCAGCAAAGTGACAGGAGTTCAAGCAATAAACAGCTCTGGCTTCACTCAGCTCTAGGAGAGGGTCGAAATTCTCTGAGACTAAATAGATAGATACCTGATTCTCTCACACCACATTCCCCTTTCAAGCTTAAGATACTTTTCTGCATTTGTTATTCTCAACCTAAAAGCTTCCAAGAAGAGACTCTATCACATGTTTGTCGACTTCCACCCCCACCCCCACCCCCGCCATATCAAAAAGCCGGGAGGCACCACAGACCATTTTCTTCACTCATTCCCCAGACACAGGGACACACTACACTATGCATCTGCTTCAGAGATAACTTTTTAAGGTTTATTCTGTAACTTTAAAAACAGAGACAACATCTAGCTGAACTGGAGATCTAGCTCTTGCAGAGGGCGAGAATGCCTCAGTGCCCAACACGCCAAGAAGTAACCCAGTTCCAGAAATAAACATGCAAATTAAAAGATGCCCTACTCAGAGATGCTGTCCAACTCTCATCTGTACACGCATCACAGTGCCCGACATCTCCATCTCCAACCGCCTCGCCTCCCCATTGCAGCCACCACGGGCTGGTGCTCGCACAGCAAGAGGCTCCTCTCCTCACCAAGAGCCCAGCCAGACCCACACCCAACCAAGCCAAACCCAGGCAGCGAGCCCGACAAGCCCACATTACACGGGTGCGTGTGTGTGTTTGTCAGAACCAGGACCCTGCGCTGACTGCCCGACCGTCTGGGCCCGGGACAAGCGTGCGGGGGCGGGGGGGGCGGTAAAAGGCCTTAAAAACAAAGCACTGCTCGCATTTCGGGAGGAGGAGTGCGCAGAGGTATTTCTATACGCACACCCTCGCTGCTGCTGTAATTAACAAATTAGCAATAACGAAGGGAGGAGGCGAAGGAGCGCCGGGCTCGCCCGCGCTTACCGAGGCAGGCGCCGCTGACGAGGGCGGTGGCAGTGAGCGCCCCGGCCGAGGCACCGTACACCTTCTTGGCGTTGGCGACGAGGAAGGGGGCATGTTCCTGCAGGCAGCTGGCCACCCCGATGTGGTACACCCCCAGGAAGCCGCAGCCGGCGAAGGAGATATTCCAGGAGGAGTCCAGCGGGAACATGGCCTGCGCGCCCCGCGGGAAGCAGCGGCAGCCGCAGCGGGGACGGCGCGGGGCTCCTTTCGCACCGCCTCGGAACGGGAGAGAGATGCCGGAGGCGCTGCTGCCCGACACCAAAGCCTCAAACACGGCAGGATTTGCCGCTGGAAAAGCCCCGAAGGAGGCCGAGCTTATATGGCGCGGCGCGGTCCTCGGGCCCGCCCGCGCCGTGGCCATGGCACCGCCCCGGGGCGGGAGCGCCCGGCTCCTCCTCCCAACCCTTCCTCCGGTGAACCCCTTCGCGACCCACGGGCATTGCGGGAATTCGCTGCTGGTTGAGCCATTCCGGCCGAGCCAGCGGCGCTCTGAAGCGGCAGGGGCTGAGCCGCTGGTTCGGGGAGAGGGCTCCGCTCCCCGCAGCACCCCGGGCCTCGCCCTGTCCCGGGCGCCCCCCGTACACATGCCGCGGCTTGGAGGCCTCTGCTGCCAGTTCTTGGGATTTCTTTAGTGTTTCAGGGGATGGGCACGAAACGCGAGAGGAAGGGAAAAGCTTTCCCCTTTCACAGAAAGCTGAGGAGTCAGAAGTAGGCAAGGCTTGGCACGGCTACGTGGCAAGAACTGGGAAAAAGCAGTCTGTGTCTGTATCTGTGCGGCCTCCCCTGCCACCGGCCCTTAACAGCATTCACTGCCTCTAAATTTATAGAGTCAGAATCACAGAATATCCCGAGTTGGAAGGGATCCACAAGGATCATCGGGACCAACTCAGCCCTGCACAGAACACCCCAAGAATCACACCATGTAACCGAGAGTGTTGTCCAAATACTCGAAGTGCCCTAGGCGGGGCTGTGACCACTTCCCGGGGGAGCCTGCTCCAGCGCCCAGCCACCCTCTGGGGCAGGAACCCTTTTCTAGTATCCAACCTGACACAACCCTCAGGTCCTGTCGCTGGTCACCACAGACAAGAGTTCAATGTCTGCTTCTTCACTTCCCCTCTGGAGGAAGCTGTACACTGTTGTATAGCACTCACCAAGACACAAATAGCTGCTTACCTTTGCTAGCCTTCTCTCAGCGTTTTTTCTCTGCATGACTCTAAGCTCACCAAAGCACTTACCTTTGGTCAGAGCAACTGTGATTTTCTGTAGTGCTTCTGCACAAGCAAGCCTATGGTGCATCAGCTCACCACAGAGCACCACTGGGTGAGAGGCCAGTGCTAGCAGATCAAAATAGCTTTCAGAAGCTGGAAAGATCCCCTTGTTATAAACAATACAGGCTACAGTCATTCAAATAATTGGATAAGTATGAAAGTTTACAGGAAATCAAAAGAATCAGCATAGCAAGAGAAGCAGCTGCTCAAAGCGAGGATGCAAGATCAGCAGAAGTGAGGTTTAGGGGATACAAACAAACAAAAAAAAGATAGTTCTTTAATGTAAACAACATAGGGAAAAAACATTTTCTACCAAAGTTTTAAAAACTACTTAATTCTTCTTGGCATAAAAGTATTTGGATTAATTTTCTTATAACTGGTCAGAAGTTTCCTATTTGGAATACTGTTATATCTGTCCTTAACAGCTGTCAGACTAAACAAAGCTGGGCTTTCTTCCCCACAGAAGAAACACCAATTATGTTAATGGCAGTCATCCAAGTAGCTGCTCTCCTGTCCCTTCTACTCCAAATATCCTTTCAAATGACACAACAGAGCTGATAGCCTCCTCACAGAGGGACCTTCGAGGTTGCAAGAATAGCTGTTCAATGCCTCAGTCTACTACCTCACAGTCAGGTGACTGACGCAACCAAATTCAGCATGTAACCCTTGCATAAATCCAATATTTGAGGTCAAGTTAGGCATCACACTCCAGGCTCTAAAGAGTGCTTTTTCATTAAATGTTTGCACTTTCATTTCATCAGACACCAGGAGTACACCTTTCTCTTTCTTTCGGGTCCTGCCCCAGAGCCCACTATCTCATCTAGGTGCCAGGAACTACCCCTAATACATATTAGCTGATCCTGGAGGACCTGAAGAATTAACCCTCCCTATCTCAAGTCATCTGCTCAGGCCCACCCTTCTCTCTCTTCCTCTCATACCTCTACTTAGTTTTGTAATTTCCTTCCTCCCTTGCTTTGATGTGGTTTCCTAACCCTTGCCAGCCCTCATCTCTTCCACCTGGAGAGGTGAGCACTGGCACACCTGAGCCTTGACTCTCTTAAAGGCCCAAAACACCAAGGGGATCACAGTGTTTTCACCCCATGCTTCTGATGACACAGAAAGGTACTTTCATGCAGTCAAACCCAAAGAAAACACCATGTCTTGCCTTTTCCAGAACAAGGATTGTTCTTCAGGAGAACTAGTCAACAGGGTGTGAGTTTAGCAGAACTCTGTGGCAAAACTGAACACTGAATCTTATTTGCAGATACCTCCCTAATGCTGTAACTACAAGAACATTCTCAAGCCAATGCTGCTCCCTCTTTTTTTTTTGTCATTTCACAAACCTTAATGTTCCTAGCATATCTGAAAACAACAGTGCTGTGACAATGCTGGGGTTAGTTTCACTGGACTTCTCAACAGCAATCTCATCCTGAGTTGTTTACATCGCTCTGCCTTGACCCTCAAGGTTACTTATTTGAGGAGGTTAATGCTGCCCTGTTGAAACAGGTCGATCAAATGAACCATGTGAACACTAATCTCTTGTGAAGTGCTGCCTGGTACTGGCATGAGCAAGCTGGCAAACAACTGTGTTTTTCTCAAACATAAATTAACCCCCCAAACCAATCTTTTTCCCCCTTATTAAGAAAGTACCGTAGTTTTGCTATTGCTCACAATGAGGCAATAAACCAGATCAGCATGATTTACAAAGCAGCTTTTCCTGTGTATCAAACTCCTATTGGAACTCTGCAAGTTCACTCCTGCCCTTACATGTTGAGATGCCACTGTGACAGCTTTGTGTGCAATCTCTCGTCATCAGGTTTCTTTTCTAGCCTAAGGAATGGTGAGTAGTTAGTACATATGTGCAAGCAAAAAATCTCTTTGTTTTTCCAGGTAAGACCTCAGTTATTACCGGCCATTGAGAATTCAAGGGACGATGAGAGGCAGTCTGCTTCAGACTTCTGAGTGTTACCTTAGTACTGTTGCCCATAGTCAGTACAACTAGTGTACTGGCCATGAAGCCCAACCTGAGTGTTCTTAACCATCACTGGAAAGCCTGACTCTGATGTCTTTCTCTTACCTGTGATGTTTGTATATGTCAGGCCATTCCATGGCAAACACTTGCTTCACAGCACTTGCTTCACAGGAGCATCCCCCGAAGGAAAGGATTAGTCCCCTTGTCCTACTCTCTTAGGACCTAATTTTCCTTCTAGGAAAGTAACTAGAGATATACCTGCCCTACCTAAGTCAAACATACCAAGTTCAGCAGCCTGTCTGCATGTAGCAGCTTGCACAATTGGGCCTTGGTAGTAAGAGGGAAACTAGTTAATTTGAGAGTGGCCCCAGGGACCCATTGCTTATTGCTTTACAGTAGTGTCCAGAACATTCTCCCTGCTTTCCAACTAGTGAAGATGTCGCATAACTCTCCCTCCTCATGGGGTTTGTAAGAAATAGTGACTTTCAGTCAGAGCTGATTAAGAGATGGTGCAGCATTCATGTCCCAGTGAGGAAAGCTCACACATTTTAATGTCAAGCCTATGATTAAATCACTCTCCCCTGCTGTCAATTTGGTAATGATCAGTTACCAGTGTAATCTCCAAGATCAAAACTATCCTTTCCTTTCTCTTCTCTTCGATGCCCTTGAGCCTTCCTTTACAAAGAACTCGGGAAAAATTGGTTCTAGCTAAAATTGATTCTGCAAGGGGATGGACTAGGCCACAATTTTAAGTGTTTGCAAGCACTAGTTTTCTCTGAGAGCAGAGGAATAAATGCATCCACTCCACCAGTACTCTTGCCTTTAGGAATCATTGCTAAGTCTGAAAAGGCATCAGTGACACTTGAAAATTCAGAACAGTGACTACAGAGCAGGAATCCCAACTTCTTCATAGCTGAAGCTTATTGAAATCAGCAGAAATGTAATGGAGAACTCCATCTAGTGCACCAAACAAGTCTGCAACAGACTCACAGGCACATCACTGCAAAGCCATCAGGTGACAACTATTTCCTACGTAGGTAAGGGGGAAGAAAGTTTAATAGGTTTTGATTTTGCATTTGGAAGAAACATTCACCATGAAGAGGTTTTAGCCAATTCTGTAAAACGTGTGTGATCTTGGAGCAGAGCTGTGTCCTGACCTTCTCGAGGAACATCTATGAGGTGGTTATTACAAACACTGGTTCCCTGTGGCACTGTAACAAATACTGTATTTTCAGTGATTTCTCTGATAATTGCCCCCCAAAATTTCTTCTCTAGTTTACCAAATGAGCTCAAAGCAGATTGTGCAAGTTTTCATGAAATTCATGCACTTTCATGAAGGAATTTAAAAGTGGTAGGACACTCAGCACAGAATCAGGCTCATTAACTCAAGATTTAAGAGGTCACAGGGAGAAGAGAAAAATAAGGGGGCGAAAGAAGTTAGTCTAGCTGTAGTTGTACTCCTCCCCTCATCACAGTAGCCAGCAGCTGGCACCACAGGTTTCAGTCTCATCCCACAGGCCTGGGCATAGCAAACTCATCAAGTAACTCAGAGCCATTGAAACAAATTCCTTTGTGCATGGAAAAACCCTGAGTGGTGTGACAGGGCCACCGCTTCCTGTGAAAGCATCAACTTTGCTCTTGCACCAATCAAGCAAGACAATCTAAGGGAGTGGGGGTACCTCTCAGTAAAGCCACATCCAAGAACCCCTCTTTTTCAGTGACCTGAAATGGAGATATCACCAAGGAAAGAAACAACGTACCTGCACCCCTCCCAGGGCTGAACCACTGCCATAATTACAAGTCTGACAGAGAACTACAGTGAACTTTTTCACTACCAGGTCACCGTGATAGGACTTAAGAGCCAAAGGAGATGAAAGGTATTGGCACTGTTACCTCCTGTAACTTTTTCTTGCAGCAGGCACAGAAGGGCAGCAAGGGTTAGTTGCTTAAATCATGGCCATTTAGAGGCTCTAACTTTCAGCTGCTCTCTCCCTTGGCTACTGTCAAGCACTGGGCGTTTTCTCTCAGTAAACCACAGGGAGATAAGTTTTTTCCTACTTGGATGTCACCCATCTCTCCTCTCAGAAGTACTGGCCATGCTTAGCCCAATGACTCATAATGAACACAGCTGTATCAGCTAGTGCTTTTTTTATCCTCTCAAAACATCTACATAAGAGCTCCACAGTACACACTGCTCCAGGACACCCCTTTGTGACTCTCCCTACCTGTGCAGACTTGGCATATGAAGATCACCACTCATGCAATTTGTACTCAACCTACTCACAGTGGCAGATTACTTCCACAAGTCCGGTAAGTTGCCTGCCAGAACCATCTTCTAGCAGAAGAAACTTTATAAATAAAGCAAAATTTAATATTCTTCCAAGCTGATGAATTCCTCTAGGCACACCAGAGATCACTTTCACTTCTCCAAAACCACCCTTCTCATCTAAGTTTCTCTTTATTCAGATGAAGGCGATTCATGTCCTGATAGCTGAGCCACCCCAAGAACAGCCATTGAGCATGAAGGGCACCTTTACACTGATCTCTATCCCATGAAGAGCAGAACTGAGTCTGAGGTTTTTTTGTTAGATTGTGTACATGGATATAACATGAAACCCAAGCAGTCAAGCATTTTATTGGTATTGCCACTAGATCTTGGAAATTTGACACCGTGATGAAACGGGTCCTTTTAAAATATTAAGAAAAAAAACTACTAAAGTTTGATCTGAAATTATGTTTCTGGAATAATCCAGACCTGCTGTCCATTCAGTTTCATGTTTTGGAATTGAAAAAACAGATCCTCAAAAATAAAGTCCTATTATTGATGAATAGATGGGACTCCTTAGTGGGTAACTAGGATGGCAAACTGGAGAAGGTTAGCATCAGGTAGATTCAGCTTCCACATACTGTTTAAGAGCAGTATCAAAACAAGCATCCAGGTTCACACAAGCTTTGCCGTTTCCTCAGTATGCCAAGAGCCAAGTCCAATGGCTTGGCAGAAAATTCACACACCTGTTGCAGAGATCCAAATCAAAGCTTGTCAGAGCTATTTTAAGAACAGCTGTCTGAATCCACTAGCACTTATACAAAAAAAAACCCAACTAAACCATTTAAAACAAAGAATTTTAATAATTTCTCTATTACAAATAATTAATCAAACAGGCCAAATCCCATGTCATCATCAGATTCTTCAGACTCCTCCTTCTTCTCTTCTTTCTTTTCCTCAGCTGAAGGAAAAAAAGACCAAGCAAATGGTCAGTATTAACATTTTTTGCACCACAGATTTTCAAGTTTTGGTGTTCTCAGCTGCTGGAACATTGATATTTCAGCCTCCACGATTCATCTCGTTCCCTTTAAACAGCCACATACAAACATTGAGGGGACACAGACACTACTACTGCAGAGATGTGCTTTACACCACCAAGTCTGTTTCTCAATTTTAAGCCAGACACCGTTTAAGGCAGATAAAGAGCAAATGCTTCTGATTGCCCAAAGGAAAAGTAACTGTCCAGTTTATGTTTCCATTACATACTGAACTGCCAAAGTGAAGAAGCCTTGAAACTTGGACCCAGTTGTTAAAGAGTTTGTTAACAGAGACAAAAGGAGCTGCCCACTGATACTCACCAGCAGCAGGGGCAGCAGCTGCAGCAGGAGCAGCAGAGCCCCCTCCAGCAGAGACTGCCACTGCTCCCCCAGCTGGCATGCTGGCAAGTTTTCCATTACCTGAGAGGGACAGAAGAGAAAATATTTACATGCTTATCCCAAGCATAGAGGTCAGGAAAAATGGAAGAAAAAGTACAGAAAAACCAGATCCTGTCTTATGGACTGATTCTGTCACTGTTTGCTGAAAGAACAAGAAGCTGCACCCATGATGAATACAAACTATTCTGTGAAAAGCATTTAAGAGTTTTAAGATTCACAAAGGCCTATCCCAAGAATACTGACAGCACACTAAAGTCAGTTTTCTTCAGTACACAAAGTTCCCTATTTTTCTTCTGAAACCTGTCATATAAAAATAGTAGCAAACAACATCCAATTTCACACACCCAGACTGTTCTCTGAGTACAGCACAGTAGCCCAGAAACTGGTAATACACCTCCAAAGTAACATACTGGCAGCACTGGCTTCCCCACTTCAGCCTATTTTGTTTTCTTAAGAACCCTGAGGGTATAACTGGATCACACCTAAGAGGAGAGAAGGGGAACTATGAATTTATGTCAAAGAGTACAGTATTTTAACTTCCCTAGCACCCTATGAACCCTATTGCATCTCCTTTGAGATTCCTGATTTATGCTCATATTTGGAAAGCCAACTAGTTCTCTGGCATCTGTCTCTCACATACCAAGGCTCCCTTGGCATTCAGAGGTTACGTACACACCATGTTTGCCTGTCTTCCAATTTCTGGGAATCAGTTTCTAAATAATTCTGTGTTACTTCAAGCTCTAACAAACTAGCAAAGTAAACAAACATGTTTCATATGCATGTCAGTATGTTCAATTTATTTAAGGTATTACAGAAGGAGAGAGCATAAGTGTGTTGTAAGCACATACATAATGGGTCTCTTGGGTCTCCAGACCACGTGGATAGAAGTGTCCAGTGCCTGTTCCTAACAGCAAAGCCAGGCAGAGTCCTGGCAACCTTCAAGCAAAAATATGCCTACAAATTCCCTTGTGCCTACACACTGGCAAAAAAAAAAAAGTCATTAATCAGAAAGCTTTGCACTACCTCAGCTGTTTTTCTTCAGCCCTATGACCCAGTCAATTCATGTTAAAAGTTGCAGCTTGTTAAGAGCATAAATTTCTATGGAAGACAGCACTCAGAGTCACACCTTAGGGAAAAGGAAACGCCAGGAGCTCTAGAAAAAAATGTGCACTGGAGAGGCTTGTGCTCCTCACAGAGGGTGTAACTGTACCCCCAACACCAACTCACAGTGTGTTCTTCACGTTTTACATCATTGGTGCACACAAGTGGGTAAACACAAAAAATCTCCTGGAGACCCTGAAGGAAAGCTAACTCTTCCTCCAATCAACATGTCCAGAAAACTGTGTCATGAGCAGACTACCAGTAAGCTCACACATGCTAAAGTTCTCCAGTTTAATGTGGTCCACAAGCGAAACCCAGCAGGTACTGGCACTGACCTGCAGGGAATTAGAATGGACCTGGATTTCAGCCAAGTCAGCTGAGATGCAGCCTGGAAGTTCTCAACCACAAAGCTAAATGGACAAACAATCAGGGAATTGGCAGCAGTTCCCATGCTCTCAGGTCTAAGATACCAAAGCAGCAGAGCCAATTACCTGTAACACTCAGAGACTCTACTTACCCTGAGCGATCACATCTTCAATGTTTTTCCCATTCAGCTCGCTAATAACCTGTGTAAATAAAGTGCAAAATGTTAATAGTTTCAAACCAGCACAAGAATAAGCTACATTTAAACAACTACTGATTAATCATCATGTACAATGCCTCCATTCTGCTGATTATACAGCTCCCAAATTCTTTATTTCTCCGTGGGAGGAACAGGACACTGAAATTAAAACTTCTAAGTTTTATACTTTTTTGTGATGGCTTTTTCATGAAATCTGTTACAATAAGTTTATTACGAATCCAAGGATCTTGCAGAAGGAGGACACACAGATACTGTGGAGCCAATCAGCTCCCAAATGTAGTAGTCACTAAGGGACTGTTAACATTTCTTGCTTAATGCCCTCTGGAGGTCTTGGACCAAAAACCACAGGATCCAGTGCAAATAGAAAAGGATTACTTAACTATAAGCAAAACAAATTCCAGAGCAGCTGGAGTATCAGAGAAATCAATTAGTTTATGAAGGTATTAAATCTAAACAAGCCAAAGACAAAAGACCTGGCACTTAAATAGGAGCACTGAGAGTTCAAACCAACATCCCAAACCATGATAAGGATGCTGTCAGCTCAGCCAACCCACTGTACAGCTGGGCCTATGGTACAGCCCTAGATCCAACTGGGAAAATAACTTCTTTCTACCTGTAGCTCCACATATGAGTATGGGGTAGGTGATATTTTTTTCTTTTTTTCCCCTATGGCAAATTATTTTTAAATCCACAATGCTGAAATTCTCTTCTATCACAAAAAATATAATTAAGATACTCTCTTCTTTGTAAGTCTGTCTTTCAACCCAACCATTTTAGCATTAATTTCCAAAATCTTCCTACATATTAGTATCAAATCCCTTTAAGATCCATGCTAGGATTTGCCTGTTTCTTAGTGAAGAAACAAATGGTGCTTTGCAGCACCCTAAGAATGTATTACCGAAAATCAGGCCTTTAGCAGTGTTAGCTCTGAATTAATACTGACCAGAAACAAAAGTCAAACATGATGCAGACTATACATAATGTCAGAACAAAACTTATTTTCAATGTAAGTACTTCTATGTAGCCACCGTGTCATTGAGAGCCATATTAGACTGAACAACCAGAAGTCAGCAACAACTGACAGAGACCTTCGGGGAGGACACGTGTTGAACGAGAAAGCCAGACAACTTCTCTCTGAAGTTGTAAAAACAGTTGCGATTGGCTCAGCAGCGTTTTAGAAATCAAACACATGAAGGGCCACTGAATGTCTAAACAAAGTAAGGGCAGATCAACAGCGATGCAACTGAACACTGAAGCCAAGGAAACAGCTCCAATGTCCGGCACTGGCTGGGACACGACCACCTGGAATTAAAAGGCAACGCCACCTTGTTCATGCGTTCATCGTCCGTCTCGATGCCGACGCTGTCAAGGATCTTCTTCAAGTCCTTGGACGTGGGGGACTCGTTGCCCCCGAGCACAGCGAGGAGATAAGCGGCGACGTAACGCATCCTGCAACACACAGAGTGGCGTCCTCAGCGCCCGCGGCCGAGCGCCATGCCCAAGGGCGCCCATCTCCGCACCCTCCCCCCGCTACAGCCCTTCGGATCCCCTTGTACACGAACCCTCACGCACCCCGCGCCGCCAGCACGGGCCCCGCACACGGCAGGCCGCCAATCGCTCCCGCCCTGCGCAGGCTCGAGAGCACATGGCCGCCATTCCCCCCCCCCACCCCGCTCCCCCCCCGCCCGCAGTGGTCTTGCCCAAGCCCCGCTGGCGGGCGCGGGCCGAGGCGGGTGTGCCGGGCGCGCCCATTCCCGGGGCAGGGGGGGCACCGCGCGCTTACTCTGCTGGCGGCGGCGGCGGGAGCGGGCCTGGGGCGTGCGCTCGCGGGGCAGCGCGGCGGGGAAAGGGAAGGGGCGGGGCCGCGGCGGCGCCTTCTTCCCGCCACCCCTCAACAACGAGCGCTGCCATTGGGCCAGACCGGCGGGGCGCGGGCAGACCAATGGGAAGCCGCAGGTGTGGCCGCCGCCTGCACGGTCCGTAGCGCATGCGCAGAGCGCGGCTGCTCCTGCCGTGGCACGTGGTGGGAAGGAGGCGATTCCCGAGACTCAGGGTCAGCCACCCGGGAAAAGACCGCCCAGGGCACGGAGTGCAGCCCGTGACCACCGCCGTGCCAGCCGGACCATGGCACCGAGTGCCACGTCCGGTCTTTCCTTGAACACCTCCAAGGCAGTGACTCCACCACCTCCCCGGGCAGCCCATTCCAATGGAAGAAACGCCTCCTGATGTCCAACCTAAACCTCTCCTGGCACAGCTTAACACTATGTCCTCCAACCGCAGCATCCTGCCCTGCCCTGCCCTGCCCTGCCCTGCCCTGCCCTGGGGTCAGCACAAGCCCGGCCAATCCACACACCGAGTCCTGGTGCTTGTTCATTGTGTATCTGCGCAGAAATGGGCACCGGGCGGGGAATCACAAAGCCAGAGCCCATCTCTGCACACATGAAACAAATGTTTTGTCATGGAAAGAGTGGTCAGGCAGTCGAATGAGCTGCTCAGGGAGGAGGTGGGGTCACGGTCCCTGGAGGTGTTCAGGGTGTTCAAGGAACAGGACGTGGGACTTCGTGGTGTGGTTTAATTGCCGTGGTGGTGTTTGGTCAATGAGTGGACTCGATTATGCTGGAGTGGCCTGCGGGACAAGGGAAGTGATCATCCCCCTGTACGTGGCACTGGTGAGGCCACACCTCGAGTACTGTGGCCAGTTCTTGGCCCCTCATGGCAAGGACATTGAGGTGTTGGAGTGAGTCCAGAGAAGGGCAGCAGAGCTGGTGAAGGGACTGGAGCATAAGTTTTGTGAGAAGCAGCTGAGGGAGCTGAGGTTTTTTAGCCTGGAGAAGAGAATGCTCAGGGGAGACCTTATTGTTCTCTACAACTCCCTGAAAGGAGGTTGTAGCCAGGTGGGGGGTGGACTCTTGTCCCAGACAACTACTGACAAGACAAGAGGGCACAGCCTCCAGCTGTGCCAGGAGAGGTTTAGGTTGGACTTTAGGGAGAATTTCTTCACAGAAAGGGTGATTAGACATTGGAATGGACTGCCTAGGGAGGTGATGGAGTCAGTATCCCTGGAAGTGTTCAATAAGTGACTGGATGTGGCACTTAGTGCTGCGGTTTAGTTGTCATGGTGGTGTTCAGTCATAGGTTGGACCTATGACCTTGAAGGGCTGTTCCAACATGAATGATTCTGTGAAATACATCGTGTGGATTGGCTTCTTGCACACCAAGTGACAGAACCCTCTTCTGGAACAGCATGCTGAGGGCAAGGCTCTCTGCAGGGGGCAGAAGGCAGCTGTTCTGTGCCAGGAAGGCTGAGGTAACAACTCTGTGTGTGGCAAGGTCTCCCCGCAGGATCACAGGAGCCGCCACCTGTTCTCGGTTTGCTTGATTTCCTAGATTAGGGAAATGAATAAAAGTGAAAAGTTAATGCTGCTGAAACCCACTGGACCCAAATTTATCCTGATTTATTAATCAGGAGGGCTGGTTCAGCAGCAGGGCTGTGAGGAGGCTGTGGCTCTCCCTGCTCCCGAGGAGGCCTCAGTGCGGGTGAGAGCACTCTCCGCTTCTGTGGCGGCTCCAGTGCTGTCAGGAAACAACCAGCCTGACAGTGTTAATAACCGAGGAAGTGCTTGGGAGAAGCAGTCAGCGGCCAGTGTCTACTCCTTGTGGGAAGAGAAATTTCCCTCAGGGCCCTGTGCAGATTGTGTTCTGAATCACAGAATCAACTAGGTTGGAAAAGACCTCTGAGATCATCGAGTCCAACTAAGTAACTGCTTCCAGTCTCTCCTTACACACTTCCAGGGACGGTGACTCCACCACCTCCCTGGGCAGCCTGCTCCGATGCTTAACCACACTTTCAGTGGGGAAAATCTTCCTTCTGTCCAGCTTAAACCTCCCCTGGCACAGCTGGAGACTATGTCCCTTGTCCTGGCAGGAGCTGCCTGGGAGAAGAGGCCGCCCCCCGGCTCTGAGAAAGGGGCGGCTGTCGCGGGGCGGCAGCTCCGGGGCTCGCCATGCCGGGCCTGGCCGTGCCAGGGCTCACCGAGCCGGGCCTGGCCGTGCCGGGACTGTCCGAGCCGGGACTGGCCGTGCCGTGACTGGCCGTGCCGGGCCTGGCCGTGCCGGGGCTCGCCGAGCCGGGACTGGCCGTGCCGGGGCTCGCCGAGCCGGGCCTGCCCGTGCCGGGACTGTCCGAGCCGGGACTGGCCGTGCCGTGACTGGCCGTGCCGGGCCTGGCCGTGCCGGGGCTCGCCGAGCCGGGCCTGGCCGTGCCGGGCCTCGCCGAGCCGGGACTGGCCGTGCCAGGCCTCGCCCCTCGGAGCCACACGGGGAGCAGCGAGCCCGAGGGGCCTCGGCAGCCGAACGCAGCGGCACAGCGGGCTGGAGGCAGGTGCCCTGCGGGGGCACCGCGGGCCGGCTCGGCAGCCCCCAGCCCTGCACCCTCCTGGGCTCGCAGTCCCCGCTCGTTCCTCTCCCCGGATCTGCAGCGATTGAGCACAACAGCCAGAGCTGCCCGTGCCTCCCGCTCCCTCGGAGCCCAGCGGAGCCGCGCTGGGACCTCCTGCGGTGCATGGCTGTGTCAGGACAGTCTCCTCTGGGGGCATGACCGTGGCTCCCCAGCGCTGCCACCCCCGGTCCCGTCGGCTTTAGCACCTCCCCCGTCCCGTCCCGTCCCGTCCCACCCCGGCAGCGGCGCAGCTCCCGAGAACTTTGCAGGAAGTGCCGGGCAGAGCCCAGCCCAGCCCAGCCCAGAGCCGGCTGTTGAGGGCCAAGGGCCCAAGGGGTGAGACAAGCGGGGCTGTGCTCGGCGGGACACGGGGCGCGGGGCCCGGCTGGAGCTCCTGCCGGGGGTCGGGACAGAGGGATGTGGGTTTCGGGGGCAGGGCAGGGCGGACAGCCCGGGCCCCGTGTGCGTGTGTCCATATGCAGGTCTGTCCGTGTGCGGGTCTGTGTGTCCATGCGTAGGTCTGTCCATGTGAAGGGGTGTGTGTCCATGTTCGGGTCTGTGTGTCCATGTGCAGGTATGTGTGTCTGTGTTGCAGGTCTGTCCATGTGTGGGGGTGTGTGTCCATGTGCCAATGACTGTCCATGTGCAGGGTTGTTTGTCCATGTGCCAGTGTGTGTCCATGTGCGGGGATGTCTGTCCATGTGTGGGGGTGTGTGTCCATGTGCCGATGTGTGTGTCCATGTGCCAATGTCTGTCCATGTACCAGTGTGTGTGTCCATGTGCGGGGGTGTCTGTCCATGTGTGGGGGTGTGTGTCCACATGCCAATGTGTGTGTCCATGTGCGGGTCTGTGTGTCCATGTGTGAGGGTGTGTGTCCGTGTGCCAATGTCTGCCCATGTGCAGGTGTGTGTGTCTATGTGCAGGTGTGTGTGTCTATGTGCAGGTGTGTGTGTGTCCGTGTGTCTGTGCCTGCCTGTGCACAGGGGTGTGCAGACCTGCATATGGTGGCACACCCTGAGCTGCCCTTGTGGCCTCCGAACTGCTCCAGCCTGGGCAGTCCAGAGCTCCCCTCTGGTTCCTTCACTGTCACCATCAATACCTTTACAAAGCTATAGCAGGTGGTGTTTTTTCTTACACATGTCTGTAAGAGGGCTGTGGACGTGTTGTGTACGGCCTTTATGTAAGAAATGCTCACCTTTATACTAAAGCAGTAGTTTCGCTTTTATCACACTGGCACTCAGTTTCACACCCAGTTCAACCAGGACCTGTTGCAGTTTCTGAGCTCCCTCTGGGCTCTGCTTCCTGTTCTTGTCATCATGTTTCTCCTTTTTCAGGGCGGTGAGTGTGGTGCCTCCCCAGACTGTGCCTTGGGAATATCAGTGCTGCTGTGTCCCACAGGCTGCCAGTAAAAGCACTGCTCCTCGGGGTGGTGCTGGGGCATTAGGTTGTTTCTGCTTGCCTTGGAAGTTTGAGGCAAGTGTGTTCTAGTTCTACATCACTCACTCAAAAGAAACTTCTATTCACCTATTTATCGAGGGTAGGGTTTACAAAGAGCTCCCAATATTTACACCACAAGCTAGTTTTAATTGCCAAGCTCAGAAGGAGTTGCAAAAGATAAAGGAAGTGGAAAGAACAGGTAACAGGGTACTCGGAAATATGTGACCAGTGGTGTAAAAACAAGCCTGGTGCTTCCGCTCGTCTTTGAGCTACCTGTGTGCTTTGGTGATAGTGGATTCTTTTAAAAGTCCTAGATGGATGAAGGCTTTTTCACACTAAGAGAACAGAGTAATAATTAATTTGTTCAAATTTCATACCTCTGCTCCTTTAGGTTTGAATCCTTCTCATCATGCACTCATCTACTTTTTCGCTTTCCCTTTATCTGTGGGAAAGAAACAGGGACTAGCTGGTGACTAGCTGGCCATAGCTTTGTGCCTGGTTTGCTGTGCTAGAGCATTCCTGCAGAGGCACTTTCACAAGAGTGCAGTCCCACTGCACAGCCCAGTGGTCTTGTGCCACGGACATGCCTTTTCTAATGCTGTCCCTGTCCCTGACACGTTTGCTCTGCTGCCCTTTGCCTGCTCACTTTTATCCCATTGGCACTTGGTTTCTCAACAGGGTTTGATGAGGACCTGTTGCAGTCTGTGTGCTGCCCCTGGGCTTTACTTCTGGCTCAGCTCTCCCTGTCCCAGTTTTCTTCTCCACTTGTAGAGCTTCCCACTAGGGCACATAGAAATCTGCATAAGGAATAGGCATTTATATATTTTAAAGTTAATATTGCTGTTTATCCTGATGGTGGGTAATCGCTCCATTCCTTGATGAGATGTTGGCTGGGAAAACTCAGAGTTTTTTCCTAGGAGGAGAAGCCTCTGTGGCATCTATCCTCCTGCAGTTCTGTGCTCTCTCCCCACAAAGCTTTCAGTAACATGCCTGTAATCCTTCCTACCCTCTTGTTGTGATTATAAACCATTTTCAGCTACTCTGGGCTGGGGCAGGAGGCCTTCATGGTGCACTTCTGTTCTCTTTCAGAGCCATCTTTTCTCCTCCTCCTTGTCCCAGCTGCCTTGTGGTGCTGCTGGTTCCTGCCTGCCTGGCAAGTCAGAGCATGTCCGGACCCCATGGAGGAGATGCAGAAGATGGCAGAGCTGATGAAGCTCAGGGACGAGTGCGGGGAGGGGACTTCGGGGGCTCCTGTGCTCGCTGGCTCCTGCCTTGCAGGCAACAGACTGATCCTGGATCTTCATCCTTATGGCTGCTGCCATTTCCTCTGGCTGCTGAAGGAGCAGCGGGAAGAGGTGGTCCAGGTCGAGTTCCTTCGTCTCAGCACCAACGATTGCTTCATTGACACCGCAGTGGAGAGCCTTCCTCATCTGAAACACCTGAAATCCGTGGTGCTGAAAGGTAAATTGGCTCATCACCATCCAGCTTTTCTAGGCTCAGATTTTCTATTAATCCGTCTCTCCACATCTGCAGGACAAACTGCCCTTGGAAGTGTTTTGTTCCAGTGCTGCTTACTTCAGCTTTGGCTCTTAGGCTTCCTCAGACCTGCATGCAGATTTCAGTAAGATACAGGTTCTGAACTCTTATTTCCTTTCTTTGTTTCTACAGCTGCCTGGGGACCAGTTTTTGGAGTCTGATTGGGTTAATGCCTCAGATGGCATTTTCTTTAGCCATTCTCTTTAAGAGCATTTTTTGCAGTTATTCAAGAAGAGGAGGTTTGAAAAGCATTGGATTTTTTGTAAATGTTTAGCTCCCCTTTTATTTTTGGGAGTATAATAAGCTGTCTTTTCTGCATTTCCATCTGAATCAATCCATGCGTAAGTCCTTGTTTACCGCCAGTGGGCTGTTGGTTTAGCAGAGTTCAAGACAGACCAGAAGAGGCTTTTCCACATCTTATCTAAAGTATGACGCAGGGCATGCATGTGATTTAGCAAAGGATAGTAACTGTTAGAGCTATAAATCATATTAGATCATTCTTTGACTTTCTCATCTCTTTATTGTGGGCGTATCTCCATACAAGTGGTATAATTTCTGTATTAGACTGAATCATTTGCTCTTTGGGAGGTGGAATTTTAAAAATAAATGAGAGAAAAAAGAGGGAGTTTGTGGTCGGAATTCAGGGTTCTAGCTGAAAATGGAAAAGATTGACGTTCATTTCTGTATCTGTCACAGTTTTCTCATATGAATAATTTGATATTCTTTTCCCTCTTTAGCCAGGTGATATTAACAGCAGTAGCTTTTATTAGTCCTGTTCTTTGAGATGTACACACACCCTGAACATCCCTGAAGTGCAATAAAATAGGCCACTAAGATTTTCTTATGTACAAAGTGCAATGTTTCTGATAGTTTGGTTGTTCTCATTTTGCACCATTATGCAGCTTAAAAATATTTGGTGCCCTCTGCTGTATGTGGATACAAATAGAAAACAGTGGAGGGGAGCAGGAAATGATGAACAAATGGAGAAGTTTGGAAGTTTCCTTTTGTTTGCTCAACTTATTTTCCATGGGTACAGCCCTTCTCCAATTTGAGTGTCACAAGCTGGAGTGGGGAACTTGTGTCCTTCCTCTCTATGCTGTGTGCCCTACACAATACTGAATTGCCTACTTTTCCCCCAACATTTACACTGCTTTCTCCATGTCTGCCCTCCAGTCTTGCAAGGGCAGATCTGTCCTCAGGGCTGTTTGTTTCTCAACAGCATGGACAAAGCCTTGAAGGCAAGGGCTACCTCCTTAATCCATAAAGTGTTGTGTATTGGCCACTGATGCTGGTGAGGAAGAGTTGGGGAAGGAGAGCAGGAGGCTTGGAGGTATATGGTCCACCTTGTTGAGGGGTGGTAGATGTGTGGGGTGTCCTGGCTCATTCTGAGCTTTGACTCCAGATGTGTTTAGCACACCTGAGGCTGGTGAGGTATCCCTGTAGCTTACTGAGCTTTTCCTCCGCTTTCCTCTACACCCAGGTGGCTGTGCTAGGGATGAGTTTGGCTCCTATGTGCCTGGCTCCCTGACAAGATTGCCACAAAACTTTGGGAACCTGAGGTGTCTCACCCACCTGGATCTCAGCTTCAACAGTCTCTCCACCTTGCCGAGCTGCATTGTCCAGCTCCCCA
The DNA here is from genome assembly GCF_047495875.1 of Pithys albifrons albifrons. Lineage (NCBI taxonomy): Eukaryota > Metazoa > Chordata > Aves > Passeriformes > Thamnophilidae > Pithys > Pithys albifrons. The sequence continues at coordinate 47,077,943 of NC_092463.1, read as the reverse complement.
GCCTCAGTCTGCTCCAGGTGAGCCATAACAGCCTGGTGGCACTTCCTGAGAACTTTGGCTGTCTGAGCAAGCTGACTGTCTTTGCTGCTATGAAAAATCAGCTGAGGGGCTTACCTCAGAGCATTGGGGAGCTGTCAATGCTGGAGACCCTGGATCTCTCAGAAAATGGTTTGCAATTACTTCCCGAAGAAATTGGGAATCTGCACAACTGCACAGAGCTGGATCTCTCTGGGAATTGCTTATCGAGCATCCCAGACTCGTTAGGTATGTATTTTCTAGGGGAAAGGAAGGACATGAGATTACCAAGCATTTGGTACAGCCTAGGACCTCTGAGGCCTTTGGTCTCTGTCCCCAGATCTGTTACTGTGTTGGAGCCAAATGGAAGGGATATCCAGAAGAAATGTGCTTGGTTCAGTCAATGACTCTCTGCACCACGCTTTCTGTTTCTGTGAATCAGTGACACTGCTAAGATCTCGATACAATTTGCAATAGATGAGGATCTGGCCTACCTGGTTTTGGGTAGCACCTGGGACTGGAAACAGAAGAGCTGGGGTTTGATGGGATGCAAATCTGGGCTTGATATCGCACTATGGTGTGGACCACTCCATGGCACCAGGCTCTGACTTCTGCTGCTCAGCCTCCTGGTTCTTGAGTCCTATATTACTTTGTGCCCAAGGCTGTTACCGATGCTGTCACAGAAGTGTCTTACATCCACACTTGTTGCTGGGTGCAGAAAAGCTGCAGACAGAGCTCTTCAGACCCTCACAGTTAATTCCCTTCAACCCTCTATTTTGTGAGATGTTGGGCTTTTGTACTTTCCCCTCATTATGTGTGTGTTTACATGGGATGAGGAAGGGGAGTGATAGAGCTGATGTGTGACACAATTAACAGCATGGGTGGGGGGTCACTTCTTGTTTTAACTTGCAGCCAATTTGAAGTCTCTGCATCAGCTGCGTCTCCACAGCAATTTGCTGGTGACCGTCCCTGCCTCGCTTGCCAGCCTGCCCAGCCTGGTTAGCCTTGATCTGCGGAACAACTGCCTCCGTGCCATCCCCGCTGAGATCCAGGCCTTGCCATTTGTGTGCCTCCAAGGCAATCCCTTAGGAGAAGCTGAACCGTCCCTTCAGGCTGGTAATTGCAAAGCTTCTGCTGCTGTGTGTTCTGGCCAGCTGTTCCTTACTCATCCCAGCATGGTGTAGATGGGTTTGAATTAGAGAAGACAAGCGGGGGGGAATCAGATCAGCATTTATTTGTCTGGAATAATTATTTGGTTGTAAGGATACAGACAGTACTAGTTATGTTTTTATGACCCAAAACCTGGTCTGAAGGTCTTGGAATTGGGCTTTCTCAGTAAGGTTTTTTGTAAGAGTGGAAGTGAAAATGGGATTCACAGAAAATGGATCAGGAGAGGTCCCTAAAGGGGTTCAGCCTTTTTAGCAAAGGTGAGCACAAGTTCTTGGACTTGCTGCATGGCCCTAAGGCTGTGGTGGCTCATGCTAGAAGCTCAAAGAGCAGTAAGAGGTCATTCTGCTGTGCAGTTACCTCCTGCTTTCCTGTGGTTCACAGTCTGCAGAGAAGCAGCTCTTTGTCCAAGATGATGGATGAGCAGGAATCTGGGTTGGGTTTCCCAGTGCTGCTCATGTTCACAAGAGCAAGCCCTGATTCCTGGGAGTGGCCTCAGGCACTCAAACATGGCCCTGAGAGCTGCAGGGCTAGTAGATTGAAATATTTTCTAATTCTCTCTGCTTCTGAGTTTCCCTGGGGGAGAGTCAGCATTTCCAGTATGTCTTGGGACCTCTAGGCTCTTTGCCATTCTCCTGCTGCTGCTTGATCTGGAGCCTGCTGTAGTGTGAGCTGGGTTCTGTTAATATCTTCTGTCAGATTAGGATTAAGCCAAAACTGTTCAGCCTTTTTTGTCTACCCTTGTTTAAGTAACCTCTGTCTTCTCCTCCTATTCAAACCTTATTGCCACAGATAAATTCAGTGCAAGAGGGGTACGAAGACTCTCCCTTTCATCAAGCGAGAACAGGTAAGCCTCTGTTGTGAAGAACTTACATTACTGTGGTGTGACAAGGTCCCAGACAAGATTGGTGCATGCCGGATATTGTACTATAGGAATGTATAGGCTTATAGCCTCAGTAGGCTGGTCAAACACAAGCACGAAATTCTTCTGCTGATTTTTGGAGGGCTGAAGTCATTGCATGGTGTCATACATTCATGTTTTTCTTCTGGAAGCTTTACTGTCACCTCTGAAGGCTGCGAAGTGGTCCTGCCCTGTGGCATCTTTTTCTTCTTTCCACCGGGAGCTACCTCTGATCCTCTGCAGATTTACTTCCAATCCCTTGAACCAGACCCTCAGTGGGTAAAGCTGAGACACCATGATGTCTTGCTGAGCACAGTCCTGGAGCTGCAGCCTCATGGGGTCAAATTCCAGCAGGTGAGTATACATCCAGGCCACCTCCTGATGAATTTGCCTTTGCAGTAGCTCAGCAGAGTTTTCTGAGAGAGTCTTTTGGGACTTTTGAGACAGCTACCCCGTAACTGCTGCTTTTAAGTATCTGCAGGGCTGCCTTTCAAAGAAGCCTTGCTGCAAAGACTCAGAAAGGACACAGCCAACTTTTCTGGTGCTGTGATGGCCTGCTGCGTTTCCCTTCCTCACTGCTCCTGACTGAGCTGAGCTGTAACCTTTCTCACTCACACCGCTCCTGCTGTACCAGAGAATAAGTGCTGTTCCAGCATCTGGCCTTAGCCTGCAAGGAGAACGGTTTACATCCTTCTATAAAGTCTGATTGTGTGGTTTTTATTCAAGCTGGTGAGCAGTTACACCACCAGCCCCATCATGGCTAGCAGCAGCTCACTGCCGAAGTTGCTTTGCCCTTTCTGCCCAGAAGCTGCTGAACTTTTCCTGCAGTCACACTCCATAGTGGACCCAACATCTCCTATCACCTCCCCAGAGGCTGAAGGATAGAGCAGATTCCTCTACTCCCTGCATACAGGCCATGCTTCATACCGCCCCTTCTTGTTTGCACAGGAAGCAGAGCTGGGCTTTGTTTTAGCCTTTCTATTGATGTCTCACAGCAATGCTTTTTTGCCAGGAGGTGCAGATCTGGATGCCATTTGTCTCCCCTCAAACCCTTCACCAGCATGAGGTGGTAGTTCGGACCTTCTGTGGGCAGAGCTGGAGTGATCTGAGAACAAGAGTGGAGAAGAAGAGAGGATTAATGGTAAGCAGATTGAAATGACCAGTAATACACATTGTTCCTCTTTGATTTTGCCAGTTGAGAGTGACCCCATTTGAAACATCTCATGAGCTGTGTTTTGACTAGCTATTATAAAATGTAGTGGATTTCAGCTCCAGGTTTCCTGAAGGTGATGAGTTGCAGCCTGCCATGCTTCATCCCTGTTCTAGTGCTTTCATCTGCTTGGCTGATACTAGTGCTTATTTTCCTGCCTTTATTGTATTAACTTATATGCCTATGTATTCTCTTTCCTGCCTTCTGTTACAGGGGCCAGTGGCTCACTGTAGTGTCCTTCACTTCTCTTGGTTTCTTGTTGTGTGTCGACTTGTGCAAGATGAATGCGAAGTGCCAGCAAAGGGGACATTGATCTTTTCCAGTGTGGATCCACACATCAAAGTGACCTTTCCTCCTGGAGTCACCAAAGAGCCTCGCAATGTCAAGATGCAGGTATGCATGCTTTAAAAAACAACCTTTGGTGAGTTGTGGTACAGCTGTTGTCCCATGCCAAGTACAGGAGTTGAACTGGAGATGTCTGCCCTAGGGTAATTCCTGTCTGACATGGATGCTTTGTGGGCTAACCCATCTCAGACCACCTTCTTTCTTAACTTCCATGCCTGCAAAGTGGGCCATGCTACAAACTGCCCTGTGGGAAAGGGATCTCCAGCAGAGCAGCAGTTAGCTACTATAAAGGGAACACAAGAAGATTTTGCCTCTTTTTCCCTTACAAAACTGAGCCTGGCAAAACAACTCAATGAGACTTGGCAAGGGTGAAATCTAACGTGGATCTAATTGTAAAGCCACCTCACTAAAATTACTTGTTCTGTAGAGTTGCTAGATAGCGCTAAATGCTATCGTAATACCTTGGTCTGTCCCACCTTGCCAGACTTCTGCTTCTGTGCTTCTGTTTCTTACTGAGTCCTGAGGCAAAAGCAGCATTTGCCTGCTGGGGGAGCTGAGTGAGTGAGGCTCCTGACTGCTCTGCTCACTGTGCTGTCTGCCATGTCCAGGTGCTGCTGGTCTCTCCAAAAGAGATAGACGCAATCACAGGCAAGGAAGGGTGCCTAGCCAGTCCCCTGCTCTGCCTCTCCCAGGACTCCCTGGTGGATTTTCTCAAGCCAGTGAGAATTCAACTGCCCCTCCCGCCTGGGGTCACAGGTCAGTTTATTCCTGAAATTGGCAGAGAAATACCATATGTGGAAAACCACAAATGGCAAGCTGAGAATTTTGTTTGCCTCTTCTGTTGATAATAAAGCTTGCTCCTTTTTCTGCAGGAACAGGAAGGCCTGTCTGCTGAGTGAGTAGTGGTGTAGGGTTTTGGGAGCTGAAGGTAGTTCAGGTCCATCAGATCAGTTCTTGACCTCACAGACCAGACAAGCTGGGAGAACGGCCTTGGCAAATGAATTTCTCTGTCAAAATGCGGGTGTAGACTGCTGATTTTAGTACGGTGGATTGGAGATGCATTCCTGCCAGCTAAGGCAATGCTTTGTAAAAGGGCTTTGATTTGTGATTGGGAGTAGCTTGAAGCAGGAAATGAAGGTGCTGCCTCCAGGAGTCTGCCTTTTTTTTTTCCTTACTCATGACTCAGGTACTAAGCCACTGCAGTTAAAACTGTATGATGATATGCTAAGCCATATCTCACTCTCAATACTGCTAAAAACAGCCTCAGTCATGCCAGGGATTCTTCTGTTTGCTGAGTACCCCATGGCTCCTAATTTCTATTTTCTTTGACTTTTCCTGGCTTTCGTGTGAAGAATTAAAATTTTTGGGGATGTGATATGGTCTTCATTATAACACTACTTGGTATTTGTATGTCTGAAGTGCGTCAGGATTGGAAAGTCTATGGGATGTACATTAGAAAGAGATAGAACTTAATTAATAACCCTAGATTATGGTGATAAGAATCGTCGAATGAATCTGTTGGTGGAAATCAGCACACTATCGGTTTAAGTTTGCATATTTTACCAGAATATCCTGGAAGCATTGGGATAGCCTGGTACTTTTATTCCTGCTCTTCTTTGACCAAAATTCAGTCCTAGATGCTGAAGGCCATGAGCTTTAATTTGGTGCTTTTAAAAAGTGAATCACCCAAACCTGCTGCTAGATTTGTAAAGCAATGAATAAAGGCTTCTACTGCATGTAGTCTCTCTGGATTGCTGTTGTCTTTAGGGCTAAATTTGGATCCATCAAGGTTGCATCTTCTCCACGGTGACCTGGAGGGCCAAACCTGGGATGACATTACCAGTCAGGTGGTGCTGGAATTCACCCATGTTTTTGCAGTGTTTGAAGTCACTCACTTCTCCTGGTAAGTGCAGGATTAGTCCTGAGGAAAAGATGTGATGTTCCTCTGCCTTGCTTTTCCCACACTCTGACCAGACGTGATGCCATTAACCCTATCTGTTCCCCTTTCCCTTTACAAGTCAGGCCCAGTTTAGCATTTTGTCTCTACCCATCATTTTTTACAATCTTGTGGATGTGACACTGGTGTTTCTATCTGGACAGATCCCTCCTTTTTCTTAATTCCTTGTCTGCCAGGTACTGGCTGTGGTACACCACCAAGACCTGCATTGAAGGCATTGCCAAGAAGGTCTATGAGCGGCTGCGTCTGTACCAAGTGAACTTCATTGCACTGCAGAGGAAGAAGGACCCCGAGCAAGTCCTACTACAGTGTGTCCCCAAGCACAAGGTTTGATCTGGGTTCTGTTGCCTTGCTCCTGAGCTTCCCTGAGCCTCTGTAGGATATAAGGGCAGCAGTGCTCAAAATGGTCATATTGTCCCAGAGTCATGTTTGGGGTGTGCTGTCACCACAGTGTTCGTGGTGTGATACTGACTCACAGGGAATGGGGGAAGAGGGAAACCTCATTCTATGCAGTGGCAAATGCCATTCATTGATTTTCTCTGCTGAGGATTGGGCTGCTAAAATCAGCTGAGCGACAGTTACTGGCCATATATATGCTGTTAACATCCAGCAAACATGAGGAAAACATGTTGGCTTAAACCTAAGTCAAGGTTAAAGTTTACATGTCACTTGTCTGACATGGGCTAGTGATGTGGGCAGCAGTACTGCTTTGTTGTATCTGGAGCAGTTAGAAATGGTACTCTTCCCAATGTTCCTTGCCGTTTACAGTTCAAGCAGTGGAAAGAACATATGATCCCTCCTTAATCTGCTTCAGTGCAACATCAGGTTGGTTTGTGCTATGCGTTTGAGCTAATCTGGCTGACATTGTAGGGAGGGAGATGGGAAGCACTCATGCATTCTCTTCTGCTGCTTCTGCTCCAGAGGTATCAACTCTGTGCAGTGTTGCTTCAGATATTGGCAAAGAGAGGGTGCATCTGCATTTGCAGACTGTGTGTCTTAGCAGGCAGTGCAGCTTGGTGAGGGTTATGTTATGTTATCAGATTGCCAGTCCTGGGCTGCATATCCAGCTCTGCATGATCTGGTCTGGTTGCTCCTTCTCTTTATTTGATCTCCTGTATTGAAAAGACCTGTGGACACAAGCATATGCAAGGATTCTTCATATCTTGAGTTCCAGGCTAAAATTATCTCCTCAGGAGGTAGCAATGACACTCACACTGACATCGTGGTTTGTGTGCATCTGTATTCCTACTAGGGGAGGTCATGGGGTGAGAGAGGTTTACTGTAACGAACAGGAAGAATAGACAGTTTGGGCCTTGACTCTTGCACTGCCTTTGACACCGCAGATCTGCCACTGTGATCACAGACTGCAAAGCCAAAATGAACTTTCAGGTGTCCTCAGCTGTGAGCTATTGTAGCATGTGTCTTTTTGCAGAGAAAATGTCTTTTAATGGCATACTGTGGGAGGGATATGGTAGCAAGTAAATCCCTCCCTGTCTTTGAAGGGTACCAACCTGTTAAAAAAGATACATTACCGAAAATGCTTTTTTTAAAGACAGCTTTGGGATGGCCTACCTCTGTTAGTCCACATTGGCTTGTCTGCTTTTTATTTGAGAGAAGGAATAGGAAAGGCACAAACTCAAAGCACCACTTCCTTGTCTGTAGTGAGTGTACCTGGGATAAGAGAGGGAGGGTGTTTGTTTTTTTACATTGTTTTCATGTAAAATGGTCTTCCCCCGTTGAAGGTGAGTGAGAGGACCTCATGAGCTTAGGGACGTGGGCCAGGGAACAGACATGCTTCAGACCAAACATGGTATCCTGTATTGTCATCCTTGTCAGGTTGACCCAGTGGTGAAGAAGCTGCAGAACCGCTATCGAGGACCTGAGCCATCTGACATGGTCGATATGTTTGAGGGAGAGCAGTTTTTTGCAGCTTTTGAGCGAGGCATCAGTATTGATATGGGTATGGCAGTACTGGTCTAATTTTGCTTCTCCCTACCTCTTGTGCTTCTCTGGCCCCAGGCATGTTTCTGCTGGGGGCTGTACTCATCCATGACATTTCCTCTCTCTTTCCAGTTCGTCCACTACTCATAACAGCCAACCCATGACTTCGTCACATTCTCTGGCCACCTAACTTTTATATCTACTTTTCCATATAAAAGTGCTGTTTGCAGACTTTCATTTCTTTTCATGCTCTTGTAAACCTGCAGAGGGCAATAGCCAAATGTATTTATTTTATGACTGATCTGCTTCTCCAGCCAGCTATGCCCTTTTCCTGGCGTCTTAGACACCACACTGAAATGCCCATGGTGATGTAATTAATCTTGCCCATTGCTGAGAGACCACAAATAAAGCTTTTGTTTTCCTTTGGAGAAAGTATTTCTGAAATAATCCAGAGCAAATAATTCCCCCTTACTGGAGCCACTGAAAGAGAAGTAAAGAGGGAACAGGACAAAAACTCAAGATAATGTTTTATGTCCCAATGTGTCTGGACCTGTTACAGCTGAAAAATGAGCCATTTTCTGCAAAACTCGAACACACAGCTCAGTTTCCTTGGTGTAAATTCAACACAAATTAAAGTGCATGGGTCTTTCAGTGGAGTTGATAAGGCCGGAGTCTGTCCCTCTGTCTTGATTTGGGCTGGACTCTTAACTTAATTTCCAGATAATTACATACATGAATGTTGTATCTGATCATAATTTTTTCCCTTTGCCTCCACTCTGCACTCCTACAGAAGTGGTAATGAGATGGGTGACCTATTTTTGTGCATTACAGGTTGCTACTGCAGCACAATAGCGAAGAAATATTATGGACTGAGATGGGAAGGAAGCATCAAGGATGACCTTGACTCAATGTGTCATCCTGCCTTGCCTTCCATTCTTGAACTTGATCTTTACCTTGTGACTATTCTCATTTTTCACCAGTAGGACCTGCTTTCTCCACAGTCAGTGTTTTCTGGTTTTATGTGTCACGCAGTGAGGAAGGGAGGGTTGCCATTCTTTCAGCCATGAGCAGGAGTAGTTAGTAGCATGGAGGCTGCTGGTGGATGATGGGTTGTTGGCCAGGCTTGAAAAGTGCACGCTTTTCTCCACAAGATGAGTGTTTGCTGCTTCTCTGCACAGATCGTCCCGACTGCGTGGATGGACGTCTGTCATTTATTTTTTACTCCCACTTGAAGAACATGAAGGAAGTATATGTGACCTCCCCTGTGGACAGGAAAGGCCAAGCTGTAAAAGGCCAGGTGAGCAACCAGTTACGCTGACTTTGATTCCTCCTTCATCATCACTGCTTTTACAATACTCCACGTAATAACCTCTGAGTGCTGTGCATGACTCTTTTCCTCCCCTCCTTCTGTGGTTTTGGATTTCACTGACTCAACCCTGAATAATCAGTAAGTGTAGTCTGGAAGGATCACTCATCACTCAGCTCTGACTTGCATTCCTTCTATTAATTCCTGAGGTGTTGGCAGTAAGTCCAGCTTTTATGGCAGAACCTCAGTGCTCCTCCCAGCTGCATGAGTGAGAGGCATGCTGTGGGCTGAGAATAGGTGAAAATGCTGAATTCATTCTTTCCCAGACAGAAAAGACAGGTGTGATCACTGTGCTTTAATCAGAGCCTCATTGCATGCTTTCTGTTTGTAAAGGTCTCTTTCTACCGAGGGGCAGTTCCAGAGAACGTCCCTGAAGATGCCAGCAGGAGGAGGAGAGGATCAACCTCCCTGTGGCTTGCTACTCTGCCCATCAAACTGCCTGTGAGTTGTGTCCTACAGAAAAACTCAGTCTGGGTGGGATAATAGCATGGCCTTCCTGCTCAGCTTATTTTGTTTTCCTCTGTTAGAAGGGATGCAAAGAATGACCACAAGAAACAGCTGCCCAGCCAGGTGATGGTGGAGGTTTCCCACTCCCTGTGAGTGAGCTCTTCTCAAATGAGAAACATGGGTAGCTGGGAGTGGTCTCCATCTCTGCTGTCATCTTGCATGTCAAGCACAGGCTTATTGGATGGGTGGTCAGAGAGGGTGGATCCTTTGAATGAATGGAGGAGGTAGTACACAAGGAAGCTCACTGTAATTAAGGGAAGTGTCTGTTTTGTTTTTAAGTTTCTTAGTCACACTGCTCATGCAGCAGGAATAAAGAAGGGACTAGGATGAGGCAATTATGCTGGATTTGAATACAGACATCAAGTGTGAGTATTCTAGTGTGAGCTTTAAAGTCCAGGCTGTGTATTACAGTGAGAAATGCAGCTTTTGCTTATGGAGTTTAATTGATTTTTGAGAAGCTTAATAAATACTTTGGTAGGCTGAATGCTTCCCTTCAGATCACATGCCATGATCTCACATCCCTTTCTGACACATGCAACCTCAACTACAAATCTAGACTAAGTGCTTTCTTAGTGCTGAACAAACACACTTTGGAGACATGGCTTATTTTAAACTGCTCTGTAAAGACAGGAAAGGAAATTTCCAGTGTGAGCTGTGACTGTGAACACTATATCAGTTGATATTTTTCCAATGCAGTCAGCATAGATGCTCATTGCCACTGTGAGTACTCCTTGCTTCTTACTGCCTACTATTCAGCCCCAAGTAGGGCTCCCAGTAGGAGGAAGGAAATTTCAGTGTGGAGACTGAGTGGCCAGACACTGTCCTCTATGAAAACAATTTGTAGATGAACGAATGTTCCTTCTCTCTCTTTTCTGTGACACAGCAATTGAAACCCCGCTGGGATGAGAATGCCAGTCCCCTGTGTGGCTTCTCCTTCCCTCCCTTGAACCTGGGCAGTGCTGAGACTGGCTACCTGACACAGGCAAACCTGCTGAGCATTGCCAGGCGTGTGGGACCTGACTGGCAGACCATTGGCCTCAACCTGGGCTTGACATACCAGCAGATTGAGCGCATAGGACACAATAACAGGTGAGAAAGGACACAGTGATCAACAGCACTCTGTCTGTCTGTCTGTCTATCTATCTATCTATCTATCTATCTATCTATCTATCTATCTATCTATAATTCAATCTATCTATCTGTCTATCTGTCTGTCTGTCTGTCTATCTGCAGTGTAATAGTATAAATTAATGCTTGGCTAATTGAAAGTTTTTATGTTATAATTGTTTCACTGGATAAAAGAAGGGACCAATGGTTCTTCTCAGAATAATGCCTTTTATAATGGAAAACATATTATTTTCTCTTGCCATCATAAAACAAAGCTTACTGTTTGAAAAACCAAAATTGGGAAATAACAAACCTGATGAGCTTTGTAGTTCAGCTGAGTTGCATTCCTGTTGTGTTCTGTAATCTGGATTCCTGGCCAGACTCCATTTATTTCAATGAGCAATGATCTATGGCTTTAATTGTGAATATCATCTGTATTCCAAAAGAGCTTGTGGTACATCATGGGGCATGCAGTCTGACCAAAAAAGCCAGAGCAGTAGGAGAGAATTAGGTTTGTTGTGGTCAAACTACTCTTCCTGTGGTGAAATTATATCCAAAAGCAGAATGCCTTTATTTGTTATTTCCTTTAGGAAAATATTTTATAGAGAAATGTTAGTGCAGGAACTGTAACTCCTGTAAGATGGGTGGGGAAGAGGCAGGCCCACTGAATGCTTTGTGTATCTGGATAACTTCTTTGGGGCTCTCACCATGGCCTGGGACTTAGGTAAGGGCTCTTTGGGTTGCCAGTCAGGAGAGTGTGTTGGTTACTTCTGTGCCCTCTCCCTTCTTCAGAGAGGACCTTGATAAGCAGATCCTGGGCATGCTTTTTTCATGGGCTCAGCAAAACTCGGAGGATCCTGACTGTGTGAGCAAGCTGATTACAGCCATGAAAGAGAGTGGCCGCCAGGACATCGCTGATGAGGTTGAAACCATCATTGACCTGGGACGGCAGAAATACAACGAGTCCATCCGCCGTGTGGGCTTGGAGCAGGGGAGCAGTATGGAGGACTCTGCAATAGCTACAGTGTAGCACCTAGGAATAAGAAATGGGTTTTCTATGGGGTGCCTCTGGGATCCCAGAGTAACAGCTCCCACTTCAAGGGCCAGTGTCTTCCTGAGGAGCTGGGTGTTGATTTACTTGTGAGCACATAGCTGAGCATTCTTGGGTCTGTACTCACATGCCACTTCTGCCAATCCCAGGAAGTTTAGAGTGCATTTATGAGCCTTCTCTCTGCTTCCACTTCTTGACCTTGAGCTTTAGCTTTCAGAAGCATGAAAAAATTTAGAGACTAAGATGTCTTGTCAGTTGAGTAGTGGCTAGCATAGTGTTTAATGAATTAATACTCATGTTATGTGTATTTGTTTGTAAATTACTCCTGAAACTGTGTTCTGTCGGAAACACTGGATGTGAGCATTTGGGTCTGTACGTGCTCCAGTGGTCTATAGGAGAGTGAAGGTGCAGTCATGTGATGAATGCCTGTGGTGTAGTGGGGACAGTTCAGCTATGTCTGTTAATGGTGTGTTTTGCTCACAGGAAAATATGAATTATATTCTCTGTGAAAATGTTTCCTATTTGCTGTCAAATCTCTTCTAGTTCCCTTAAGTCCAAAACAAAACCTAAGTATTCATGGGGGAGAGAGGAAAAAAACCAATTTGCTAAAAAAATTTAGCAAAATTGCTGTTGCTTTTTAGTTTTGCTCCAAAAGCTATTTTGAAACAGATAGGCTGCTACACCTGCCAGGATTTTTAGATGAGACCTACATGCTGCTGATCTTTGACAAAGTTCCAGTTTTATTTTACAAAAAAAGTAAAAATCCCTATTCTGTTCTGGGAGAGACTAATTTAAGTGAAAGTAAAATTTCCCTCGCAGTTTCAAAGGGATAGTCCTCACATCCTCCCAATGAAATATAACTGTGAAGATGTGACCCTTCCTGAAGTTTGGTGAAAGCATGACTTACATTTTTATTCTAAAAATTGGTCTGACCAGCTGTGAAATAGGCACGGCTGTGGGATTGGCATGAACTGTGCTGGGCTAACTTCCCAGTTTTTCAGTCTGAATATCTTGTATAAGGTTGGAAGCATTTACTGCTTTTAAACTGCCCAGTTGGTGACTACTGGTGTGTCCCTCTCTTCCTGTTCTCCTTCTCTTAATGGCCCTCAGCTAATGACCCACTTATGACAGTAGAAAATCTCATGCAAGCTTTATTGTCATCTAAGCAAATTCAGCTTTTTCAAGACAGATTTGATTTCTATATAACTCTCTAAGCATTACTTAAAGGGCTGTTCCTCTCAGTCTGAAAAAACAATTGTCCATATAAATGCCAGGTTGCAAGAACCCAAGTCAACCTGCAGTTGCAGGTTGGAGAAATCCTGGTGTTTTCTTCCTCTTGTGAAGAATACTCAGTGGCTTCCCTGATGCTGTTTCAGACCTGCCATCAGTACTATTATAAGAGAAGCATAAAACTGTTCTGGGTTTGGTTTTGTTTGTTGTTTTTTTTTTTAATTTAAAGCCATTCTAAAATCTCAGTCCACAGAGCACTTAGTGTCCAGTCCAGAGCACTGGACAAGGACTTAGAGACCTGAGTTGTCACCTTGGGCCTAGGGGCTTCCTCAGATCTGATTTTTAGGTGCTACCCTCAAGTCTTATGTTGGGTTGAAGTCAGCAGTTCTCTTTTGCTTGTATGTTTTCTCTTGTATTGTGTGTCATATGTTCTTGTGTGTAATCTTGATGTATACCAGCAAGATATTTGTTCTTTTTTCTCCCATTTTGGAGAGATGCATTTGGGCATATTGCTCTCACTGGGAATAAAATAAGCACTTAACTATTCCATGTCACGGTCTGCTAATCCATAAATGTTTTGAGGAGTTAGACAGAGACAGGTCCCTGGCAGAAAGACACGGATGAGCTTGGCTGTGCTGTGCCAAAATGGGAGGAGCACTCCTGTTTGCATACTGCTGGCTGCAAAGTGCAGGACAGACTGCAACTGAGTTAATGGTATCTGTGGAGCTTGGCTTTGCTGCAGTGGGGCTAAGCTGGGAAACACAACTTTCAGGACATGAGCTGAGTGTGTGCCTGGGGCTCATGTGGAGCAGGTCTAGAAAGCAACAAGGAGAGGAGAGTGCACAGGGTAAGCCTGGGCTGTGACGAAGGTGCAGAAGGTTTTATCCTGGGCAAAACTAGGCTAAGGAAGTCTACAGGTAGCATAAGGTAGCATCCACAGCTACAGCAGGATAAAGCTAGGCTCCACTTAGCTTTCCATTTCTGGTGTCCAGGCCACAACTGAGTTAGGCAATGCTGGAATAAGGGATAGGATAGACTGGATTCTATGGAGGACTCATCCAGGCATCAGCAGAGCTACAGCTCTTCCAGATAACAGATAGATTGGTGCCAGGAGAGAGGGAGGTTACTGCCAGGTGTTCAGGTTATGCTCTGTATGAGCTGCAACCAGGCCAGGTGACAGGAAGATACCAAACCCTAGACAGTATCATCAGTAGAACAGGTCTTTGGGATTTGGGCTCATAGCTTAAGCAAAGTTAAGGAACTACCCCAGACAAGTATTGCTATCTCGAGTCTTTCATTGCTGAGTGGCAGCCACTGGGCTGGGCCACCTTGCTGCCATCTGGTATTCTCCTTGAAGTGACACCAAAGCAAGCACCCAGCTGACCATACAGATGTGCTGGCGGGAAATCAGAGCAACTGTCCAACTGGTCTTTCCTTCAGCTGACCTGGCAGCAAATATTTGAGCTGGGTGAGAGTCAATGAAAAGTGTGTTGAGGTGTGTGGTCTTTCTCAGTAATTTCCTTGAGACACAGTAATTCCTTCATAAATCTGTAGCTGCTATGGCCAGGAAATGCTGATAACAGTTGCAGGAGATCATTGGAGCAGCAAAAATATAACTAAGTTGGCATTTACCTTTTGAATCAAAGATAGTGTTTCTTTCTGGCTTCTTTCATGAATCCATCACACACTGGAGCAGTCTTTTGTAAGCAGGCTTTTTCTGGTATCTATTATGCACCTTACAGTGTCCTACAGATGATGTGGCAGATTTTGTGGTTTTTACTGTGCATGATCCTGATGCATGCAAAATTCTCCCAAATGAATTTCTACCTGGAAAACCTACATACAAAAAATTTAAAAATAAAGCGAGAAATTGTTTGAAGATAGGAACACCTAAGATAGAATCCTTCTTTTTGCTATAATGTCCATATCTCTTAATTCTCATAATTAAACCCTTTTCTATTTCATAAACTTTCAGATCTCCAGCAGAATGACCAAGTGGCCCTGGGAGCTGAACAGTGTGCTTCCCATGTACCACCCTCCACTTTCAGGTTCTGCTGTTTAGTATGCACTCATGTCCATACTTGACAGTGTCATATTATGGTTGCTTTTAAAAGGGAAAGGAAATCTAATGGTCTTTGAATTCACTATTTTCCTCCCAAAGGAGGATCACTGCATGTTTTCAGCCTTTAAAGCAAGAGTAGCTTTCACTGAGAAAAGAGTGAGGCTAATTTTCAGACAATGGTGCACCAGAGCTCCTGCCCAGGGCTGCCTGAGCGTGAGCCCACTGTGCTTACCAGTTGGTATTGTTAAAATGAAGAAAACGGCATGCATTGCAATTAAGTGTGTGTCCATTTCCTGAACGCTGCAGAAATAAACTGTATGTTCTTAAAGTACCATTTTTCTGTAAATCTGTGTGTCTTGAAAATTCACAAGGAGAATTTGATGCTTGTTCCAGTTTTCAGCTGCATGGGTGGAACCTGATGACTGTGAAATAGAGAAATCAGGTAGGCACTGTGGCCATGGAAAATTTAGCCTCTACTCTTCCTGCCTCACTACAGGTCTGTAGGTTGAACTCATGCAGAAGATTGCTTTGGGAGGCTGGGACTAAGATCCTTCTGTTTGGTTTGCTCATTGAATACCAGTGCAGTCCTTGTATTTTCCAGACAGGAGATAGCAGAACTGAAAAATGTGCAAGGGGCGAGAAGGATGCTCAGAGACGAGTACTACAGAATATTTTTAATTCTTTTTTTTTTACAGCAAACTATTACACCTCATGGGAAATGATAAAGACTGAAAAGATTGTTGCCATCCACTGTTTCTCAAGTAGGTGGTACCAAATGAAATAATCCAATATCGCCTGCAAATAAGCAAAAGTGGGTACTTTTTTCCCCACTGTGAATAGTTCAAATGCTAACTTTGCTGTGAAATGTTTGAGGCCAAAACAGTAATGTTGTGTTCAGAAAATGATTGATTAAATTGGTGGGAAAAGATCCTCTAAAAACCAAACGAGTATGGAAACCTGAATGCATTCCCATATGGAAAGAGCAAGAGATTTGGGGCTGCCTTTCTCAGACAGGAGTTGAATAGCAGCAACAGAGCATGTGGAGAAACAAAGCAGGCAGAAGAGGCAGATCAGTCATCTCTAGTTGCTTTTTCTAGAAAACCAAGATGGCTGAAAATTTTGCTTCTACCAAAGCCCTGTGGATAAGAGGAGACCATGCTTGCCAGTGTCGGAGTAGGTGGCTGTTGTCTCCTCAGAGCCTCTTGGCTGAGCTTTACTCCTGGATTGAGAATTTAAATGGTGACCCATAACAAATTGGGCAGCACTGCCCAAAAGGGGAGACAGGATTTCTACCTTATACATGTTAAGCTTGAAAACATCTGCTCTGCCTTGTTTTCACTTGTGCTGGTTTGAAGGTGAACCAGCAGGGGAAATGAACTCACCACGAGAGAGATTATAAGTCAGACCTAAAATTTAATAATAATATTACAATAACAACACTGATACACAAGGGAAATTGCTTTCAACTCACAATACCCCAGCAGTATAACCCAGTGTCCTGGGGCACAAACCCAAGGGGGTTTGTTTGCCCTTGTGCTGAGACCCCTGTGGCTCCCCCAAGTCCAGAGCAAAAGGAAAAGAAAAACCTGTTGGTGCAGGCGAGGGCTGTGGTCTGGGCGAGAGCGGTGATCTCCTGCTGTCGAGGTCCTGCTGCTGCTCTGGATCCGACGAGAAGGGGCTGAGGTCTTCTTACCCACCACTTATGTACCCTCAGGGAGCACTCAGTCCCTCCCCCTGGGCGGGGACTCACACAATGGGTGATTAACTCTGGGAGCCAGGGGTTGTTGAGCTGTTGATGGCCCATTAGCAGCTCCACCCCCCTCAGGCTGGGTGTGAAGTGATAATGGCTCCCTGGGCAGCTGCTGCTAATGGCCCATTGTCCTTGGGGAATGAATAGAGGGGGTGGAATACACAGGTTTGATCACCACCACACAGGGTTAGCTGGTCCCTCCAGCTGAACTAGGACATTATCCACCCCTTATTCCACTCCATCTAGTCATTCCCAAATTAACCCCCTTTTTACCTATACATATATATACACATGTATACAATGAAACATTACAAACTCTTCTCGCTCAAAATTAGGTCCCCTTGTGGTACACAACGTGTTTCTCCATCTTTTTGCATTACCCACCAAGTGCAACCAGGTCCTTGAGCAAAGACAATCCCTCGGATGGGTTTGCCTTTGTTTGAGGTGGGACTAACCCAAACAGTCTTTCCTAACATACCTCTCATATGGACCACAGGGACTTTATCTCCATCTACAGTATTCAAGAGTTCTGATTGGGCAGGGCCAGCTCGATTGATGGAGCCCCGGGTGTTGACCAACCAGGTGGCCTTTGCCAAATGCAGCTCCCAGTGTTTGAAAGTTCCCCCACCCAACGCCTTCAAGGTTGTCTTCAGCAGTCCATTACATCGCTCAACTTTCCCGGCAGCTGGAGCATGGTAGGGGATATGATACACCCACTCAATGCCGTGCTCTCTGGCCCAGGTGTCTATGAGGCTGTTCTTGAAGTGGGTGCCGTTGTCAGACTCTATTCTTTCTGGTGTGCCATGTCTCCACAGGACTTGTTTCTCAAGGCCCAGGATGGTATTCCGGGCAGTGGCGTGAGATACGGGGTATGTCTCCAGCCATCCAGTGGTTGCCTCTACCATGGTCAGCACGTAGCGCTTGCCTTGGCGTGTTTGGGGAAGTGTGATGTAGTCAACTTGCCAGGCTTCCCCGTACCTGTATTTCGACCACCGTCCACCATACCATAGAGGCTTCACCCGCTTGGCCTGCTTGATGGCAGCACATGTGTCACAGTCATGGATAACCTGTGAGACACTGTCCATAGTTAGATCCACCCCTCGGTCACGAGCCCATCTGTATGTTGCATCTCTGCCTTGATGACCAGAAGCATCATGGGCCCATCGGGCTAGAAACAATTCACCTTTATGCTGCCAATCCAGATCTACCTGAGAGACTTCAATCCTGGCAGCTCGATCCACCTGCTCGTTGTTACGATGCTCCTCATTAGCCCGGCTCTTGGGTACATGAGCATCTACGTGACGGACCTTCACACTCAGCTTCTCTACCCGGGCAGCGATGTCCTGCCACATCTCAGCCGCCCAGATGGGTTTCCCTTTGCGCTGCCAGCCGGCCTCTCTCCAGCGCTCCAGCCATCCCCACAGAGCATTGGCCACCATCCACGAGTCAGTGTAAAGGTAGAGTCTTGGCCACTTCTCTCGTTCAGCGATATCCAAAGCCAGCTGAACAGCTTTCAGCTCTGCGACCTGACTTGATCCACCTTGTCCTTCAGTCGCTTCTGCAACTCGACGTGTAGGACTCCATACAGCTGCTTTCCATTTCCGGCTTGTCCCTACAATGCGGCAGGAGCCATCTGTGAAGAGAGCATATCGCTTCTCCTCTTCTGGTAGCTGGTTATATGGTGGGGCCTCCTCAGCTCGTGTCACCTGCTCCTCTTCTTCTTCAGAGGACAATCCGAAACTCTCACCTTCCGGCCAGTTGGTGATGATTTCCAAAATCCCAGGGCGATTAGGATTCCCTATCCGGGTTCGCTGCGTGATCAGAGCGATCCACTTACTCCATGTGGCATCAGTGGCGTGATGGGTAGAAGGAGCTTTTCCTTTGAACATCCAGCCCAACACTGGTAGTCGGGGTGCCAGGATGAGCTGTGCCTCAGTGCCAATCACTTCTGAGGCAGCTCGAACTCCTTCATACGCTGCCAGGATCTCTTTCTCAGTTGGGGTGTAACTGGCCTCAGATCCTTTGTATCCCCGGCTCCAGAATCCCAGCGGTCGTCCTCGAGTCTCCCCAGGTACTTTCTGCCAGAGGCTCCAGGATGGGCCATTCTCCCCGGCTGCAGTATAGAGCACATTCTTCACATCCTGTCCTGTCCTGACTGGCCCAAGGGCTACTGCATGGGTAATCTCCTGTTTAATCTGCTCAAAGGCTTGTTGTTGTTCAGGGCCCCACTGGAAATCATTTTTCTTCCGTGTCACAAGGTAGAGAGGGCTTACAATCTGACTGTACTCAGGGATATGCATCCTCCAAAAGCCCACGGCGCCTAGGAAAGCCTGAGTTTCCTTCTTGCTGGTCGGTGGGGACATAGCTGCTATTTTGTTGATCACCTCTGTTGGAATCTGACGACGCCCGTCTTGCCACTTCACTCCTAGGAACTGAATTTCCTGAGCAGGTCCCTTGACCTTACTTCGTTTAATGGCAAAACCAGCTCTTAGGAGAATCTGGATTATCTTCTTTCCTTTCTCATAAACCTCCCCTGCTGTGTTCCCCCATACAATGATGTCATCGATGTACTGTAGATGTTCTGGAGCCTCACCCTTTTCCAATGCAGTCTGGATCAGTCCATGGCAAATGGTGGGACTGTGTTTCCACCCCTGGGGCAGTCGATTCCAGGTGTACTGCACCCCCTTCCAGGTGAAAGCGAACTGCGGCCTGCACTCTGCTGCCAACGGAATGGAGAAAAAGGCATTGGCAATGTCGATGGTGGCATACCACTTGGCTGCCTTGGACTCCAGCTCATACTGAAGCTCCAGCATGTCCGGCACAGCGGCACTCAGGGGGGGTGTGACCTCATTGAGACCACGGTAATCCACCGTCAGCCTCCACTCTCCACTGGACTTTCGTACTGGCCATATGGGGCTATTAAAGGGTGAGTGAGTCTTGCTGACCACCCCTTGGCTCTCCAGCTCACGAATCATCTTGTGTATGGGGGTCACAGAGTCTCGGTCAGTGCGGTATTGCCGACGGTGCACTGTGGCTGTGGCCAGCGGTACCAATTGTTCTTCAACTTTCAGCAGTCCTACAGCAGAAGGGTCCTCTGAGAGGCCAGGCAAGGTGCTCAGCTGTCTGATTTCCTCTGTCTCCACAGCAGCTATGCCAAAGGCCCAACGCAGTCCCTTTGGGTCTTTGAAATATCCATTCCTTAGGTAGTCTATGCCAAGGATACATGGGGCTTCTGGACCAGTCACAATGGGGTGTCTATGCCATTCCTTGCCAGTCAAGCTGACTTCAGCTTCCAGTACAGTCAGCTGTTGGGATCCCCCTGTTACCCCAGAAATAGAGATGGATTCTGCCCCGACGTATCCTGATGGCATCAACGTGCATTGTGCGCCAGTGTCCACTAAAGCTTTGTATTTCTGTGGGTCTGATGAGCCAGGCCACCGAATCCACACAGTCCAATAAACCCGATTGTCCCTCTCCTCTACCTGGCTAGAGGCAGGGCCCCCCTAGTTCTGGTCATGGTATTCACTGCGCTCTCCCTGTGAATATGACCGGGAGGTTCCTTCAAGAGGGTCGGGCATAACATCATCATTCCTATACTGTCTGGAGCCTTGCCCACGAGAGACCGGAGCAGCCTTCAACCTTGAAGAATTCCCTGTGTTAGTTGTGCCTCTTTGCAATTCACGTACCCGAGCTGCTAAGGAAGAGGTGGGTTTCCCATCCCACTTCCTCATATCTTCTCCATGCTCATGGAGGTAAAACCACAGATTGCCGCGTGGAGTTTACCCTTTCTCCTTAGCTGGGAGACGCCTGCTTCTGATGGCAGAGACTCTTGTTTGTTCTGGAGAGATATGGAAGAGTCCTTCCTTAATCTTCTCTTCCAGTTCAGCCAGTTTTGTTTCCACAGCTGAGACATGGGCTCGTAATGGAGCAGTGACAGTGTCTTCATAAATCCTGAGTTTGCTGACCAGTGCACCCACCTTGTCTTCTCCCTCTCTCCACTGCAATGTTGCAAGGTAGCGAGAATACATTTCTGGCCCAAGTCGTGCAAATTTTAACCACATCTGGGATGTGCACTGGACACCATCTGGACTTTTAGGGAATCTCTCATCCTCTGAAAAGATTATCTCCAGTACGGCTAATTCCCTTAAGCACCGGATACCTTGTTCCATCGTGTTCCACTGTCCTTGCTGTACGTGGAGGTCCTCCTTACAAAGATATCTCTCCCTCACGCTTGACAACAGTCGCCGCCAGAGGCTGAGAGTTTCCTGTCTCTTTCCAATGCCCTGATCAATGACAACATCTCGAGACAGGGATCCCAGCTGCCTTGCCTCACTCCCATCTAGAATTGTATCATTGGCTGCAGCATCCCAGATTCGAAGTAGCCAGGTCAAGATGGACTCATTTGCCTGTCGTGTGAACTCTCTCCGGAGCTCACGCAGCTCTCCCAGGGATAGGGACCGGGTGATTATTTCTGGCTCCATTTCTTCTGCTTGAGATGAAGGTCCTGACTCTTCCTCGTCATGCACTATACGAACTGATTTGGTCTTTGATTTTCTTTTCTGGACAGGGGCAACTGCTATCGGTTTCTGTTGTCCTTCTGGCTCCTCCATGGTCTGGGTGGACATGGTGCTGGTTGATGTATCTCTCTTCCTCTCTGGCTCCTCCATGGTCTGGGTGGACATGGCGCTGGTTGATGTATCTCTCTTCCTCTCTGGCTCAGTCATGGTCTGGGTGGACATGGCGCTGGTTGATGTATCTCTCTTCCTCTCTGGCTCAGTCATGGTCTGGGTGGACATGGCGCTAGTTGATGTATCTCTCTTCCTCTCTGGCTCAGTCATGGTCTGGGTGGACATGGCGCTAGTTGATGTATCTCTCTTCCTCTCTGGCTCAGTCATGGTCTGGGTGGACATGGCGCTAGTTGATGTATCTCTCTTCCTCTCTGGCTCAGTCATGGTCTGGGTGGACATGGTGC
Organism: Pithys albifrons albifrons; assembly: GCF_047495875.1. NCBI lineage: Eukaryota > Metazoa > Chordata > Aves > Passeriformes > Thamnophilidae > Pithys > Pithys albifrons. The sequence continues at coordinate 47,056,362 of NC_092463.1, read as the reverse complement.
CTGTGGATTTGCTCCTTTTCTCCTCCTCCTGATGATGCTGTACCACACCAAGCAGTGTGCGGTAGGCAGTGGCCAGGGCCCAGCAGGTTGCTGTGAGCTGCATATCTCTGGGACTACCAGAGCATCTTCCTTTGACATAGCTTAGCATTTTGGCAGGGTCCTGCAGTTGTTCCGGGGTGAATTTCCAGATCATTTGAGGAGAGAAGGTCTCCAAATACTGGCCCATATCTTCCCACTTCCCGTGCCACTCAACATCATCCGCTCCCAGGGCAGGCCTCCAGCAAGTCTCCTTAGAGAGCCCAGTTCTGACCCTAAACATGGTGTATACAGTACAGAGGAGACAAAGCAACACTAACAGCAGGATTATGCTGTCCCTAACATCAAAAGGAAGCTCAATATTTTCAATGATTGTTGTAGCAGAGGTGAAAAGGTGGAAGTAACCATCTCCGCCTGTTTTCCCCACAGTCTGGGTGCTATTTTTAATGAGACCCCAGAGGTAACAACCCAAACCAGGACAGGCAGACCAGACTGAATATACATTCACAATGAAATTCATTGCTTCTGATGTTATGACAACATAAACATAGTATATTAATAAAGCAATTTTGATTCTTCTCCCTGGTACTAAAGAGAGCATCAAAACAGGCACATGGTTCCCCATGTGTCGAAATATGAACAGGCCCAGATACACGATCCACATGAATACATCAAGCAACATGGTAGTCAGGGAGTTTCTGTACCCAAATACACAAAATGAAATTGTAGTTCTGACTTCTCTCTCGTGCCCCACGTTGGGCGCCAAAAGATGTGCTGGTTTGAAGGTGAACCAGCAGGGGAAATGAACTCACCACGAGAGAGATTATAAGTCAGACCTAAAATTTAATAATAATATTACAATAACAACACTGATACACAAGGGAAATTGCTTTCAACTCACAATACCCCAGCAGTATAACCCAGTGTCCTGGGGCACAAACCCAAGGGGGTTTGTTTGCCCTTGTGCTGAGACCCCTGTGGCTCCCCCAAGTCCAGAGCAAAAGGAAAAGAAAAACCTGTTGGTGCAGGCGAGGGCTGTGGTCTGGGCGAGAGCGGTGATCTCCTGCTGTCGAGGTCCTGCTGCTGCTCTGGATCCGACGAGAAGGGGCTGAGGTCTTCTTACCCACCACTTATGTACCCTCAGGGAGCACTCAGTCCCTCCCCCTGGGCGGGGACTCACACAATGGGTGATTAACTCTGGGAGCCAGGGGTTGTTGAGCTGTTGATGGCCCATTAGCAGCTCCACCCCCCTCAGGCTGGGTGTGAAGTGATAATGGCTCCCTGGGCAGCTGCTGCTAATGGCCCATTGTCCTTGGGGAATGAATAGAGGGGGTGGAATACACAGGTTTGATCACCACCACACAGGGTTAGCTGGTCCCTCCAGCTGAACTAGGACATCACTGCATCTCAGCAGAGAGCTGCAGCTGTGGGACAGTTCCAAGGCAAGAGCTCAAAGCCTTGGGTATGAACAGGATCACATCTGAATAACACCGGATATATTCCAACCATGCTGTCTCTGCCAGGCTTCTGCTAGAACAGGTCTGTTCAGACCTAGTCTTCTGAAGGTGTTTAGCATCACCAGGTTTAGAGACAGCAAATCTGCATGTCCAAAAGAGAGTGGGGCTTATGCAGGCAGTGGCTGCAGCCCCTGTGGAGGCATCCATCTCCCCCCACCATGTGCAGAAGGGACCTGGCTCATCAGCCTGGGTGGTTAGACTTCTAATTATGCTTTGTTGGGATGATGGACAGAGGCTTTAGATTACAGTGAAAAGCAGGACAGGAAAGCTGGATGAGGGAGGTAGGAACAGAAAAGCTGGGGGAGGACATAAGCTTAGGTATAAATCTTCACCTTGCTGCTTCTTCAGCCAAGTCCTGAAAGGATTTCATTCCGTCTGGAAGCAGCAGTGGTTCAGGACAAATGTTTTTTGATTTCTTCCCTCCAGGTTGGAAAAAAATGGAAATGCTTGTGATTCTTAGCATCTCCACAAGGCCAGAGCTGAGAACAAGCATGGGTTGTGACACTGGTTGGAGCTGCTCCCTCTCAACACTGCAAGTGTCTGTCTCCTGCGGTCTGTCACATCCTTCATGTGTTGCAGGAGCATCAGGCTGAGTGAAAATCCTGGCAAAGCTTTCAATCTGGTGCATTGAGAGGAGCAAGAAAACTGTCTCCCCGTCAAAAATCCCTTACAACAGATGATTTGGTCAGTCTGGGCAGGGGAAAAAAATCCTCTGGCCTAAACAGGCTATTTTGTATCAACTGCTGTGCATCAGTGATGCCTGAAGGGCAGAGGCAGTCACAAATGGATCCATCAGTTTTTTGGGGGCCCAAAACCCATGGCCCTGAAGGAGTTGGCAGCAGCTCCTTGTGAAGCAGCAAGCCAGGGAAACTATGACTCTCACTGAGGTCAAGCTGTTTCACCCATGGCAGGATGGCAATGTCCTCAGCATCTCTTTCCCTTTCCATGCTGACAGCATGGAGCCATCTCACTTTTCTGCCACCAAAAACCAGCAAAGCTGGTTAATGCGGTTGCAGATTTCCCATAGTTGTCTAACTCCTGAAAGGGCAGTTGAACGAACAAGCTGTGCAGGGTGAGGAACACTGAAAGATCCTGGAGCAAACTGCACTGTTTGGCCACACACCTCAGGGGAAAAGAGTGATGTTCCTATCCTGCAGTGCCCCATAAATCCAATGTCACCTCTGCAGAGGGACAGATGCATATGGTGGGATGCTGTGGACCATTTTCTCCCTGGGAAGAGGGGGAAAGCCCTGCTGCAAGGCTCCTGGGGCAATGGGTGGCTGTGGCTGCAGGCTCCTCGCCAGCAGCTGTGCCCAGAGTGAGATCTGGAGGCCAATCTCACAGCCAAGACAGTACCATTCATCAGCACTCAATAAACAAAAGTGCCTTGCTGTTTTATCCAGGAGATAAGCATGCAGGGCATGAGATTGCTTTCCCTTATGCTCTCTGTGCTGAGCGTGGGAGCTTGGGTTGGCTGCCAAAGGAACCAAGACACTGCTGCTGTGGGACATGCTGTGGACAGGCGGGGGGGAATGGGGGCTGCTGGCTGTCAGGCAGCTCTGAAGATAGTCTCACAGGTGCTAGGCACTGGCAAGGTGCTGCCACTTGCTGGAGGCTGACAGCCCTACAGGATGTGTTGTAGGAGCTGGGCCATTTTGTAAGCCAGTACATTACATGTTACCCATTAGCACTTTAGGATCAACCCTACAGCTCTAGAAGTCAGTTACAAGTTCCACTTTTTTTTTTTTTACACACACCTGTGTGCCTGGAGCATCAAGGGCTTTCCTCCTACTATTTGTTACACATTTGAATCAAATAGCTGCTAAGAATATGTCTGCAGCCTCTTTCCAAGGAGCAATGGCCAGAGGGGACAGACAGACTATATATGCTGGTTCCCCTATGTGGTCTTGCAGCCATGAGCTTTCAGGAACAACAGATCTGGGTCTGGGGTTAAACCTGTCCTTTTCTCACATCCCATGCAGTCTCCAGCTACATTCACATCCCCTCTCACTTCTGTAATATCAAGTATCTGCACAGAAAATGAAACCAGACTTGCTGGGTCAGTTGTTTCTGGGTGATTCCCAGCATCCAAGCTGATGGCCAGCCATTAATCTGTTCGTTTTATTCATACTGTTTGGCTGTACTCTCAGCAGTCAAGTGCTGAATGCCTCCCTCAGAACTGCTGTGCTGTTACCTTTGGCAACACATCCTGTGGTCCCAATGGAGAATGAGACCAGGCTCAGCTGAGATCGATTTTTCCAGAAAACGATGTTGACCAGTGCTAATTATGTTTCTGCCTCTTCAATATTTATCAGTTAAATTGTCCACCAATGCTCTGATAATCATGTCCAGTATGGCCACAGGGCCAAGGGAGCGGTGACCAAGCTTGCGCAATTTGGGTTTTTTAAGTGTTGGTTTAATAACCACGCCCATCAGGTGCTTGGGGATTTCACCAGCACTCAATTTATTGAAACAGAAAACAATGCAAATGTGGAAGGAAGCTGAAAATGCAACCTCATGAAAGCCTCTTTCTTTGCAGAAGGAACTTGACCCATGTCCTTGCAGGGCTGAACCAGCCCCTGGCCACTCTGGCAGCCAGGCTGAAAGCAGCATGGGATTTTGCGACTCACTCAGGGCGAGCTTTGTGACAAGCTAAGCACAAACCTGGTACAATGCCCCCGTACGTGCCATGATGATGACAATATGGCCTTGTACAGGAGGTCTTGAGCTCTGCTCTTCACCTTGTATCAGGCATAGACATTGTTGCTTTTGAAGCTCCACTCTGTACCAAACAGTTTTAAATCTCTCTTGCATCTGTCAGAAGGAAAAATTTATGTCTGAAAGCAGAGGAAACCTTGACAACCTGGCACTTGCTGAATGTGAACTTTCTTCCTCTGCTTCCTTTTTTTATGCCCTCTCTTAAATGGTGCTGGAAGAAACGGGTCCTTTGCACCACACAGGTTACAAAGAACCATTGTTTTTATGCAGCAGAACCAAAAAAAAGATCGTGTGGTTGTAGTCCTCTTAGATGCAGCACAAAGACGGACAGTGTTAACCTCTTCTTTGCTAGGGGATGTTACTGTCCTACCAGCACATCTGTGGCATGGCATGCTGTGATTAACAGTAAAATCTGACTAAAATAGCTGAGTTCAGTTCAGCCTTTGTCTGAGCTGGAACAGTGCAATGAAATGCACTGCTGGCTTTACAAAACAGGGCAGAGCAGGGATGTGCCACACCAAGGAAAGGAGTGGGAAGGAGTTTTGCAGCTAGGGAGTGAGGAGGAGTGACTGCAGCTCCCCCACATTCTCTTGCTCTTCACCAAATTGGAGGAGCCTCATATCTGTGCCTGCCACAATAACCTGCCTGAAACCCTCCCCACACTGCCTGCTTTTCCAAGGTCATGGTGGAGACAAGGCTGCGGGCTGGACTGGCAGCTCTCTGCCCATAGCATTTGCATTTTTCTTCTGTGCTGGATGATCATTCAATATACACCCACAAAATGGCCATAGTACACAGGTCTCCTTCCTTGGTCAGGTACCACCCTTCTGGTGTGAGCTTTCTACCTTGTGTGCTGTATCTTCTCATGCTTTGTCCAGCCCAGGTTGAAAAGCACACAACCTGCTCTCCTTTTACCTACATCCAACTCATTAGTGCTGGCTTCTGATGTTTCACTGGCCTCTGGTTTACATCTTCTTCTCACCTTGGGTTCCAGGTCCCTGACTGTGATAACAAGTTCCTCTCATTTTCAGGTGCATGAACAACTGTGATGTTTCTGGGCTGTTCATTGTGACTCCACATAATTGTTGCTTCTTCTGTGTACACAATGTCCTTATTGGCCCTACATGCTCCTGGTAGCATCCTTGCAGTCACTCGTCTCTGATCATCTCCAATTCATTGCACAGGATATCTGTGTATCCATGCTCTGCCAGCTCCAGTGAGCCCTGGTGCAGAGCAGGTAACCTCATGCTCACTGTGTCTCTTTTTGGCTAGTGCCAAGTGTCTGTGAGCAGTAAGGGAGGCTCCTACAGATAGATATATTGCTCTGGAGATCTTTCCCTCTCTCCTTGATGGTGTTGCACCTGTGGATGTCATAGAATCGGAATGGTTTGGGTTGTGTTGCCGTAGAAGTCTGTAAAAAAGATTCCGAGCCAAGCTTTGTAGGAGATAAGATAATGGGCAGGCACTTTAATGAGCAACCCCGCTCATCCAGGAATACATCGACGCGCGCACAAGCAAGCTCTAAGTTCTATAGCTTTTATAATATAACCTATCCAATCACTACTGTCCACATGTCCAGTTCCACCTCTGTCCCCTCCCAGTTCCCACCCCCGTTGAATTGGGGCTGGGGTCGTTGGGACCCTCTGTCTTCATCCACCTCCTCTTCTTCAGTACACAAAGGTCTCTTGGACGCTCTCCAGGGCTTTGGGTCACACTGCTCCATGTTTATGTTCTCTTCTGATATGCTTTAATCAAGTACCTTGAGAGAGAGACTAAATAGCTGGCAGATCTCAGCTGCCTGTTCTGGAGCAGGGGTAGAGATAGAAGGACTTTGTGCTACAAGCTGCTAAATATTAATTCACTAAAATCTACAGCATTACATCTACTGTGTCTCTAAAATCTACAAAATATGAAAATTGAAAAGTTAAAAAAACCCTTTCGGCATCAGTTGGAAGGGACCTTAAAGGTCATCTGGTTCCAAGCCCCCTGCCAAGGAAACCTTTCACTGGACCATCTTTCTCAGAGCCTCATCCAGCCTGGCCTTGGAACATTTCCAGGGATGGAGCATCCACAACTTTTCTGGACAACCTCACCACGCTCACAGCAAAAAACTTAGCCATCCCAAGAGGCACAGAGATCTGTTTGGCTACTTCTGTTTTCCTTACCTTCATGCTTAGTTTCCAAACTGTGCTGAAACAGTCCCCTGGGCGTTTTGTCCCAGCGAGGACTCAGGCCCCATAACACTCCTGCAGCCACAATGGAGCCTTGCAACCCCAAAGTGATACCCATGGGTGGCCTGGTGCCTTTCCTGAGGGGCAGCAGGCACCACAGCACCGTGACCCAACCACCAGGTCCTTATCCTGAAGGGAATCATGGAATCACAGAGCATTCTGAGCTGGAAAGGATCCACAAGGATCATCGAGTCCAACACTGAGCCCTGCACAGGACATCCCAGAGAATCCCACGTGCCTGTGAGCGCTGTCCAAACGTTCCTTGAACTCAGACAGGCTTGGCACTGTGACCACTTCTCTGGGGAGCCTGTTCGGGTGAAGAACTTTTTTCTAACACCTCACCTCACCCTCCCCCGACACAGCTTCAGGCCATTCCCTCGGGCACAGGTGGCACGTTTATTATTTCGCCCCGTGTCCCCCCTCGACGATGGGCTGGGCTGGGCCAGGGCGGCCGGCGGGGCGGGCGGGCTGCGGGCACTGCCGAGGGGCGCATCCCAGCCCCGTTGCCATGGGGACGCGGCGGCCGCCCCGGCGGGGAGGGACCGGCGGCTGTGCCTGCGCCGAGCGCGGCCGGAGGGGGCAGAGCTGAGCCGGGCCGGGCCGCGCCGCGCCAGGAGCTCCGCACCCCGCGCCGCACCGTCTCCGGCCCCGGCGGGAGCCGCCGCCGCTGCCCCGGTAAGTGCGGGTACGGCCCTTCCCCGGCCCTCCGGAGGCGCCGCCGCGGGGCCTGGCAGCCCTCCTGCCGCCGGGGTGACGCTCTTCTTCCCCGGCCTGGCCCCTGCTGCCCCGGCCCCGTCGCCGCTTGCCCCGGCCCCTCAACTAAGGGCTGTCCCGGGCGCCCTTCCTGCACCCCCGGTTCCTGGGGGACCGTCCCCTCGCCCTGGGGCTACGGGCTGCCCAGGCCCGCTGGATCCCTCCGGCACCCCGGGGGCTGCGGGCTGCCCTGGCCCGCCACTTCCCCTCCTCACCCCCGGAGGTTTTAAGGTCCCCCAGACCTTCCCCGGGGCGGAGGTCCCTCTGCCGGCACTGAGGCCCGGGGCTGGTCCCCCCCGCGCTGCCCGTGGTGCGGGGCTCGTCCTTGCGGGGCGCGGGGGCTGCAGCTGCGGCGCGCCTTCCTCTGCCTGCCCGCGCCGGGGAGATTGCGGGCGACACGTGTGCGGTTCCACCGAACCCTTCAATGCCCCGCAGCTCCCGCTTTTTATGGTGAAAGCGATTTCCGAATTTCGCCGGGACTTCCGATTTCTGGGCTGATTCGTAGGATTCTCTGTGCGCCCCGGTCCCAGCGCAGGGTCCTGCACCTAAGCCCCTCTGAGCTCCTTCCAGACTCTCCTAAGCCAGATCTCTGCCTCTTTGAGGTAGGTCAAGGTTATTGTGCTCTTTATTCAGTGGATGAGGAAAGTGGAAATATGAACAGACTGGGGGTTTTCCTCAAGGTCACCATGGGAATTGGACCCCAAGCATCCTCTCCTCTCTCGCTGCACCCTCTGCAGCTCCTGTGCTCCTGCTGGGTGAGGGCAAAGTTATGGAAATCAGATTTTCCCTTGCCCTGGGCCTCTGTCTTGAAGAGCTTCTCAGCGTTTAGTTTCTACAGCTTGCCAGGTGTCAGAGCAGGATTCCAGCTTTATTTATTTGGCCTAATATCTTGTAGCTATTAAGTGTTGACAGTTAAATACTGGATGTTTTTACCATAGTATGTTCATGTCTGAGAGTCTCGATGCCGTTGGGATCTGACTCATGGCATTGCTGCTGCTGTTCGGGTGATATCTGCAGTGATTTTTGATCACGGCAAGAAACTGTGGCTTTGCCTCTCAGAACTCGCTTCTTGGCAATGGCGAGCAAAAAGCAATTGAACTAGAGTGGTACTCGGCTGATAACTGTATCCTGTGGGACTGGGTGGTGGTTGTCTTGTTCTCTGCTTGTGTTTTGCCTTGCAGGCTGTTAGAAAAGAAGGCGTAGACGAGTTTTAATAGGAGGAGTTACTCTAACCTCTTCCCCAGAAAATAAACACCAGGTTTTAATGAGGACTTACCACTCTGAGTGTCTTGTCTGAAGGATTTTTTCCCTGCATGCTACTATTGCTTGTTGTTCACACAGGTGCAGGGTTTTTTCTGGTGCCATGCCCTTGGGCTCATCTCTTCACTGAGTGCCTGTTGTAGTAAGATGAGTTATGTTTTGAGAGTGGTGGCGATCGGTGGCAGGGATGGATGGCCAAGTTGGAATAGGGAACAAATCTGTGTTGTAAATTGGAGCCCTGCGCTGCTCTGAAGGACAGTCTGCAGTCTTGTTTGATGCCCAGCAATCTTGTTAATGTCTTACTAAGATGCCAGAACTGTAGGAGATCCTCCTGCTGCCGTTTTATGAAGGAGTAGTGTGCTGTATTAGGTTACTAGAAGGTAGAAATCACTGGCAGCCTGTCAGGGCCATTTACTTCTGTTTTTCTGCCAAGATTTAAGTTAGTGGGCAAGATGGGGGAAATACCTACCTGCTGGCCAAGGTGACAGCAGCATATGCATGTGGAAGCAGCCCCTTGCTCACTTGTGTGTCATGTTTTGTGTTGTAGGTTTCTGACAGGGCAAAGGTGTGGTGGAGTGAAGGGACTGAGATGCAGCAACTGGCGTTCAGTGTGCCTTGAAGCCAGGGTGCCACGACGATTTGGAGCTGTGCTCTGAGGAGAGTGTTATAATGGGGAAAGTTTTGCTTAGAAGCTGTAAACATTTCACGTGCCTATAGAGTTGTTCTTACATAACTGTTATCACCTTGAGAATTGTGAAATAGTGGGAGGGAGAGATTTTCTGGCAAACGGTAGCAGCGCTTTTAGGTGAGAAAATGTGCTGTGTTTAACTAGAATAAAACGTGTATAGAGCCAGCATCCCTGACCAGGGGTCCACTTCTTAATATTCCGCTAAGAACAGCTTCTTGACAAGGGGTAAAGCCTGGTCCAGAGAACGTCTTTGTTGCAGGGTGTGTGATGACCATGCACTGCCCTTGGCAGCTCTTGAGGAGTGTATTTAGTGCTGATAGTTGGGTGTGCGGCTGCAGGTTGTGCCCTTGGTGGGGGGAAATGATGGGAGCCCCCAGACAATGAGCCTTATCAAGGTGCTGACCCTTTGCACAGCAAAGAGCATGTGAACCTTTGGCACTGTTCAGGTGATTGGACACTTGGACACAGCAAGAGCTGATGACTCAGCAGGAAGACCCCAGACTGACTGGGTGCACAGACTATAAGAGTATGAAAGCCCAAGAATGCCTTTGTTGGGGCTCCCTCCCTGAAGGCACCAGTGTTGGTTTTGTGTTGCTGTACCACAATTAAATTCCTCTAAGGATCCAGATATCTGAGACTCTGCTGTGGGAACCCCAGGGCTGAGCTGGTAAAGAAACCTCATCTGACTGTGTGAGTGTGGGGTGTGCAGGGAGATCAGTGGGGCACCTCTTGAGTCACTGGGGCTGCCTGGTGCGAAGGGCCTTCAGTCCCAGCAGCCCCTTGCTGGGACCCACCTGGTGTGGTGAGAGTGTGACTCCTGGAGTGGCTCCTGGATGGTCAGACAGGGAAGTTTCCTTAATACGCTCTGGGTTTTATATGAATAATCTGCAGTCAGGAGGCTGTAAGGGGAGTCACTGAGGAGTTCCTCCTTCTTCTTCAGCAAGGAGTGCCCGGGTGTGGTGTAGGGGCTGCATGGTCTCCATCTCCAGTCCTCCAAATGGCTAGGCTGTGGGTTTGCTCCTGAGCTGGTGGTTACATGTTCTACTGATGTTGGCAAACCTCTGGACTCTCTTTCACCCCACTGTGGAAATAAAATGCTCTTGGAGTGTAATTAGCAGATTTGTAGTACCTACTGGAAGGTGGTATGTCCTTTTGAAGTCTGGGGTATGCAAGGCTTGTATGGTGGGAAGAAAAGTTTAGCAGTGTTGAATGTAACTGTGGAGTGACTCTGGTCCCCTGGTGTCGTCTGACAGCAAGTCTACTTTGTTCCAGCATGATCCTTGCTTTTGTCACTTAATCCATGGACTCACTTGGGGGCAGGGAACCGCAAATCTTCTGCGCTGCAAACTTTCCAGTGCCAGCAAGATGCCCTGCACAGGGTGTATCTCATAATGGGCTGGGTTTATGTGCCTGAAATCACTTTGTGCTGCCAGAATGACAGAAGAGCTTTGAACTAGGCCCCAAGGGGAAAGGAAAAAGGGAGGAAAAATGCAGAATATTTTTGTGCCGTTGTTAGAAGGACTGGTGCTGGGGAGATGATGTGTAACCACATGTAACTTGTGATCCTGAGCGCTGCAGTTCATATGTTCAAATTTTTTTTATTTGCTTTGTTCTCCCCCAGCATGACATTTCTACACAGCTATGGCAGGTTGGTGGTATCCCAGAGCTGTGCACCTTTGGCCTTTACTGGAATAAGTAGATAAAGCTCTGGCAGAGGCAGTGGAGCAAATTTGGTTTGCACCAGCTGAGTTTGAGCTCAGTGGGAGTCCTCAAGCAATAGGAAGAACCTGGGCCCAAAGCCTTTTCAGCCTGTTACAAATTTGTTAATGTCCTGTTATGCTTCCAGTTGGACATGCTTTTCTCCCAGCTGCCTCTACTTCCCTGTTTAATCCTGCAATACTGTGTAAGGACAAATGCCTGCACTGCTCCTTCAGTAGTAACAGTGCACGATAGGGAAGAAATTGGTCACAGCATCCTGTCTTCTGCTACTGCAGGTACATAAGGGCTGGTAATTATTCCATTCCATATGCATTCACGTAAATCCTTAATGGTGTTTTCAGGAAATGCAAAAAAGCCTGCTTTAATGCCTGTGTTTGCATATTCAGGCTTTCTTAGAAGTGGCCAAACAACTGCACTACTGGAGTTGGGGGAGTTGGAATTGTCGATTAGTTATCATGGCAAAGGTTGCTGCCTGTTGGAAGCAGTGCATCATTTTTATTTGTTACTCTTGAACGTGTTGAACACCATGGCTGTGTTTCACTATACTTTCCTCATAAATGGCTGCATGGACTCGAGCCTTGCTGGAGCTGGTTGCCTTGTCTGTCTGCAGTGATACAGTGGGATGTAACTGCAAACTCCTCCTTGCCCCTGCCAAAGGGGTGTTTGAGGTCAAACAGGGCAGTGTGTTTCACCTTTCCTGGTGCCTGTGATTTGATGAAGCCATCCTGCTTTGGCACAGCTGAGTCCTCTTGCTGTGCCTGACTGGACTGGGGACTGTCATTTGGCCGTGTCCAGCTAACAGTGTGGCAGCATGCTAAGCTACTGCTATGTTGCTCCAGCTAATCCTAACAGCAGACAAATATTTTTTTCCTGTCCCCTTCTGTTTGCCTTCTAGCACAAAGATAGTGGAAGGAGGAGGTGGATTGAACTGTCCAATGCCAAACTTGGATGTTGCTTTAACCTTGCAGTATTGATTGCCTGGTAGTTCAGGTTATTGTGAAAATAAAGTAATAGAAGTACAAAAGCTTTAGAAAATAAGGCAAAACCCCAGACAAACCCAGTGAAAAGACCTTATCACTCTGGGTAGTTTGGATTTCTGTCTGGCAGTTTCCTTTTACACATCTGCAAATACAAAAGCTTTGAACTCTTGCTGTATTAGGAAAGCTGTCTACATGGAGATTATATCCTTGGGGAAGGGGGAGGCAACCAGGCAGCACTGCTTGTTCTGTATCAGAAGAAATGTGATGGAATACTGTTTGTTTAATTGGTTCTTGTTTGCATTTTGGTAGTGCTGTTGTGGGTGAGTGGCTATATCTTGCCAAACCTCCCTGTGCCCTGCTCTGTCCTTTGGCACTCATGCTGGTGTATGGAGTATCAGGAGAGCTGTCTAGATTTTTCTTTTCTGTCCTGTATCAGAGACATTTATCCAGAGGCAGGAGGAGAGAGGCTGGTTTTGACCAAGGTAAGCTTCCCAGAATAGCATGAATTTGAGGAGCTGGAGATGAGTAGTCACATCAAAAACTGTGCCTGCCTCACCTGGAGTTTGACTCCATGCTTGGGGCTCATACTTTCAATTTAAAGGCTGTCCCAGCTATCAGGAGCTTTGTGGACAAGGTGGGAAGACAGAAACGGAAGGAAATCTTCCCCACTTATACAGCTCAGTGGTGCTTCTGCACTAACAGGCTGGGAGGAGGTGTTTGGGAAGAAAGGAAGCATGTGCTTTTCTATTTTAATTAGAACACAAAGATAGGGGCTTTCAGCACATCATTTTAGTAAAAGAGAGGTGCTGTGCAAGTGAGCTATTGGGTTGGACCAAGCCAGAAGGAAGTCCAGTAGCTGTGATCCTTCATTTCTGAATTCAGCTGCAGCTTCCAGCAAATCCTTTTTGCTTTGACAAGGGACAAGGTGTGAAAGCTCCTAGCCAGGATGAGTGCTGGTTTTGTGTGGATAAGCACATGGAAGGAAGCAGTGGCGTGTGGTGTGCATAGTCTGGGGCAGAGCATCTTCATTTCTTCTGCTGCCAGGTACTCAGTCCTTGTCACTGTGGTGTCTGACACCTTACTGCTCTTAATGGGTGTGCTGCCTGCATGCTTTGGCACAGAAGAGGGCAGTTCCCTCTTGCCTGATGGGTATGGTGAGGTGGAAACACCTCCTTCAAGGACATGTGCAGACTGGGAGCATGTTTGGTGCCCTGTTCAATGCTGTACTCTTTGCTCTGCGATACTTAGGGATTTATAAAAAAGAAGGAATTGTGGTTTAGGGACAGATTGTGCCAGGGGCTAACTGTGAATTTGGGTACTGCTTTCTTCTTTGCTACAGATTTAGAGCCTGACCTGGGATAAACACTGAAATGTCTGTCTCTGACTCTGTTCCCTACAATCAAAAGGCGACAGCAGCACTTCCAGGGTTTTGCCACTTACACAGTGGCAATGACAGCTGTTGCAGAAGGTATGATCTGATGTAGTAAATGGCCTCTTCTTCTTTCCTTTTTCAGTTTGTGTTGGATTTCTCATGGATAGGGGTAGTAGCTTCTTTTTCCATGCCTTAGATAAGCTGAGCTCTTCTCTATAAGGCAACAGGAGCACTTGTTGGTTCATCTTATCCTTCGGGAGTAGCTGTTGCTTATGAAGGCTGTTTTCTAAGGATAGTAGTTTTTTCAAAGGACATAAAACTCATTGTGATGGCCTGACCCCTTTCCCCTGAACCATCCCACGTGCCTTATTAGCAGCCTGACATGAGCAGCTGTTGTATTTTTAATTTTTTTTTTTTATTTTTTCAGAAACTTACAATGTAGAATCACCGGTGCCCAACTCTGATTCTTCAAAACTAGTGGAGAGCTTTAAGGAAATAGCTTGGATACTGAAGTGATAAGCACTCCAGAAATGCCAGACGCTATATAAACAACTAAAATCAGGCCCCGGCCCTTCCTGAGAGAGAGATGAGTTGCAGAAATACTTCAACAGATGGTCTGAATTTGGCTTTGAAAGGGGGAAAGAAATGCCAGGCCGCTGCTGATCTGTGTGTGGGCGTGTGCCCGAGTGCACCATGCGGCGTGCAGCCTGCCAGCACCCTCCTGGGGAGGCTGAGCAGACTGCTCCTGCGACTTCCATGTGCTCAGGAGGCACCTGTGCACTGCTGACTCAGCCTCTGTGGCTCTGTCTCTCTGTGGTGTGGAGCTTGCTCTGCACCTCTGGTGTGCCCACTTGTCAGGCTGCTCTGGTGGAGGTGAGCAATGGCCAGTGTGCAGAGGCACGGGGTCAGCTCATGGAGAGAGGCTGTGGAGCTGCTGTGCAGCTTGTGAGGCTTTGCTTGGCACATGGGTGAGATTGTAGGAAGGCTGTAGGGTGATCTGCCATCGGGTTGTCTCTTGTGTTGATGCAGTTACCTGGACCTGTGTCAGTGCAAATTGAAGTGGTCTGGAGCTGGAATCAAGTGGATCAGCTGTGGTAAAAGGTAAAACTGTTTGGACACACATCTGTATATATGTGAGCTGGAAAACTTGCTGGCAGCTTGAAAGGACATGGGATAGGAGTGGATTTACATGTCATAGTTGGGGACCCTGATGAACTCTGGCGGAACTGGCTGCTGTGGCCAGCCTTCACTTTCCCTCTCCCCTGATGAGGTATAATGATCTTGCAGGGGAAGAACATGGGTTCCCCAGCTGGTGCCAGACCTAGGGTCATGACACTAAGCATGGCAGGAACAGAGTGGTGCATCATGTTATGAGTGGGCTCTGCTGTGGGGCAGGCAGGTTCCTATGGAGATCATGGATTGAAGCCCAGAAGTCCCTTGTCCAAGGACCTCTGGAGCAGGATGGTGTGTCTGGTTCCTGCATTGCCAAATGGTTGTTAGTCTCCTGAGGCAATGTGGCTGTCATGCTGCTCACTGGCATGACAATTCCTTGTGTCTACTGCTGTTCCTGGCACGCACTCTTTGGTGAGACAGTGTTGGTTGGTTGGTAGAGCAGAGTTGTGAGGTGTCCTTCAGGGATGATTTTTGTTTGGAAACTTCTAAAGACAGGTCTAATTCTTAAGCAATGTAAGGTGAATTGCTTTGCTGAGGATGTGTCAGGTGAATTGTCCTGGATACATCTGGCAGGTAGCAGCATTGCACTGCCAGGTAAGGCATTTAATGTCCAGAGAACAACGTTTTTTCCTCTCACTCTTTTTCCTTTCTTGTATTACCCGTCTCCTTGTGCTCTGTTTAGGTGACCAGGACTGCATGTGTTTTCACTTGCCTGGTTACAGTCCCCTTGACAGTTCCCCCACTTGTCACGGAGCACGTATGAGTTTCCCTGGAGGAGCTGCTAACCCCTTTGGGAGCAGCATGACCCATGTGGGGCTGCTGATCTGTGTTTAGCTAGGAACCATTTTGCTATGATCTGAACAGCTTTGACACAAACAAACAGCTGAGGTGGGGAGGAGAGCAATGCTGTTTGTGATGCAGGAGCGGAGCAGTTGTGTTCACGTACCCCTACAGCAAAGGGGCTGGCAGCGGCAGTATCCTGTGGCTGAGAGACAAGGAATATTGATTAACATGACATTTAAGTGGCATTTCTTCTAGTGTCCTGGGAGCATTAGTCAAATTCTGCCTTCAGCTCTGAGAAGTAATGAGTTAAGCTTTCTTCCTCAGAAAGGTCTCTGGCTGCTGCTGCAAAGTGTTTGGGAGGCTGGGAGATGTCCTTTTGTTATCCTGTCAACTCTGTGTCTGGTCCTTTGTACGAAAGGCACCTGAAATACAGCCTTGGCTCTGGCAAGCAGCCTGTGCACCAGTGTTTGTGTGCTTACATGGCGGCTCCAGCTCTGTGCTTCTCAGTCACCTTGCCTTAGGTGGAGCCCAGCTCCTGACTCGAAAAGATGACACAGGAGGGAGTATGTCCTTTCACACCCTGGGGTCCTCTTTCATTAACCTGCAATATTTTAACATTGGTTCCCATGTTGGTGGCTGGTGCTCTCAGGGCACTGTGGCTTTGCTCCAGGGGCAGGGTCTGGGGTTGGATGGATGCTTTGTGGTTCCAGTCAGGCTCAAGCTGTCCCTCTTTGGGACTCCAAGTGGCAGCTATCAGTGGACACATAGACCCACAGGACTCTAGATTTGTAGGTCTTTTAAATAATTCTGCCGAGGGTCCAGAAGCTCCTATTTCCCAGGCTTCCCTGCAAGGATTCTTTTTCTGCTTCATTGTTGTTTATTGGTTTATTTTTTTTTCCTAGTTTGCACAGCAGGCAGGCAGCCATTCCTACTTCTCTCTGCTTGGGCCTTGGACAGCAGAAGCATTTGTGTGTTTGCAGCTACATATTGACCTAGAAATAGGCCTGGTCCGAAATAAATTCTTCAAGTTGCTGGTGGAGGGAAGAGCTCCCTTCTCTTTGGCAGTAGTGATTGAGTAACATGTTGTATGAGAGATGCAATTTACAGGGCCTAAAAATCCGTGGTACTGTTCCCTTCATAAGAATATTTACAAACACACTGTCAAGACTGCACTGAACCTGTAGCAGTGCCTCTTTGTGGAGGACAAACTGTGTTGTGGTACTCCTCCCGCAGGACTAGATCTCACCTGGTGCCTGATTGTAGATTATCTCTTGGAGAGGGAGACACAGCATCATGTCCTTGTAACACCCTACAATTCCTGTAGCATAGTCCTTACTGCCAGAGAAAGGTGATTGCTTTTCAGGTTTCCTCGGGATGGACCTGTATACTGCCAGATAGATGCACGTGGTATAGGAAGAAGGAAACAGAAGGGAAAAACCCCAGCGCCTGTGCTTTGCTCCAGGTACAGGCACCTAGTGTTCACAGGAAAAGCATATGCTTCAGAAAGCACTTGGTGAGCATGTGTCCTTGGAGATGCAAAGAAGTATGACCCACTTCCCTTCCTCTTCCCCTTCCTATCCCTTCCTTGCGTGCCAGGAAGTGGTGGCGGTGCCTAGCAGGCACCCGTAATGTGAATGTAGCTGATGCTGAGCCCTCCCTGCCAGGTGTGGCAGAGGTGAGGGATCTGGTTAACCTTGGACTGGAGAGATGGGAGGCTTCTCTCTGAGCATATCTGAACCTTGCTGGGATTGTGTCTCCTTCCTGATGCTTTTTCCTGATCCTTTTGCTTTTCTCTGCTGCTCTGGTCCTGTTTCTGAAGGCTTCGTTTCCTATTTTGACCTAAGTGGTGTACGCAGTCCTGCCTGCTTGCCTCCATTGCCAGATAGGTTAAGGGAGCCTGTTGGGATTGTGTAACTTGGTTAAACTCCCACTGCAGACTCTGCATGCTGCTGTCTGATCAAGCTGTCCTAGCTGACTTCAGGGACATAGAGGAGACAGGTCTGTGTGAGGAGCAGCACATGGCTGGATGCTGGGTGACTTGCAGCCCTTGGTGCTGCTCCATGGCTTGAGGCCGCTGGGGCTGTGTGGTCCCTGTGGGAAAGGGATTGCCTGCAAGGTCTCTGGCTCACAGTCCCAAAGCAGCAGGGTGTCATCCCAAGGCTTGTGACGTGCTCTGGGGCACAGAGGTAAGAAGATACAAGCTGGCTGGACCTTTGGAGGGAGGATACTGTGTCTATCATTGCACTAAAGACTGGATGAACGAGCAGGGCCTTTTGCAACCCTAACCAGGCAGCAGCTGGGCTGAGCACACGGTAGGGTGTCAGTCACAGCACTCCTGTGCTGCTGCTCAAAAGCTGTGTCAAGGCAAGTACTTTCCAAGCTCCCTCTCAGCTATTATGAAAGAGCCTGGGTTTGCTGCACCCTTCTCTCCCTTGCCCTCAGGGCATGCTGGGCTTGTTTGAATTAATGTAATTAGCGCATGCCTTATTAGCTCACTAAGACACAAAGAACTCATGTATATTTGTAGCCAGGTTAAGCAGCCCCTATTAATTTAATAACCGTGTCCTCCTCAGTGCATGGCAACAGTTAATCACTGGTGATGACTCAGGACCAGCCAGTATGGAGGAAATTTGGGCAAGGTGTATTATGTGTGCGGTTCTCTTTTATTGTTTTGTATTTTTATTAATGAGTGGAGCTGTGAAGGGAGTTAAGAGCAAGAAGGGAACTTTCACTGCAGGTTTACTAAGCAGCCAGCCCTGGGTATTTCCTATGCTCTGCTGACTCTAGGAAAGGATCTGTAAAATGAATCAGCGAAATATGACACAGACTGGGAGGCAGAAATAAACTTTAGCAACCCATGCTTGAAGTCTGTTCCAATCAGGTTATATACTATTTTACTTCATTGTCTACCCTATTTCCCCTTGGTGAATCCTGGGACAGAGGAAGTAGCTAGTGTATTCTGGCGCTGCTCGTATCGGAGACTGACAGAGCAAGGTTCTCGTGAAAGGACAAAAATAGTTGCAAGCAATTTAATTTTCTGCAGCACTGTGGGCCTTTTACTGGTCTGGGACTTGCCACACACAGCACTTAGCTAGGTCCTGTGGAAAGCTGTCAGAATGCTTGCCACCGGGTGTTGTGTGAATTTGAATGTTTTTTTTGGGGGGGTTGTTTGTTTTCTTGATTGGTTTGGTGGTTGTTGTGGGGTTTTTTTATTTGTTTTCTTTTGTGTTTTTTGTTTGGTTTTTTTTTTTTCACAGAAGCACGGGTTATGGTTTCTGCTCCCCCACCCTGTAATGATGCAGTCCAGAATGGTGCCTTGTGTCTCTCTTCTGGTAGTCCTGCCTGTAGCATAGTAAGAGTCCTGCACTGCTTCTAAAACTAGTGAGTTAAGCCCTTTGGGGGCTTTTTTCAGCCAAGACCACTATTCACACAAAGAAGACTTCCTGCATTTCTTCTCTTCTTCCCCTTTCTGCCATGATTACAGGTCATGCTCTTTGTTGTGAGCGTGAGCTGGAAGGAGGAGCAGGAAGAATGGTACTGAAAAGCAGCTGATACACTTGCACAGTTTGGTGAGGTTTTCTACAAGCTGTTGGGGTGAGATGCAGCTATCCTCCCTGCTCCTCCCCCTTTTTACTTTACTATTTCTGCCAAGTAAATTTGGGCTTTCAAGGCCTGGACTGTTCCCAGTCATCATGAGCTTGTGCAGAACCATCACTGGGAAGATGAGGCTGTTACAGGCAGAGGGGCAAGGAAACCCCATGGAACTGGACAGAAGTGTGTATGTACTTGTAATGATGATCCCTCTTGGTGCAGCTGGCAGAGGACCAAGTCGTGTCCAGCTCCTAACAGGTGCATTGCAAGGGGAAAAAAAAAGAAGAAAAAGTCTGCAGGAAGATAAACAGCTCCTGGGGTACCTCAGAGTGATGATTTTTTCCCCCTCCCTCCCCTTTCTTTGCTTCAGGGGCAGGAAGGGAAACTGCTTGACTTGATGGGTAGGAGGCTTTTCATGCAGAATCAGAGCAGCTGGCTTAGAGCTGTGGGCTGCTTGGCACACACCAAGACAGGAGGTGATGGGATAGAGTTTATTTTCTTCCTAGTAGCTGGTATGGTTCTGTGGTTTGGGTTTAGTATGTGAACAATGTTGATAACACCCTGATATTTTCATTGCTGCTAAGTACTGCTACTCTAAATCACGGACTTTCCATTTTCCCACGCTCTGCCCGTGAGGAGGTGCACAAGACACTGGGAGGGAGTATGGCAGCAGGAGAGCTATGACATAGTTGCCATCATGGAAACATTTGTACATTAGAAAGTGCTTTGACTGTCTAGAGCTCAAGGATAGTGATAATCAAGTTGAGCGCCTTTGGGTGAGAATCAGTGGGAAGACTAATAAGGCCAACATCCTGGTGGGAGTCTGTTATAGACCACCCAACCAGGATGAAGAGGCAGATGAAATGTTCTGTAAGCAGCTGGCTGATGTTTCATGCTCACCAGCCCTTGGTCTTGTGGGAGACTTTAACTTGCCAGATATCTGCAGGAGGGACCCTAGGAGGTTCCTGGAGTGTGTGCAAGGTAACTTCCTGACACAGCTGGTAAGTGAGCATACCAGGGATAGTGCCCTACTAGACCTGCTCTTTACAGAGGAGGGCTGGTGGGAGATGTGGTGGTTGGAGACCATCTTGGGCACAGCAATCACAAAATTACAGTGTTTTCAGTTCTTGCTGAAGTAAGGAAGGAGGTCAACAAACAGGTCCAGGAAGGCTGAACATACTAAGAAGGAACTAAGAACAAAATGAAGGCCAAGGAAAATCCCCATCCTTTGTTGTAAGCTGTGGGAAACAGTGACAAAGGCTGAGGAAAAGTCTGAAGTACTTAATGCCTTCTTTGTCTCAGTCTTTAACAGAAAGATTGGTGATCCTCAGGGTAACTGGCCCCTTGAGCTGACAGGGATGGAGAGCAGAGTAGATCCTCTGCAGTCAGGAGGAAGTAGGCAGTGCCGTACTGTGCCAGCTAGACAGCCAAAAGTCTATGGAGCTGGGTAGGATTCACCCAAGGGTGTTGAGGAAGCTGGCACAATAGCTCACCAAGCTACTCTGTGTTTATCGTAAGTCCTGGTTAACTGTGGAGGCCCCCATTGACTGGATGTTGGCCAGTGTGACACCCATCTACAGAAGGATCGGAAGGAGGATCTGGGCCTGTCAGCCTGATCTCAGTGCTACAGAAGGTCGTGGAGCAGGTCAACTTTAGTGCAATCACACAGCACGTACAGGACAACAGGGGATAGGTCCAGCCATCATGGGTTTAGGAAAGGCAGCTGCTGCTTGACCAACCAAATCTATTTTTATGACCAGGTGACCTCCCTTGTGGATGAGGGAAAGGCTGTCTATCTACCTGGATTTCGGTAAATCCTTTGATACTGTCTCCCACAGCATTTTTCTGAAGAAACTGGCTGCCTGTGGCTTGAACAGATATACTCTTTGCTGGGTAAACAACTGGTTGAATGGCCAGGCCCAGGGAGTGGTGGTGATGGATAGAGTTACATCCATCTGGTGGCCAGTCACAAGTGGTGTTCACAAGAGCTCAGTACTAGGGCCACTCCTGTTTATCATCTTTATCAATGATCTGGATGAGGGGATTGAGGGCACCCTCAGTATGTTTACAGACAACATTAAGTTGTGTGGGAGTGTTGTTCTGTTGGAGACACTGCAGAGGGATCTGGACAGGCTGGATTGATGGGCCTATGCCAACTGTATGAGGTTCAACAAGGCAAAGTGCTGGGTCCTGCACTGGGGTCACAACAACCCCAATGCTGTACATGGGGCAGAGTGGCTGGAAAGCTGCCTGGTGGAAAAGACCCTGGGAATGCTGGTTGACAGCCATCTGAATATGAGCCAGGAGTGTGCACAGGTAGCCAAGAAGGCCAATGGCATCTTGGCCTGTGTCAGGAATATGTGACCAGCAGGACCACAGCAGTGATTGTCCCTCTGTACTCAGCACTGGTAAGCCCACGCCTTGAATCCTGTATTCAGTTTTGGGCCCCTCACTGAAAGAAAAACATTAAGGTGCTGGAATGTGTCCAGACGAGGGCAATGGAACTTCCCCAGCTTTCAAGGAAAAAAGTCTTTTCTAGTGCTGCATGCAGTGTTCTGAGAAAAAAACATATCTTGTGACATGAAGGTGATGGTCATCCATAACAGTTGGTCCTTTACAGGCTCCTTGACTTAGGGCCATCATCAGGGTCTGAAGGCCTAGAATAGCATCACATGCATCCTGCATGCCCTGTGCTAGTCCCGAGGTAGGGCTGCCAGCTTTCATCACAGAGTCCACAGTGGGCACAGCACTGACCTGTGCTGTCAGTCCTTCCGCTTTGGCAGCCTTAGGTTTGGCCACAGTCAGCTGGCACCATCCCAGGACTACACTCTTCAAGGCATCTGACAGGAACAGTGCTGTGTTGGTTTGAGTGTTGCTGTGGTGAGATACTGCTGCAATTTGGCCTGAAAAGATGCTTATTTCTCTCAACAGGGCCACTGGCACCCCTTTCTTTCAGAGGAGAAAGGTGAAAGCCAAGGACCCTGGTTTTGTTGCTGATGGGGAATGAATGGTCCCTTTCATGCCTTGGGACCTAAACTCAGTGCTCTACCTCATTCCTACTGAGTGAGCTAGAATCTGACCCTTGCTTTTCCTTGAGCTTCTTGGTTGGTTGTTTTTAATTACTGTTTTGTACATGGTGTTTATTTTAAGTTAGGAGGAGGGAACTTTTTTCTACTCTGTTGGTCTCTTGGCCAAGCACCCAAGTGAGGGATTTGCACCCTTTAATTTCTCCATGATATGTCCTTTCAGATCAAAGGGTTGATCTGTCTGCCACTATTAGATGGCTCTCCCTTGACCGCCACAGATTATTGAAGAGAAATTCTTTACGTAAGTTCATGATTGTTCCCGCAGCTCTGTCTCCCATCTGCCAGACTCCCAAATGTTCAGTGAAGTTGTCCTCTTTCTTCAGCTAGTGCTTCATGTCTCTGAAGCTGTAATTTCATAGAAACTGGTACAAAGAGCAGATCCAGAGGAAGGTGGATTTAAAAATATTTGGAAACACACCAGTTCAACATGTGACTACGTGATTTCTAAAGTGGCACTTGTAAAGGGGCATTACTGGCAATAACCACCCACTTATGTTGTCCAGTAATGTCCAAACTCCACTTGCTTGTACACTGGCATGATCATGTGTGGGCAATTTTTCTGTCAATTAGCTTGTGCTTCCACTTGTTGGCTCTTCAGCTGCAAAATAACTTAGCTCATTATAATCTTAATTTAAATAATTACTTGTGTGCATATATATGGTTCATTGTGTTTGTTTATGTGTTACTTGTTCTGTAGGTACTTTTTATGGATCCCTTTGAACTGGTGGAGGGACTTGCAGGTCTCTACAGACTAAAGATTGAAACTTGCCACTGTTTTCATGCAACATGCTGGGCCTGACTTTTTGCTGTGGCCATGCCCTAATCTTGTATCACCACATCACTGAAGATTGTATGATGAGAGGAATGGAAAGGTTTTTTTGCCCTCCGGCACCTACTACGACGCCAAGTTTGCCTTTGAGCATAAACAGTTTTCCTAAATTTAGAGGCTATTTACTTATGTTGTAAGTGTTCAGAGGAATGACAGGAGAGCAGGGCTGCAGCATACTTGATGTGGCATTTGTGCAGTACAGAGGAGCCAGGTCTCTTGAGGCTCGTCCACTAGACCAACTTGCCTTTTTGAGAACTTGGAGAGGAGGTGGGTTGAGATGGGAAGAGCGTCAACAGCTCCCATGGGTTTCCTTTGCTCCTCCACGTCTTGCCAGGGGTTAGATGAGGACTTTTAGACTTGTATCTCTCTTGCACTGCTTTCAGAGTGTGTTTTAATGTGTTGTCCTCCTATGGAGCAGGATTCTGCTATGTGCTCTCAGTAAGTTGACTGCAAGCTCATTTGTCCTGCTGAAACCTTCCCTCTGGTTCCTTCAGCTTGGCAGCTCTGATGTCCCGGATAGCAAAAGTTCCCACGTGAACTCTTGAGTGCGTCACTTCTCCAAAGGGCTGTCCTTACTCATCCCGTCTTGCAATTCAGTTGCAAAGCCTTCAGGACAGGAACTTTTCTTGACTGAAGGTCAGTGCAGCCTCTAAAATAACAGATCCCAGATGCACACTGGGGCCTTTTGGTGTGCTGCAGTACTGATACCCAAGTCCAGTTTCAAGATGAGGTCAACTTTCTGTCTCTTGATCCAGGGTAGTTTCCCAAAACATACAAAGTTGAAGGGTATATCTGGCCTCTCAAGTCTCTGTCTTGGCAGATGGCTTCACAATGAGCAGCTGCCCCCTGTGAACTTTTCTGCCCAGTCAAAGTGGGATGTGATCTGGTAACTGGAATGTGATCTGATACAAGGACTATGAAACTAGACTCTGTTTCCTGAGCTGTCTTGGAGTAGATCTGAGGGGTAGGAAACTCATTTAGGAGAGAGATCATGCTGACGCAAGAAGATGCCTCCATGGGACTCCCCTTGTTAAGTAATGAGGCAAGTGGCTTCTGCTCTAATTTAAGCAAGTTGGTGTTTTTTTTGCCTTAAGAAGCTCTCCAGGTCAGGAAGGCACTTTTCTTGCTGCTCACAGTGCTTTTTGGAGGCCTTTCTCCAAGTCTTTGCTCTCACAAAGGCAACAGAAGGAGCTTGTTGTCTTGACTTACTGTAAAGCACTTCTCAGCAAAGCAGAAAAAGTTGCATGATGGTGTATTGAGAATGGGGGACCACTCTGTTGCTTCCAGAAGGATGGAGAGCCCAAAGGGAAGGGAGTGTGAAAACTCTGTGTGTTCCTTCTGCTCCTACTGCCTAGAGGCAGGAACATCCCCACCTGCTTCCCTGCTCTTTTGTCCTCTTGCTTTCCAGTAATACCTGCTGCTCCACTCTGATGCTTGCTTTGGAGTCAGCAGCTATGTTGGCTTTTCCCACAGTGACTGAGACCACGCAGACAGAGGAACAGTTTCTAAGAGCAGCTGAGTGTCTGCCTGATGTCTTTGGTAACTCTTTTCCTCTGTGTTGAGGTGGTTCTGGTGACAGAGGGCAGCAGGTAATTCTGGAGAGAGAGAACTGCCTCCAGCACACAGTGGGATTTTTGTCCTTGAGGTGGGAGGGTTGGTTCTGCCAGCTCAAAAGAAGTTCTTGAGTGCTAGGCCCTCTCCCTCTTTGGAGAGTGAGGTGGGTGGCTGCATTTTCAAGGCCAATTTTGTCTTCTTGACTGCTGTTATGTGTGTCTCTTGGAATCTCAAGTTGATCCTGGTGGAGAGAAGAATTGTAACACTGCACATGCAGTATCGGAATACAGGACATTGCTGTAGTCCCAGGGTCTTGCAGGATTGTCCCCATGACATTTCTAGCACGGTCCTGTTGTGACTCCTCTCTTTACAACTTTATGGGTGACCACAGTGATTTGCATGGGTCAAGGATGTGGCTGGTGGGTAAGTACATCTTACGTTGGACTGTTTTTGTTCAAGGCTTATTTTTTTCCTAAGCCTGAATGTAGTTGTAGGCACAGGGTGTTTCTCAGACTACCAGCTGTGCGTCTGAAGGTGAAGGATAAGTCAGTGATACAGCTGGAATGAGAGCTCAGAAGCCTTTACTGCTAATCAAGAGTTTTGTTCCCCTTTTTCCCCTCAGTGGGCATCCAGGTAAATTTGTACTGCCACCAGCTGTGTTTGCAAAGCTGAACACTTCTATAACAAGCCCTCAGCCAGGGAACTTGCCTGTTTTTTTGTGGCATGTGGGAGATGTTTTGCAGAGTACTCATCACAAGGTCTCACAGCAGGAAGAGGTTAAGGCTCCCCAGACTGAGCCCAGCACACAAGGTCAATGAAGGCCGGATGTGGTGGCAAAGTTTGCCTCCTGTTTTGCAAAGTTGCCCGCCTGACTGTTTTCACCACGATGGGAGGGAGTGGAAGGGGGTCACCCTGAGCAGATGAAGGGAAGCCACACAAGACAGAGGTTGTGGAGGGTGGGGACTGCAGGAGCTGAGTGTTCTTGCGAGGGGCTGTCAGGAAGGAGTGCTGGGATCTCTGTGCTGGGATTTTGCATCTCTGTTTCTTGCAAGCTGAGTGAGTGCTGTGCCACTGAGCCTGTCCCTACAGAAGGGAGAAATGTGAACAGCCAATAGTGCAAGTGGCTGGCATGGCACCGCCCAACTGGGACTTTGGCCTTTTATCCCCTGAGGCAAGGGGGAAAACTGCACTGGGCTTGGTGCTTTCAAAGGTCCTGGTGGTACAGGGACAGTTGACTGCTGGCCACGAGGCAGGTGAGTTTGCGTCTGCAGCCCCGGGACTTCTGTCTGGTGGCAGAATGGTATGAAGGGGCTGTGCTGTGCCCCTGTGCAGCTGGAGAGGGGACAGTCTGTGACAGTAGGGAGCATCCACCAGCGTGTGAGAGCTGCCTTGTTTTCTTGAGGACTAATGCCTTGCCTGACCCTGCAAGAAAATTCAATCCCTGCTTTCAAGGGCCTAAAGGCAAGCAAGCAGCAGAGATTAAACTGCCACCAGTTCTTTCCAACCCCCCTATCCCAAAATGTTCTGAGCAGGGGAGAGCCAAGTTGACAGCTTCTCCCCAGGTGAGATTTCCTGGTGCCAACTCCTTTGTGTGTTTTGTGCCCATCACACATCTAGAAAGCAGCTTCTCTCAGGAAATATTTGCAGTTTCATTTTGAACTCTTTAAACCTTAATCATTGCGATGACAGCTTTGTTTCAGTGATTAGCAAAACTGGGCAGAGTGTCTGCACCTTCAGATGTATTTGCTCTGTGAAGGAAAGTGTTGTGCTGATCCCAGAGGGTTTCTCCTTTCCCAGCAGGTACTTGTTGCTGATTGCTTCCCCCACCTTCTCTGATGGTGAGCTGTTATGTGGCTGTGTCCTCTTAACACAGTGGATGCTGGCACAGCTTTGCTCACTCCTCTCACCCTCTGAGCCCTGTTTCTTGGCATCAGCTTCTCTCACTGGTCCCTGAGTTTGCCTGCTCTCAAGACAAATGGGAATATGTAGAAGGGAGTCCTGACTTTCCCTTTTGCTATTTATTCTCGAGTCAAGGTTGTAGTTTGGATGTTTGCTTTCAGTGACAGCTCCAGCATGTGCTGGCCTCCAGTTCTATCTCATTCCTGCCTGACTGCTCTGCACAAATGTTTGTGCTGGCATGAAATCAGGGATGGGAACACATGTTTGGGTGTAGGGAGAAGACGTGTTTGCTTTCTTCGGCCACAGTACCAGCTGACGTTTGCTAAAGGTTTTCTGTAAAAACGTCAGCCTGTGTGTGCTCAGATGAACTGGCATGTCCAGCATTCTGCGCCTAAGAGAATGTGCTCAGCTTCAGTGGAGCGGCTGGAGAGAGGAGAGTCTGGAATGGGAGGGCTGGCAGAGGGCAGAAGCAAAGTGCTGGCCTCTGGAGGGGGTGCAGGGTCCTGCTGGCAGGACTGTGGAAGCTGGTGGACTGGGAGTCTGCAGCTGTCTTGGAAGATGGCACCTTTGGCTCTGAAAGCCTGGCAGGGGAAAAGTGGGAGAAGGAGGGTGCTGTACCCTGCAAGACTGGGTAGAACAGTGGCATTTGGGGATAGAGGTGGAAATGCACATCCATAGGGCAGTGTGATGGCACTAAATGCAATGAGCGTGGTCCAGGAGGTGTGAGTAAGCTTAATCTGTTCCTTCTCCTGTGATGTTGGACATGTTGAGTGCTTTGCCAATCCAAGCTTGCTGGTGTGACGTGTGGTATGAGATACTATGAGGTTCATGTGCTTCCCTCCATGCCCCCTGTTTGGCTCTGGTTCTTTGGTAAGCACTTTTCCTTCAGGTGATAAGGCGAGAACCAAAGGTTGAGAGTTCAGCCCCATGCCCCAGGCTGATCAGGAGACCAGATACAAAGGTTGGCCTTCCTGGAGAAACCCTTACAGTCTAGGTAGTGTATGTGGTGTGTGGCAAAGCAGGGGAAAAAAACAGCACTGCTTTGCCAGTGGCTTAGGCTGTGAGGACCAGATACATCCAAAGCTGGCCAGGGTTGCCTTGTGATACTGCAGTCTGGCTGCTCTGTCGCTATCTAGAGCTGGCTTTTAGGAGGTGAGAAAAGGGAGAAGCAGGGTTAAGGAGCCTCCTGGGCTATTTACATGTGTCAGCGTAAGCTTTGGGCTGTCTGCACTTCTCTGCCTAGCACAGAGATGATTCCCTGTGCTGTGGTGTGCGTGTGGCTCTGAAACTAATTTGCTTAATCATTTTAATAAATGTAAAAGGGACATCCTGGTGTGCAAGTAATGGGGCATTAATCCATGCCTAGCTGTGTTAACAGCACTCTGGAAGGAAATAAGCCCATGCAGTTCTCATTCATAATACAGGATGTTTAATTTAGGATCCCCCTTCCATGAGGGCTGCTCAGCCTTCCTGGCTTTCAGGTGAGTCTGTGGTGCTCATTTCCTCTGCCCACCCACCACCGTTTTCCTCCCAGTTCCTCAGCTCCTTGTGCCATGCAGATTCCCAGTTCCAGCAGTGAGTCCCATTGTTGCCCTGGCCATGAAGTTTAACCATACAAAGCCTTTCTGAGGCATCAGCACCTTTTTGGTATTGCTGGCTTTTCTGCTGCCCCAATGGAGGTGCTGGTGGGAGATATCCTAGGAAGATGCAAACTCTGCTGCCTGACACTGCTCCTGTAGGAAGTCTTGGAGCTATACCCTTCCTTGGCTACAGATGCTTGCCTGCTTTTATTTGCAGCTTTTGGCTCCTTATAGCACTGTGTTTCTGGGGAGTTATACTTAGGTTGTTACTTAATCTCTTTTCTTTCTAGGTTAAATGTATAAAGTTGTTCTCAATTTGTTTTTTAAATGTCCTATAAAACTACTAGCATTCTGTCCCATCTGGTTTTCCACCTCATAGACTGCAGGGCTCTAGCAGCTATTTTCTGGCCCTAGAAATGACTGGGGTCTGGCTCTCCACAGAAAATCCCTGGACAGAGCACTAGAGGATTCATCATTCACCATCTTTTAAAGGACTTAGGAAGTTCTGTAAATTACAGCAAAGTGTTCAGATACGAGTTTGCAGCAACTTTGAGTTTGTTTTGCAAATGGTCATTCGTTGGAGCTCTGTTTAAACAAACAGAGCTCAAATAAGCTTTCCACTTCAGTGCATTAAAATCCCTTAATTCATTAAAATCCCCTGGTCACAGACATAAAGGCCTCTGCTGTGCCAGGTGCTGTTTAAACAGTTATCAAGTGCTGGTGTCTGCTGTAAAATGATCACATTGTTTGCTTCCAGTCGGTCGTCCATGAGTTGAGTGGCTTTTGTTAGGGGAGATGATACTAGTCCTGGTATTTGCTGGCTGTACAGCAACACCAAGGAAACTTGTAACTCTGCCCAGTTTTAAACCCAGGAAGGTTCTTTTTACCCTGTCTTGCTGTGCAGCTGGAACAGGAGCATCTGTTCCCTGGTGGGAATCAGGAGCAGTTTTCTAAGCTGGATGAGACAGCTGGGGAGGGCTCTGGGGAGGTAGAATGCTGAAGCCAAAACTGAAAAGAAAAAAGGGAATAGAAAGCTAGACTCAGCTCTCCCAAGACTCTCTTGGTGCAGAGGAACTTCATCATCCTGCTTTGGTCATCAGGTAAGAAACAGTGCTGTGACACATTTGTGTGTCCATATCGGTCGCTCACTCTTTTGGCTTCCTGGCAGTGGTGAATATTGTCAGCCTTGGTGTCTTTTCCTGGTGTTGCCCTTTGCGGTGGGTGCCTGGCCTTCTGAATGGCCCTCTGGAGGGAAGGGTACAGCAGGGACAACAAGGGGAAGTTTTGCCAGACCTTTGTGCAGGCTATCAGGACCACTCAGTACATGTATTTTGTCAGAGATGCCTCTGTAAACACAAGTATCTTATTGAGTGTGTAGACATTATCATGTCTCATGAGTTTTCATGGCTCAGGGCTTATTAATGCAAGTGTTACAGGCTTTCAACAACTGGTCTTCCTATATTTTTATATTTTGCTCTTATTCTGGTTAAAGTGATAGAACATTAGATTAACCTAAACCAAACTGTTCTTGTGGATGTGCATATGAAAGCACACCTAATGAAAGGTGTAGGTGATTTTCACTCAGAAAGTGAAGACTTAGCTGATCTGGAGATTTTTAGGGTCTGTGTCCATAAATTAGCTGAGATCAGGTAAACTGTCTGAACAGAGGTCTCAGATGTATAACAACGTAGTGCAGAGGGTGAGTTTTGTGTGCAATGTTTTGAAGAGAAGTCCATTTCCTTAGTGAGCTC
This sequence comes from Pithys albifrons albifrons, assembly GCF_047495875.1. Taxonomy (NCBI): domain Eukaryota; kingdom Metazoa; phylum Chordata; class Aves; order Passeriformes; family Thamnophilidae; genus Pithys; species Pithys albifrons. The sequence goes on along the minus strand of NC_092463.1, from coordinate 47,026,842 downwards.
CATGTGCTGGTCTCTCACAGCTTTAGTTCAATGTGCAATTCCAGAAAAGGCAGTTTCAGTCTCATGTTGTCCAAGAGTGGGACAGTACAAATGCTTTCACACTATTCTATCCTTGGCACTTGATGTAACAGGGAGAGGGAGCAGGTCTGTGCTGAACTCTTTCCCATAGTTGTTTGCACCATCACTAGCTTTTTACACTTTCAGGGACCTTTTATTCTCAGGAATGATCTGGGCCTCAAGTTGTATCTCCAGCGTAGAAGTGTCAGCCTGTAAGCCACCTTGTTGGATGTGAGATTCTGTTTGGTTTAGGAAATCTGCAATTAAGGGGCAAATTTCATTCCAGAGGCAAAGGGCAAAGGTATGTCCTCTACTTCTGTCTTGCCATCCAGGCGGCAGGTGGAAGGTAAGAGGGAAGAAATTGGCTGAGTGCTGCTGAGATGCCTGATGAAAACATAGGGCATCTGATTCCCGGTCTGGAGGTGAGGAGGCAAGGATGTCTCCAGAAAGCTGAAAGTTGTGGCTGCTTCTGAAATTTTCTCAGTGTCCAGATTTCTTTGTGTGGCAACTTCTACCAGCTCTCATTAAAAACTAGCAGTTAGGAGTTTTAGAAAGAATTGGTTCCTTCAGTCTTGGAGCTTCAGTGCTGTGCTAACACAGCTGAGCTGAAAGGAGCGGTTCAAAGGGCAAGGTCGCATCAATGGCTTGAGCAGGGACAGACTCTGCTTAACAGACAATGCTGGCATGAGACTGAGCATGGCCTGTCTGTTTGGACTCAGAAATAGAGGAAGGATAGTAACCTCTGGAGGTGCAGTTTTTTGAAGACTCTCCTTTAGAAACAGCACATATGTGTTGGAGGGAAGTGCTGAACATGTCTTGCAATGACACATTATTGTCTTGGGGTGGTTTGGTGGACCTACAGTGGGTTGGGGATTCAAATGGTATGGTGTGAAATGCACCCTGGAGTTTGAGAGAAGTGACAGACACTGATGTCCTGGATGTGCTGGGCAGAGCTTGTGCCATGCCTGACTGCTGCCCTTCCTCACATGCTGCTAGAACTTATGACTCTGGCAACATTTCCCTCCGTATGTCCTTGTATATTTATATACACACATTTATAAGACTCCCTATGGAACTCAGTCTCCTCTTGGAGGGGATCAGGCGTTCCCTTGAGTCATTTGTTCCTCAGCTGGCCTAAACCTACAGCCTGCCCAGTAGCACCTGAGCTTCAGGAAGAGTCTAAGTGTCTCAACTCTGTGTCCCTGGTGTCTTTCTGTCCTTTCTCAGGAAGAAACTGAAGTGAAAAAGAAGTGACTGAAGAAGAACAATTTGAAGGAACAGATTCATTTCTTAACAAGAACAAGTTTGAATTAAATGGCTGATAAACAGATCAGGTAACTTTTTAAAGAATTGTTTTGTGTTGGTTGTGTTTTAGGTTTTTCTTTTAAGTCTTTCAAACTTGTTTCCATTTTTGATACAGGCATTTGGAGAAATCACCTGATCATGTCTCCTGGCCTTAAACAGTTCTATTTCTTCCCTACTTCTTTCTTTACCGTTTTTTTCCAACCTTCTCTTAATTTTCTGTCTCTGCCATGATGTTACGGCTCTGCTTTCTTCAGTTCTTTTTTCTCATTGCCTTTTTCTTTCTACCCTCTGCTTTCTATCCTGCACTAGTCTGTTCCTTTTTGCTTCCTCTTTCAAAGGTCACCTTGATCTGCTGACTCCAGCTGCTGGCATCAAAGGAACAAAGCCAGCTCCTTGACCAGTCAAGGATGCAGTGCTTGTAATTACAAAGTCCACGTAGCTCTGTGCAGCCCTGTGCCCTTTTAAAGCCAGTCAGTGCTTGAGTGATTGCAGGAACATGAAGAACATGATTAGCGACACCTAAGTGCACAGTGGAAGCTTAAGAGCATTGGTCCTGGCATATGCAAAGGCTTAATTTGAGTCCTCCCTGGAAATGAATTGGAATGTGTTTTTGGGAAAGACAGTTTTACCCTCTAGCTTCCTAGGAGCTGTGTCAGCTGGATCTGCACAATCCTGCACATAGTTTTAACTTTCTGCTGCTTATGAAGTTGTCTTGGATAAGTGACTGCATGCTGTGGGATTCCTTTGAGGGTTTTTGTGATCCTTTTCTAACACCTACTTTTCCAGTTTACCAGCTCAGGACAGCTGGAGTCAGTGGGTGACTGAAACCTGGTGACAAAGGGCCAGGGCTTGGCAGTGCCTGAATGCTGCAGGCAAGAGGCCTGCCCCTTCTTAGCCCTTACCATGATTAGGATATATTCCTGTATGCCTGTCTTCTGCAAATGTGAACAATCCTGAGCTGTGCTGATAATAATACGGCATTGCAAAGTGTTTATGTGCCTAGATTTGCCTGTCGTTGGCTGCTCCATTTGGAGAGCATTTGGCACTGTTCTTGCACACCTGTGAAGGGCACCTGAGATTCACCTCCATGGAGCCTCATAGACGTGTGTTCCTGATAGCCTCAGCAGAGCAAAATGACCAGATGTCTGTGGCCATTTGAAACATGGTATTTTAAAGGAAGAGGAGACATGTCCTACCAAATGTCCCCTGGCCCCTCTGATCTGCTCTTGACAGGGTGAACAGAAACTTGTTCTCTACAGGGACTAGTTAAAAGGGCTGAGGAGAAGTGGGATGCCTTTCTATCGCTTCTTGTGTTAAAGTGACCAAGTGGCTTTATTTGCATGCTAGCCTGTGTTGTCCTTGTTTCACTAAGCCCTCACATGTAGCTGGGGAGAGGCAGTAGCTGTGCAGAAGCTAAATAGGACAGAGAGACACACACAGCAGATTCTTATCCCATGAGAGAGCACGGAGCACTGACGTGAAAGGTGGGATGACTTAGTCACAAGGGAAAAAGCTTTTGATTCAGGTGCAGTGAACTTTGACTCATTTTACTCTTTATGCCTCAATTCCCTCATCTCTCCTGCTTTGGTGATCTCTCCATTCTATGTGACCACATGTCCACAGCAGTCACAGGCAGCCAAGCCAAGGAGATCTGTTTAAGCTTACTCCTTAGTAGAACAAGATTGATAGCAAAAGACTAATATCAACAGCAATGATTTGATGCAAGGTGAGATACTAGGTATTGTATTTCAGTGCACATGGATCTTCATCTCAGCATCTTGCCAGATCCTGCCCCATAATCCATCCATACTAGCCTCCCTCTGCAGTGTGCATGGAGGAACCTGGATAGTTGGATTCAGGTGTGATGGGGTTGTTGAGCAAGGATTTCTCACCCACAGACAGAGGGAGAGGCGCTCTGCAGCCCACGTTGCCTAAACTTTTGGCTTGCTCAGGCACATGAGACTATTTCCCTTTATTGCTGGAGTCCATGCTGAAACTGGGGAGTTTCTTGCACTTACAGCAGCAGCAGGCAAGATTTTTGTGTCTCTGTCTCACTGCCACTTGATATAAACCCTGTGATGATTTCACTGTTGGAATAGCTTGCAAAAGGCTTGCCCTAGGTGTTTCAGGGACACTTAGAGAAGTGATGACAGTGCTGAGGATGGAAAGGAGCACTGGTTGTACCTCATGGTCTCCCAGCATTGACTTCAGAGCTGAATTTGGACAGACTGAGGTGATTCTGTCTTGAAACACACTCCTTCCCAATGGTGCCTCTATCTTGACACACTTTTATCTGGTCTCTAACCTCCTCTTTTAGTATAACTGTAGGTTAAATGAGGTGGGAACCATGACATGAAAGCCTAGTGTTTGAAATTTTCCCATGTCCTGAGAACAAGTTGAGCATAGGAGTTTGCAGGCAAGTCTATTCTGTTCTCAGACTGTGGTGCAAAGATCCCTGAGGCAACAAAGTCTCAGGCTGGTGAAATCTTGCAACCTGGCCTTCCACTGAGCTCATGAACTGATTTGGGCCTGCCTTCCTAATGTGCTGTGCTTGATTTAATCTTGGCCTACACTATCTTGTTTGGAGTTGTGGGCTGAGTTCAGATCTGTCTGTCTGTCTTGGCTCCTCTTCTTCCAGCTGTGCCAGCTCTGGGGCTCAGTGTGTGTTATATTAGTGCAAGGGTAGAGGAGGAAGGAGCTTCGGCTGCAGGACAGCAGAGGAAACGAATTTCCTGGGGTGTCAAGAGATCATGCTTAGCACTTGTGGACAAAGGCTTTTATTTTTTTTTCCACCCCTCTTCTGTTTTCTTCTCTCAGAGAGACCTCAAGTTGAAGCTTTGAAGCTCCATATCCTGTTTTCCCCTTGAGCATGGCCATTTATTGATCCTCTTTGCAATTGCCCTTGATGTACAGTGCTCTGCAGTGCTGTTGTGGGGAACGTATTTGCAGGGCTTCACCCCACCATGCCATGGCCAGCTGCTGCTTCCAAGGGGTAATGCAGTCTGTCTCCCCATCCAGAGCAGCACACATCATTGTCATGAAAGGCAGTGTGTTCGATCCCCTTGTCTGAGGACTAGGCCTTGCTGGCTCACCCAACTGCAATCTAGGACTGCTGTCAGCCATCAGTTTAATATCCAACACATCCTATGCTCCGGGAGCCATATCTTGTGCTTTATTGGAGGGAGCTGACTCAAACAGGTGTCCTTTGTCTCTGTGTGTAGTGGTTTATTGAGCATATAAGTGCAGGACATTTTTCTTAATTGAATTTGCTGGGAACTCATGTCTGACTGATTTGGCTTTCACTCAGTGCCACTTGCAACAATTCCCCGTAGGAACACAAGCGTGAGTGGAAAAAGCCCCGCATTTTGGAAGCACGCAGCCAGCCAGGTTTTGATTTCCCCATGAGGTATGAGCTCACGTCTCTGCATCTGTGGCCCTGCAGGCTGCCAGTCCTGTGTTTCGCGAGGCTATTGCTTTGTGTGTGTTCCCCTCGCCCTGGGCAATGGGTCTGGAAACAGTTTCCCGGAGCTGCAGCCGTCTGCTCATTGGCTGCCAGCTGGGCGCTTCTGCTGGGCTCGTTCCCACATGATGGCAGCTGACGTGTCACGAACCTCTCATTAGCTGTGTATCTGATTGTGGTGCAGGAAAGCATTTGTCAGTAAACCTGCTGGCTCGGATGCCATCGGGCCCTAACTAAAGGCTGTCCACACGGTAGATGGTCCAGCACTGTCTCTCCTCTAGGGACAGCAGAAACCCTAGGGTCCTGTAGAATGGTGGTTTTTCTTGCTTTTAGCCATGTGTGGGCTAGCTGTTAGGCTCCACTCCACTTAGCAGTGGTTGTTCCTGATGGTATGTGCTGCTTTCCCCACCTCCCATGTTTATACAGCTGGAGCCAAGCTTTGCCTTGGGGCAGAGCTCCCATCCTGCTGGGGAGGCACAGTGGTTGTCTCACAGTGATGTGTTAACTCTGGTCATGCAAAGGAACTCAGTTTTTTCCTCTTTCTCCCCCCTGATGTTACCCAGTGCTAAGACATCTGTTTCTCTCTGTCTCATCCTCTTACAGTCTACCTGCCAAGCTGATCAATGGAGGGATAGCTGGGCTGATCGGGGTCACCTGTGTATTTCCCATTGACCTGGCAAAAACTCGCCTGCAGAACCAGCAGAATGGCCAGCGGATGTACACCAGCTTGTGAGTACCACCCACACAAGCAGCATCCCCTGGGGCTTTTGGGAGGGAGTCCTTGCTCTTTGTTACCTCTTTCAGGTGAGTTTGGCATTTCTAGGAGCTGGGCTGTCCTCAGGAAAGCCAGGGTACTATCTTGAGCCAAGCTTGCTAGAGCAGATAATCCAAATAGAGCACCTATTGAGGCTGCTGAGCCGAGCAGATGAGACCTGTGCAGAGGGCACATCTGTTTGTATCTCTTGCTTGGGAGCAGATTGTTCACTGCTGTCAGAGTCCAGGACCAAAACACAAGGAGCTCTGTTTGATTCTCTGCTGAGCCGCAGTCATGTGCATGGGGGAATTTCTGCCTCTCTTAAATTTCCATTGCTCTGGTATTGGAGAGCCTTCCTTTGCTCCATCAGTTTTAAAAAGAGGAAGCAGTCCCAGTACAGAGTGCTACATGTGGAACTTTTGAAGCATCACTGGTTGACTTGTGCCATAGTTACCCCAAATGCTGTAGGCTGTAGGAAAAGAAGGCATGAGTATATCCAGCCCACCAAATTCACCTGGAGTTTTTGTCAGACTCTTAAGGTTGTGCATCTGCTGTGGGAATGCACATCTCACTCAGCACAAGATGGTTTATCCTAGGAACCAGAGACAGGCCTTAGTTTTCCAAAAGTACTGGTGTCACTGAGGGGGAAGAAGGGACTGGGATGGAACTGATGAGGCCTGTCGTGTCCCCCTGCCACTTTGTTTAGAATTTGAGGCAGAATGGGAGTAGGAAGGAAATGCTCTGTATGTTGATGGTTTTAGTCTCTGTGCCTTCTTGCTGTAGCTGATGACATGTCATGATGCATGAGCTTAGGCTGTAGGCTCTGGTGCTTCCCTTGACAGTTCCCATGCTCTCTGCTACCTGCTTTTGTTTGTTTGGCCAGGCTAGTTGGCAGGATGCATCTTCGCATCTTGCCTTGCCTCAGCTTTTGCTTGTGTCCTACTCCTGCTGCAGATTGCTTCTCCTCCCTGAGGATTACTTATCCCCTGACCTGACAGGTGACAGCAATGGGAATTTGGGCAGGATAGGGAAATTGTGGGTTCCCCTTGGGACTGCATGCCTGGAGAGGTGGTCACTAGGAAGAGATGCTTTTAATCTCCAGCGGTTGAGCGCAGACCTGCTCCACAGCCAAGAATTGCTGTGGGATGAGGCACTGTTAAGGAACACATAATTGAGCTCGCTCCTTCCAAGAAGGGGAAAGGATGAGGTTTTCTAACATAGGCTCCCCAGTTCAGGGTCGTGTTTTTCTGGAAATACTGCATACCTATCGATACCAGATTTCAAAAGTGTCTGCTGAACACCCAGGAAGGCAGCAAGTTCATTTAAAATTTTGGCTATCTTACTTTAAGACAGCATGCCTTGGTTCTGCTTGGCTCAAGAGACCTTTAGCATGAGGGGAACTTTTTACATGAAAGAGCCAAAGACACCTTGAAGCAGTCCTGAGAGCTGGAGATAGCTGGGCTTTTGGGCTGTGCTGCCCCAGGTATGTTAATGTATCATTTTAGTTGGCTGTTGACTCCCTTTTTCCAGGAAGAGAAAAGAGCTGGGCATGGCCTTGGTTGCATCTCATTCTGCTGCAGCTTGAGGGGCTGGAAGTGATGTGCAAGCCTTATGGTGAGGCAGCAGGGCTGCATGAACACAATGGGGAGCAGCTCTTCCCACTCTCCTCCAGACGCAGCTTGTACAAAGCAGCACCACTGGCTCAAGAAAAAATGCCTTACCTCCAGCACTGCTGTGGAAGAACTTGATTGGAGGGATAGAAGAAAGGTGCACCAAGGCTTCTGGGGCTTGCAAATATGTTGGAGGGGCTGCTCCAAAGAAGAAGTGTATGTGCAAGCTGCAGGGGCTGAAGTGGGGTGTGTGAAAGATGGGATTGCAAAGGATGTGAGGAGTTCCAGCAGAGAAGGGCAACTTGTTGCTGTGACTGGCAGTAATGCAGGATGTAGGGTACCCTGGAACAGTGTTGACCCAAGCTGGGACATAAAACTCTTAAGGGTACTGTGTATTTCCTCCTCTTCCACCTCAGCACTACTACAGGGAGGGAGATAAAGTTTAGTCCTTGTGTTGCCAGAGCTCTTAAAAATGAATTCCTGTTTTTATCAGCCACACTTCCCTTATTACTCCCTAGAAGAGCCTTTTGTTCCTTAAGTTATGTATGTATGCATACATTTGCACCTCTCACTTCTCCTGTGGTCACAGAAGTACCTGTCCCTTCCCAAAGACCCTAAAGCCACCTTCCGCCAGCATCCAGGCTTTGTGCAACTGTGGTCCAGAGAGTGAAACTCTGCCTGGGGATCTGTGCTGCCTTCCTGAACTGTGCCTATGGATTTGATAGGCGTGTGTCTGTGCCTTAAAGCCTTTGAGCCATTCCAGCACTCTGCAGAGTTTTCCCATTTGCAGTAAATGTATTTGCAACATGAAAGGTGACAGTTTTCCCCTTGCAGCATGGCACCCTGCCACCCTTTGCCCAGAGCAAGACCCTGAGTGCTGGCTACCTGCTCTGGGACCTGATGTGTTAAAAGTAAGTGCTTTAATCTGCATGGGAGGCCACAGATGACTGAGTGTTCAGGTCATGTAGGGTTTGTGTGCCTTGTGTTGAATTTTGTGGACTAAGTCAAACAAGCCAGCATGAGGGGGTTTGGCCCCCTTATGTCCCTTCCAGAGCTAGATTTAAAAATGCATACATGGGAATCTGCTTGTTGGAGCATCTCATGCATGTTTGCTACAGGGCACCCTGGATAAAACAGCCCTTGCAGTGACACTTTTCCCTTTTGTGTTTCTAGAAAGCAGACAGGGCGTGCGGGGTGACCCAGGGGTTTGAAAGCCCCGGTGAATTAGGGGTTGACAGTGGACTCAGGCCTCCACAATGGCACATTCAGAGGCTGGCACAGTTCCCATCTCAGCTCAGGGTTTTGCTGACAGAATGTAATTAGAAACCATTCCAAGAAATTTGCTTTGTTTTTCTCTGTTCTCACCCGCCTTTGTGCTTCTGTGGTTCATCTCACCGTTTTGTTTGCAGGTCTGACTGCCTCATTAAAACAATTCGGTCGGAAGGCTACTTTGGCATGTACAGAGGTAAGTAAAGCTGAGTCAGACACAGCACAGCTTTTGCGTAGGAAGCACTGGTGCGTAAGTGGGAGGAAAAGCTCTATTCTCTGGCATATAAAGCAATAACCTAGCAATATCCTAAAAGGTTGAACAGTGCAGCTGTTTCTGAAAATAACCTTCTCCATGCAGTTGTCTGCTCAGATACCCATCATTGAGGGCTAGAGTCCTCCCCATGACTGTTTTGGTGTTAAGCCTTACCATTTACTGAAGTTGATCTGTACTAGCAGTTTTAGTTAAGCGGCTGGACTTTGTTTCAGGACTCTGTGTATTTGTTTTCTAGCTTGGGCCCAGTGACTTTTGCCAGAGGATCAGTAGCAAACCAGCCCTTGAAGTATCTTACTCTGCAGCTGGTGATTGAATTTATGTCAAAGCCCACCACCAGCATGGTCAGGCTTGCTGTCTCTCAGGCATGCCAAAATGGCAATTAAAAAAACCCACCTGGCCCCAGAACAAAACTCCCTTGGGGTGGTAAGAAACTCAGCGTCTGGCTCATGGTGGAGCTTCAGCTGTTCAGTCATTGTGTGCTGACCTGCTGGAAATCTCCTGGCTCCTTGGCTTATGCTGTCTGTTGCAGAAACGAATTCCTCAGCTAACATGTTACCTTTTATAACTTACACACAAAATCCTTGAAAGTTTTTGAAGATTTTCAGGAGTGGTGAAGAGCAGGTTAGACTCTGACTTTATTTGTAGCAGAGGAAAATGTGGAATACCTTCTTGACTTTCAGCACAATCCAACTGGCTTAGTTGACTGAAGTCTGGTTCATTTTATATACTGATAGTCAATTGCCTTCATATGCAGTTCTTATCTGAGGCACTTAGCATTCTTTGTGGCACTCATTCACTGATAAAGCCTGATTAAAGTACCACTATAATTAAGTGGGTCCTTGCTCTTTGTTCTTCCAAGCGGAAGTGTGGAGGTGCTTGGCGTCTTGCTATTGGCATGTGTAGTGTCCCTTGCTGCTTCTTCCAAAGCTCCTAAGGAAACACAAACACTGTGGCTGGCTGACCTGGGAGCAGGCACTGGCTGTTCAGGCAGCGTCTCTTGCCCAACTTGCTGGTGGGCGTTTCAGGGGAGTGTGTTGGATCACGGGGATAGATTGGCTGCTTTGCCTCGGCTTTTCTGGGTTCAGGCAACAAGACAAATAAACCCAAGGAACCCTGGCAGGCTCCATCCTCAGTGCTAGCAGTGACGTGTTTCCCTTTGATTTTTTCCAGAAGCTGGCTGCTTCTGTGTTCCTAGCCAGGAATGGAGCCTGCATTAACTTTAACTGTAAATATGCAGTGGCAGGCTGCTTGCTGGGGAGCAGAAGGAAGAAACTGTTCAGGGAAACCTACAGGAGAGACTGTAGGACTCATTAGGGCTTTTGAGAGAGACAGCTTAGTCCTGTAAGGCATAGAGTGGTGGAGGGGATGTGCATCTCCAGGCCACTTGTCACTGCCATGCAGAAATCTTGAAGGGTATAGAAGGTTTTGTGTACCTCTTGCTTTTCCCAGCTATGAAGAATCTGGTCAGCTTAGTCCGTGTCCCTTCCTCTGTTCAGAGAGCCGACAGTGGCTTGAATTCACTTGTCACCTCTGACTATTAAATGGGGAGCTGGGTTGGAGAGGTCTTTTGTGAATAGCTCCCGTTCCTTCCAGAAATACATAGATATTTTGTCATGGTCAGGGTGCAATTGTGAGTCCTGTGCTTCAGTTCTGTGAGCTGACATTAAGAGCCCTTCCCTCACTCTAAGGGAGAGGCTTGGTGGGTAAAATACATCCTAGCTTCATGAAGAATGTGTGAGTACTTTTCTGGAAAGAAGGTAAAGAGATATCTCAGCCTTGTGGACAGGGAAAGATGGAAATCAGATGGTGGGATTGGTTCCTCTCCCTCCATCTGTCCCAGTTCCTCAGCAGAATTTGCTGAATGATTCACAAGCTCTTATTTGTAGCCTTTAAGCTGAAATTGGGAGGATTATATGATAATGTACTAAAATGGCAGCTGCTGTTCCCCATGGAGGAGTCACAAGCACATCAGTTGTCCCCACAGATCACTTGGCCTCAGTTGGAGAACAGAAGGGGTCTGTTTGGGTACAGCCATTCCCACTGTGTGACTTCAGGGCTCCTTCACATGTGATTCAAAACTCCACAGTGCAGACAGGAAAAAGGCTTGAGCTTGTAGGATGCAAATCATCTCTTAAGGGCTGTGTGTGGGCAGACAGTCCTTGCTCTTTGTATGAGTAGCCCATAGCAAACTGTGTGATGTATAAGGCAATCACAACATTTCTCTCAAGTTCTTGGTTTTGTTTGAGGCAGGAACAAAAGGGTTTTTTCCTTAATATTTTTCCCATAACTATGTAGCAGCAGTGCCTCAAAGCTGGGTGTAGCTGTCCAGCCCTGTCTGTTCTCAAGGAATGATGGTGTACTGCCTTCAGACATGATACAGACTGAATGAATCCATAGTGCCTATGGGCTCCTGGTCCCCATGGGCATCAGTGGCAAGGGACCTTGGAGAGGTGCTCTCTCAGCTCCCTGCTACAATCTATCCAGAAGCCATCTAAAGATCCCAACACATGTCCTGGATAATTCCACTGCTGTTTGAAGACCAGCTGTTTAGTCTTGCTGGCAGGAGCCAAAGGCCTAGATCAGGCTGGGGAAGTGCTGTTTGTTGTAGATGACATTTGGAGAGTTGCTGCAGTTTAGTTGTAGTAGTGTGGCAGCCTTCCCTGGCCTCTGCTAATAATATCTCCCACGTGTCCCAGTGCTGCACTGGGGATGACTCAATCCCCCTGTTGTGTAGGTTGCTGATGGTGCGTAAGGGCTTCCATGAGAAGGGTGTTTTAATAAAAAGACCCAAAGCTTGGTGAGAAAAGGACGCTTACAAGTTCGGTTGGCAAAGAACTAGTTTTGCCCCTAGTTGATTTTGTTCTTTGTAGTGCTTCATTACGTATTTTCAAAATGGTTTTTAATGATTGCTATTTATTTTTCCATTCTGTTTGTCTGTCTTTTCTTCTGGTACATGTAGCATTGCCTATAGGCCAAAGTTGGCTTTAATTAGGGAAATACTCATTGGCATTGGTAGAATTAAAGAGCTGTGAGATTTTGTAAAAAGATAGAAAATTATGTGGAAAGCATACAGCCAGCAGCTGAAGTATTAATTTCACCTCCTTCAGTGAACTGAAGCTGTTATGGATTTTTGAGGACAGGGATTATCCATCCTCTGCTAAGCAGCTTTACTGAAAATATAAAAGATGTAGGAGAAAACCCAGGTTCATTAACTTTTTTTCTGTATATTGCGTGGTTTTACCCTAGGCTTTATTTGCAATTGAAGGAGAAATTTCTGTGAAAGCCTCTTGTTTCCTGGAGGAGGTCAACACATGAAGGCATACTTCTCATATACCTTTCTTGCTTAATGGTTTGGAGTTTGTTTTCTTTCTTTCAGTAAACCCTTTACACTGGTGTTAGTGTAGCTGGTTTATGCTTTTTTCTTGCCTTTTTTCCCAAGGAAATAGTTATTCATGCTGCATGTCAGTGTACAGATATACTTTCTAGCCATTGGGAGTGGGGTTGAAGTTGTCTTCAACTTGGTATTTTGAGGAAACACTTCATGAGCAGCCACTTCCACTTCAAAATTACGCTCTGTGGATTTGTTTTGTAGATCCTGATATGACTGACATTAAAAGATGGAGGTAGAGCATGAGGGTCCTGTCTCTGTGGCTTCTCATCACATGCAAGAGCCATGGCGGGTAGGACATGATGGTGCAGGAAGAACATCAAACTGCAGCAGCGCAGTCAGGGGTGCACCAAAAGTTTGCAAAACCCCAGGAGTGCGATGGGGCCACCTAATCCCTGCTAGTTTATTTGTCTTGTGTAAAAGATGATGGCACTTGTTGAATGTCATGGCCAGTGTGGAATGAGTCCATTGTCTTGGCTTGCTACGAGGTAGTGTTACGCTGTGTTTTCTGCAAAATCTGAGGAGAGGAGTTGAAAGGGCAGAAGGTGTGTTGGACTGCCCAGCCCTGTGCAGCAAAGTCTGTATCTTTTCTTGCTGCAATTTCCTGCATGGTAGAGATGTGTCTTTTGAGCAGAGAATGCCAAGTCAAGGATTCCTGTGTCCTGGTCCCAGCTGTACTTGTCCCAGAAGTCCCAGTTGCGACTTAGCTTCCTAATCTGAAAAAGGTCCCCCTAAACTTGTGTCTGTCCATTTTTGAAGGGAGGAGAGTCCATCCTGAGGAACAGAGCGAGTTGCCTTTCGTTAGGTGTTCTGAGCCCTTACAGCGCTTGTCAACTTGTGTTCAAAGGTTCTGAAACTGAACCACATTAGCTCAGTGGAGTCAACTGGGGGTGCAGAATTCTCTGGATGATTTTCTTCAGAAAGCAAATCTTTGGGACAAGTTTTTAAAATCTCAACTGCAAGCATAAATGCCTGTATTTGTGTTTGTTCTTGCAAAGGTGTTCATAGGCCATTAGCAAGTCTCAAGCTCTGTCGAAGGGCTTAGAGTTTAGTATGCTTCAGTGCAGAGGGAAGGAGAGCTTCAGGTTATCCAGTGGAGAACTTCTTGAGCTGTAAGATTTAAATGAATGAGAATATTCTGGAGTGCTAATCTAATGGTGCAAACCCCAGTATGATGGGAAGGGACTGGCCCTTCCCTCACCCCATTTGCCCCAGGACAGCCTGGCAGCTGCCCCCCAGCCACTGTGTTGCACTAATGCCGGTGTTCACAGCCCAGAGCAGCCAGCCAGGCCACACATTGTGGCAGGCACAATACAGGGATTTGCAATTGTTGCTTCTGACAAAAGGGCACTCTAATGGGTGGTATGGGAGTCAGGAGGGGAGCCAAGGCTTGTTTACACCCCAGGTCCCCCAGCAAGCCTTACCATAGAGCTTAAAGGGGAATTTCTGGAGGCTGCAGCTTATGGTGGACAACAAGCCACTTCAATGGTGGCTGTTCTGGGAGTTGACACCAAGTGGTGATGTACAAGGGAAGCCACTTTATTCTAAGGGTCTAGAGCTGGCTGACTTCTGTACAGATGAACCAGGTGACTTTAATCAGCCTCCAGGTCTTTCAGTGGCTCTGCATTTTCTGGGCTTCCTGGTAAGCAAAGTGCTCTGGTGTTTTCTGGGGAGGGAGTAAGGACACTAGTGAGAAGGTAGGGCAGGGGGTCTTTTGCCTCTCAGCATCACAAAATACTTGCAAAGGGGTTGAGATTGGTTTTTAATCCAACGTGTACTCCTCTTGGGAAGTTTTGATCTGCATTCTTCTGAATTCATAGAATTCCATCCTTGGATGAAAGAAGAGGATGCACATATACATGGTGGGAGATAGTAATAAAGCTAAAGAAATTACAAAATACATATTGCAAATGGAGTAGAAACACATCTGGGATATTTTCACAACCCAAGGTGTTTGGAGGCAGAAATCCTATTAATTTTCTCTGATGTTTCATATTTTTAAATCCATTTGATGCACTAGGAACTCTCCTTCATCTGTCCTTAGTTGTGAGCAGGAGTTACAACACATTCCTGAAAGACCCAGTTAATAATTCCTTTATTCTCATTCTCCAATGGGCTTTTCCTTTTTTCCTTACCCAGGGGCTGCAGTGAATCTGACTCTGGTGACACCAGAAAAGGCTATCAAACTGGCAGCCAATGACTTCTTCCGGCATCACCTCTCCAAAGACGGGTGAGTAGGGAGTTTAACTTTTGTGGTCACCTTAAAAGACATCAGCTTTTGGAACACCTCTGGTGAGACATCAGGGCAAAAGTGGAATGGCGTAGTGGAATGACTGAAATATGAGTTGACCTTGAACAGCTCAGCTGGTGATTACATTCAGGCTAAGGATATAGTGTCTAAAATGGGAAGCATAAAGCACTCCACTGTGTCACTGCTCTTTATTCAAGCTTCTAAAAATAGTCCCAGACTTAAGCCAAGGTTAGCAGATCCAAAATTTGTAGACTAAATAGTTGAGAGGAACCGCATGATCATTGCTCAAACAGCTGCTGGGTGGACCCTTGTCCTCAGCATCCTATTGGATGCTCTTATGCTCATTCTTCCTCGAATAGATGGCAAGTCAAGTTCTGTAGACCCCAAACTTAGTATCCCTTTTCTCCTTTTGTATCTTGAAAACAGTTTCAGAGAGGTGGTGAATCAGAATTGGCAAAGGGCACTTGAAGCATTACCAAGCTGCTGACCTGCATATAAATGCTGAAGGAATAAAACTATCTGTTCAGCTTGCAAGTGGAGGGTGGTTCATGTGAATTGAATGTGAGTAAAAGATGCAAGCTGAGCAGTTGAAAGGGGCTGGGCCCTGAATATTTAATGCTGTTTTAACCAAGATATTTCCCTTGCAATTTGGAGAACACTTGTGTCTCCCTTCAGACAGAGAGACCTTTCTCCAGAGACAGAGAAGAACACTATCTCCAGTCCTCAAGTGACGGTAGCTGGAAAATAACCTGCTTGGGATATGATCCTGACTCTTCCCATGAACAGTTATGGGGTGGAGCCTCACTGAAACTGCAGAGCTCTGGCACCATTAGTTGGCTTAACAGCTTCCTGAAACACACCATGTCAGTCTTGGCTGCTGCAGATCAGTGGCTCAACTTCAGTGGAGACTGTGGACTGACACAGGTTGAGGATCTGTTTTTTATGTACCCTTTTTTGTTGTTGTTGTTCTGGAGTCTTTTAAAGTATCAGCTAACATATGTCTGTGTGACTCATCGGCTCACAGCTCTTTGTGATTTTCTGTCTCTTCAAATAGTGTCTCTTCTGTTCTCAGACAGTGGGAGGTGATAATGTACTCATTGCTCCTCACTCCTGCCAAGCAATGGGTCTGACCTCTGTCACAGACAGCACGACACACCTTGGTGTACTGCAGTAGACAGCAGCACAGCTCTTCACCACCTCCTGCCAAATGGGGGCTTAGTAGGTGGTACAGGCGGGACAGTGGAGTGCCAAGCTGCCACACCTTGTACTATTACTAAGAGAATGGCCCACAGAAGAAATCAGACTAGCATTGCAACGTATTTGGCATTCTGTGAGGGCAATCACTGCTGTGATATTTCATCCATTAAAATGTGGCATGCCTGTTGGTCAGTGTCCTGCACCATGAGACGTAGACTTTCTCAGAGGACAAGTGTATGTGTCTGCCTCAGTGCTGAGTCCAGCTTAGAGCAGGACTTTGGGTAAGTGGGATGCAGCTGAGGTCTTCACTGAGACCCCTTCCAGTCTGACTTTTGGGTTCCTGGCTGGTCCACACATAACAGGGATGATGGGCTGCACTTGAATCAGAACTAGAGAGATATTCTGAGAGCAAGACATCCTGTTCTCCTAAACCATATGTACTGATGGGACTGGCACTGCAGTGAGCTGGAGCAGGAACACAATACCACGCAGGCAGTGGGGAGCCTTTGTGTCTCAACACAAGAGTATTTTTACTTCCTTTGGAGCACATAGAGGTTGGACCACAGTTAGGAGACAAGAGCTAGGCAGCATGTGGCATTGGGGTCACTCGTCTCATTCAACCACCATGGGGAGTTTGGATGAGAGGAATCTGGTCAGCTCTGCTCATGAAGGTAGCCAGCATAAGCTGGACAGAGAGGCAGAGCCTTACTACTGCTGTCGTAGATGGTTTAAGGTGTTTCTAACTAGGAATGTCACTCCAAGATGTGATGGGAAAGAAAATGCCTTGCAGGTTGTCTGTGGCTGGTATAGGCTATGAATGTGGCAGTTGTCGCCTTGCTTAGTGCATAGGGAGTAGAGGGTGATAGAAAAGGCCATGACATTACCACGGATGATAAGGCCCTCTAGAAAGTGCAGGGCAGCTGCTTATCATGGGATCCCTTTCCTCCAAGCTAAGGAAATCCAAGGCCTGAGGATGGGAGTATGTAACCTTCTGAAGGGGTTGTGCCTGGCCATGCTGCAGGGAGTGCATGCTATCTTGCCTTTAGCTGCTCACACGATCTTTTCCCATGTGTATCACATGCAGCAAATAGGAGCAATGGCAAGGGGCTGTTTCATTGAGTCACAAAGCTGTGTGACCCCAAGGGCTTGCCTTGCTCTTGCTCTCTCTTTCCAAGCTGCTCACAGTCTGCAGCTTTCTCCCTTGAGATGATTCTGCATCATTCTCCCCAGTTGTCTTTGTAAGATGGGGCAGGATGAGCAGTGCTGGAATTCAAAGGCCTCTCCTACTCAGGACAAAACAGAGTGTGCAAAGCTGGGGCACCTATTTCACAACTCCAGTCAAAGCCTAGCTATGAAAAACAAAACAGCTTGGGGTTAGAAAGGTGAAGATCCAAGCTGCTGCATGACATGTGAATGTGGTTTTATTTCTTGGTATGCAATTGCATCAGTCAAAGCATTAAACTGGGTAAAGCACACCTGGGGAAGTTGGCTCAGTGTAAGGCTGGGTGCTGGTTTTTCATGGTGGGCCAGCATGATCTTGGTTCAGCTCCACCAAAGTCAATTTTGCACAATCCAGACTACCTGCTGTACATTCAGAGTATTCCAAAGGATGTTCTGGTGCTTTTCTGACTCAAAGCTGCAAAGTCTTATCTCTTTGACACTGAATGCCCTTTGTTGCTAAGCATCTAGCACTTGTCTTGCTTGCAGTATGTTGCATGAGATGGTGATCCTTCTCTGATAAAATGTGCATGTTCTATCAGTATTTGCTGATTAAAATATGTAGTATTAAAATATACCTCCATGTGCAAGGGTGGACCAGAGACATTGTGGCAAATCAAGCATGACTCAAAATAGTCTTCTATTACACAACTTCCAGTGTATATGAAATTATTTATTTTTATCCTGTGAAAAACTTATTGTTGAAATTGCTTTTAAACTGCTAGCATAAAAAAGTGGCATAAAGCCTGTTTTTGAAAGGCCAGACTGAAAACAGCACCTGTGGTGTAGGAAGCTCCTGGCTACAAATTGCTGGAAGAGTATTTTGGGAGTTGTTATTGCAGGTTTGTGCTGGACTGCCTTTTCCCTGGCTGTGTACTTGGATGCTGCTAGATATGGAGTATTGGGACAGCAGATTCTCACATGGGATGTCATGCCCTTGTTGGTGCATCTGTCTCCTTGTGTGTGGATATGTCTGTTCCTGCAGCTCTCTCCACACTGGGACTAGCTCGGTGCTTCTCCCCTTGCTTTGGTGCAGGAAGGATGTGTGCTGACAGGCTGGGGAGCTTGATTCCCACTTCTTTTTTCCAGTTTCTATTTTGATGTCAAGACCATTATGACAGCCAAAATACGGCTTCTTGTTTGATGAGAAAACAAAACTGAGTTGGTCCTCCCCCCAAGCTGTCCTGGTCGTTTAGGAACATGAGAGGCCTGAGTGAGTTGTGTGAGTGCCTAAAACACACTTGTTATGCCATGGAGAAAAGGAGGGAAACCAAGATACTGAAAAACCTGAAGGACATCCCATAACCATGACTGAGAAAGGCAACAAGGGTCAAATATTTTCCTGTGATGATTTTGACCTAAGAGCCTCAACAGTTCCCAGGGGAAAAAGAAGAGGTGACCCACAGAAGAGTCTTCAGGCAAGGTCCCCCACTCTGTGGGGAAGAGTCTCTCTATGGCTGGGGAAGGCAAGGTATGACAGAGAGGGGAAACTTCCAGACTTCAGGCTGCTGGAAATGTTGCCTGAAATTCAGGAAAAAAACTGAGACAACATTAACATGAGGACAATAAAGAGCAGTTTAAGAAATATTTTCAGGTACCTGGTACATACAGGCACCAGCCAGCACCCCCACTGAAAGCTTTCATATGTACAGAGTATATAGAGACACACGGTGTATGTAGGTGCAGATAGTCTATAGATCTAGGCTATAGGAGTTATACAAATTTGTAACACTACTTAATTACCATAACTTCCAACCCAGGAATCATCCACCCTCATGCCACCATGGTACCACCCCCAGAACCTCCTTCAGATCTGCCCCTTGACACACCTCCTTGGAATTGAGTTGGAGGTCTCAAGACCCTTTACTTTATCCATCATCATCTTCATGCCACTTTCCCTTATTAGAATTTCTCCAAGGTTTCTGGGCCTTCTTTCTTGTTTTGACTGAAATGGTATCTTATTATTCTAGTTCCAGTACATAGGTCTCAAGCAAGATGTTCTGGCTGGTATCTCACCCTTGAGAGAGAAAGTCAAGAATGTAGCACAGAAGTAGAAACTGTTAGCTGTTACTTCAAATGTCAGAAACTTATACAGTTATATAAAAATCTACAAATATATACAAATATATAAAAATATATACATATATACAAAAAAGTCCTAAGGCATCAGGAACAGGTGGGATTTTTTTTTCCTGTGGTTTTCTGAAGCAGATATGTTCAGAGTTTTATAATCTCACACCTGCTTTTAAAATAGTAGTGGCTTCATTGTCCAAACACAGGACATGAGAAGAGGAGTCACCAGGTTAAGTGAAGCACTTGAGTGTAAAACTCTTGGGTATGAAGCTAAGGAAGCGAGTTAGATCAGTAGTACACCAGCATTTGAAGTACATCACTGTTTTTTGGGTGGCCAGTGTGCGAGGCCTCTTTGATTGATGTAAGTATGCCTAAGGTTTATGTTCTCTTTCAATCTGCATGTTAAACACTTCATAAAAATCAGTCCATTTAAAGTGTCCTACAGGTTTTCGTGTTTATCTCTGAAGTGTTGAATACCAGACAGCTGTTTTGTTTGGCATGTTTGCCAAGTTTTGTTCATTTTTCAGCTTCTTGGTCAAATATTCTGCCTTGGCTACAGCAAGAAGTGTTTCATGCCTTCTTACATAAGCAGTTTGTTGCTCATAAAAACTCTAGTGTGCCTGGATGAGTTTCCTGCTGTTCTTCTCCAAGGTGTGTTATTCCTTTATTTCTCCTGTCCTCTTTAATCTTGACCTTTGTTTGCTGTTCTGAAGCAAAGCCTGGCAATCTGCTGTCTTAGCAGCTCACATCCCTAGGAAGACCAGCATGACTGACTTAATTGTGCCTTTGCTGATGCTAGCAAATTTTCTTCCTTTTTGCTTCCCCCTGCCTTGTAGCTTTGCTCAGGGAAGAGAAATAGCCAATTGTAATTCTGAGAGAGGCAAGGCACTTTTCCTTCAGTCTGGTGCAGATGTGGAGACTGGAGCTTGTTCTCTGTTGCCTTCCCAGCTGATACATCTTCCCAAGTCTCTTTCCTTCATCTGCTCTTCTTTTAGGTTCTTCTAAAATACTTGGACCATCTCTTCTGTGGCATCTGTTTAAGTATCCATTGCATGACCTGGTTGATCCTTGAGCTGCAGAACGCTCACGGACAGGCTGTAAAGTGAGACTCTTGATTTAGAAAGGAGGGATGCTGCTGCTGCTCGTCCTGGTGCTGAGCTGCTGAATCACCCTGCACACATTGTGCTTTGGTCTTTCTCTGGCCTTGTGGGCCAAGGCAGCCTCTCCTGGAGTTATCCGCTGGATGCCCAGACACTTCTTTAATGTAGGCAACCCTCATCCAACTCATTGTAGGTGTGGGAGAAAGAGACAGTTAAGAGCTGATAGTCTCACTGTGCCTGTTCAGGGATAGCTGATGGGGGAGGGCTCTTTTATTTAGCACAGAGACTGTGGGAATTACAGCTGTTGGCACAAAGGTCATCCAAAAAGTAAATGCACCCATGAGAGGAGCATCACACTTGTCACCATTCCAGGCACGTCTTGGGACAAAACAAGGATTGTGTTCAACATGCTCAGTGGTGTTACCCTGTCCGTTATTCATTTCACAGTCATTCATATTGGAAAAAAACACTTGGGATCTCCTGCCAGAGCAAACCTGATGCAGGCACAGAGTCGGCCTCCTCTTGATTTAGTTCAAACACGCATCCCAGAGCTCCTGCACATACCTGGAATAATCACTACCAGAGCAACATTTAATCTGACAATGTTACTTTGAGGTGTATCTGTCCCACGTCAGTGCTTTGTTTTGCTTGTCTGAGGCATTTTTGAGCTGGCACTAGAAGTGAGAGGGAATTTGTAATAGGAACTTTCTTGCTTTTACATTTCCCAGCATCATAGCTTCAGCTTTCTGGGTTGCAGTAGCTCGTTGTTCCCCCTTGGAAGATCAAGGGTTGGGTTAAAGGGAGTGACTGGTATTTTGTAAGCATGTACCCGGGGGACTGTGACAGACAGGGTGCCCTCCCTTTGACGGATGGATGACTCCTGTGTGTTAGTCCCCTAATGCATATCAAAGACCCACTATTTAAATTGTTTGAAAGAAACTGGCTGTCTGGTTTGAAACTCTTGGGCAACATTCTACAGTCTATTGGGGTGATAGATCAGAAGCAGAAGTCATTTTATGAGTGAGGAAGGTGATGTCCAAGCTGGGAACAGTAGCCTCTTGGGTAGGAAATAGAAATGGATGGCTTTGTGTGGATGTTTCCTTAGGTAGAGATTTCATCATCCTGATTCTAGAATGGATAGTTTTGGTGCCTGCCTAAACAGTAAACTCCTACATGGTCAAGATTTTTCAGAAACTTGAAAAAAATCCTACGCTGCTCCCATGTGACATCCATATACCAGTGTTGAGATCCTGACTTTGGACAGATGTGTTGCTCTCAAAAAATCCTCCATAAACCTCTAGTTCCTGCTTTTTTATTTTATTTTTCAGCAATCATTTGAAATTCTAATTTAGATCAAGCATGCATCTCCTCCCCTTCCCATTTGACACTGTTGATTTGTCACAAATTAATTGGCATGTCATTTAAAAAAATAGAATGACTGATTTCTGCTAGTACAGAACTTGGGGCTATTGTGTATATTTTATCTTGCTGTGATAAAAGATGATTTCTGCACTTGTAGGACCAGATCTTTGCTGATGTTTCAGCTTTTGAAAGTAGTTGAGATGTGCCAGATTTTAAACCACTGAGGATAAATCCTGTGGTGCCTTAAATATTTAAACCCCCTTGTCATCTAGAGATGAACCATTTTCAAGCTCCTTTTATGTGCAGACTGGTGAGGGTTTTGCAAAGGGAGTTTGACCCTGTATGACAAATTTTAAACCTCCTGTCAAAAGATTTGCTTATCTTAGGCTACATTTTTCTTGAACTCCCCCCAGTTACCAGGATATGCCGACCAAAAGCTGAAAGGCCTTGTTCTAGATGCTTTTGATGTACCTGTCTGGCATCTCTAAAATACACCCACATGCATAAATCCTTCTCAGGGTCACACTGGCATAGCTCCATGGAGTTCAGTCAATCCAGGCTGACTTTTCTTGGCCGGGATAATGGTCCACAGATGAACAAGTAGGCCAGTTCTTCCTGATCTTTTGAACTGAGTATCTAAGCAGTTGCCCAGGATGAAAGCCCGAAGATACACACTTCAGGGATGCTCTAGAGCTCCTGCTAAAGTAAGAAATGCTGTGCTGTGTGGTAGAGGGAGACTGGCAGCCTGCTCCTTTGGGTGGTTTACTTCCTTCCATGGCAAGGCTAGCGATTGTGCAGCCTTGGTGCTGTGTCAAGCCATACAGAGACTCGTGCTGTGCTTCAGGGCACCAAAAAGGCACAAGTTGGTTGCCTCCAGGTGGCAGTAGCAGTGGGGACCTCTGGATTCACACACCCTAGTACCTCTGTGTCTCCAGGACAGCTTGCTGTGCACACTTCAGTGCCTGTGTGGGTAACTCTGTGGGAGAGATTGTTCCTTGCAGCTTATCATCTATGGGGGAATTTTGAAAGGGGAGACTGTGAAATATTCCTCCCTTCAACCTCATAGGAGAGCTCTATATTTAGTTGCTGATAATCTCTGTTGTGGCTCTGTGCCTCTAATCCTCTGCTCCAATATCCTCCCTGGAGGAGATGAGAGGTGGAGAAATCAGCCCAGCTGACGTGGTAGCCCAGCAGGATTACAGCACATCTGCCCTCCCTTTCCTGTAGGGTTGGCATTGAAACTGCTTCGCTGGTCCACTGCACCACACAGTGCTCTGTGTGTGTGTGCATGTGAAACCCCTGGCATGGGAGCATGCCTTGCTTTTGCAAGGGAATAGGGCATATCATTGTGGGACTGCTTTTGCCATAGTGTGGGGACTTGCCTTGAGTAGATTAAGATGAGAACTTGCTACAGGAGCAGGGCTGTGGGAGGTAAAAATAGTACTTGCATTTAAAACAGAAAAAAGAGGAGGCTGTTTCCCTTTGGCTGTGTGATTTATATAGGCCTCTTTTTTTTCCTTTTTAGAGAAAAGCATGTCAGATGTACTTTTTAATCAAGTCAGTGTTTTCTGGTGCCAAGATGTGAGGGGTTTTTATAGGGTGAAAACACATCAGTTTCTGAAAATTGAGACTTCCTGAGTATCTGCACCGTGAGTTCCTCCTTTTAGTCTTGGCTGGGCTATTTCATGGCTTTGGGATGGAGGGAACTGTGAAATGCTGCATTTTGTTAGGCAAGAACGTGTCGCCAGTAATCCCTGCTCTCTAGTGCAGAGGATGCACAAAGCTGCAGTGCTGGTGCTCCATCTCACCCCTTTTCTCTCAGGGAGTTTAGTGCAAAGGCTCCTAGTGACAGAGGAGCTACCTCCCTGTTTCATGTTTGCTGTTTATTTATTTTGCTTTTCTTGGAGAACTCCAAAGCAGCAAGTGGAATTCTCTCCCCCCTTGCTCCTTGCCCTGTGGTCTCTGTTTGTTGACAGTGTTTGAAGGACTAGGCTGGCAGAAGGAAAGCTGCTTATCTCTCTTAATGCTCAGGTCCTCTGGTGCCCTCTGAAGTGATACCCTTTCTGAAAGCCATGGCCCAACCAGAGAAACGGTGTGATGGAAGAGAGCTGAAGCGCTCTGTCTGTGGATGGAGAGGGTTGTGTGCTTCCATCTGTGGCTGTTCTGACTGGGCTTGTGGCTTTTTCCAAATGTTCTGTTTCTAGGGCCAAAAGGTCTATTCTACAGGTCTGGTGATACCAGCAGAGATGCCAAGCCTGGGTTGTGTTGAATTGTCAAGCCTAGCAGGTTCCTCTGTCCCCTGGACTGTCTTTCCTGTAACCACCAGCATCAGAGATGTGCCCCAAGCCTCGTACCCAGCTGCCCCAGTATTACTTCAGACCACCTCCTCTGACTGACTCTTTCTCTTTTCTGTGGGCAGGAAAAAACTGACGCTGATGAGGGAGATGCTGGCTGGCTGTGGTGCAGGTACCTGCCAGGTGATTGTCACTACTCCCATGGAGATGCTCAAAATCCAGCTGCAGGATGCAGGACGTATTGGTATGTGGACTTTTCTCCCCTGTGCACTGAGCAGGGAGCGGGGAAAGGGCTGGGACTGGGTTGTCAAGGTGGAGGTGAGAGGCATCTCACTCAGACTGTAGCAGCTTTCTCCTCTTCTTCCCAGCTTACTTCTTTCCAAACTTTGCTCAGCTGGCTTTGCAGAGGCCCTTGCAGTTACAAAAGGTGATGGGTTTTTTGCTCAAAGCAATAGGCTTGGCAAGTGAAACAGCAAATGTTGCTCATGAATGGAGAGAGATGGGAGAAATGACTGGGTGGTCAGCTTGTGCGTGATGGAAACTCATTAGATACTGTGCAGCCAAGAAGGCATTAGCATATTCATGTCCCTTTCCTATGGTGCTTCCTCCATCTCCATGTTTTCTGATGTCTACTTTTTCTCTCTTCTACCCCACTGTAGCCTCACCCCTAAAGGCTTCCCAAGGGGATGTGCTCTTTCCAAATGAGTTGTCTCCCCTTGTACTCTGTCTTCTTCTCTTCCTGATGAAAACAGTAGTTGTCTTGGCCTAAAGAGTAAATAAAATTCTCCCAGTGCACTGGATTTGAACGAGGTTTGGGATCAGGCTGTCAGGACTGTGGGCAGGAGCTGACAGGCAGAGGCAGGAGGGAGTGTGAGTCTATTGGCTGAAACACTGCAGAGTCTTTCTGGTGAGAATTGAAACCAGTTTGGCACGGAGACTCTGTGGGAAAGAGTTGATTGCTTTTGCCTTAGTGTCTTCCAGGGGTCAGCCTCCACTGCAGGACACTGTATCCATGTTTATGTCTCTTCCTGGAAAATGAGATTTGCCCTTTAATCTCTCATTTGATGTGGCATTCCTGAATAATCGCAGATTTAGTTTTTCTTTCCTCTCTTCACTGTTTTTAATGCAGACCTTATCCTCTTTGTGCGTATTATTTTATAATGTTTGAAGGAATTAAGCCATGGTTTGAGGGTTCAGGGGAGGTTTTCGCTGCTGTGAACAGCCTGTTCTCTGTGTGGCTGGAGAGCTGTAGTGTGCTGGTGGCAGCCAGAGGATTGCCTACAGATTGATGTGCTCTCCATCTTCTGGCCAAAGGGCAGAAGTACACTAATTGGGAAAGTGGGAGAAACCAGGATGTGTTCATAAATGTGTCTGAGAAACTCTCCAGGTTAATGATTGCTTTCAAGGGAAGGAAGCAAAGAACAGAACTGTTGAACCTCTGTCATTTATGAACATCTTTAGTTTGTCATACAGGCATCTCGGGGACATAGCTGGAAGCAGGGACTATCACCTGCCTGCTCATGGCAACTCATGTTCTCTGCACTGCAGAGATTGTGTGACAGGCTGCTCCTGCTTGGGCAAACTGTTGGGAAAATGCAGCAGACAGCACCGTGGTGTGGCAGCACGAGCTGCAAGACTGGGACAGGCTGAGGGAGATGGGCAGACTGGGACTATAATCTTTCAGGGCACCTGGGTGGCCTTCGTTTGCAAATTTAATTGCACCTGGAGATCTGCCTCTTCCTCCTTGTCATGTGGTACCAGGCAGCAAGAGGCTGCTGCTGAGCATCTTGCAGACCTGTGCTTGTGCTCTCCTCCCCAGCGGCACAGAAGAAGCTGATGGCAGCGCAGGCCCAGCTCTCCTCTTCCTCTGCGGCGGGGGCAGCCGAGCCGGCGGTGGAAACGCGCACCACAGCGACACAGATAACGAGGGAGCTGCTGCGGAGCAAGGGCATTGCGGGACTCTACAAGGGCCTGGGAGCCACACTGCTAAGGTAGGGTGGTGTGGGCTTGAACGCAGGGCACTGGTGTTCCCAGTCCCGAACTGGTAGCACCAGCCATCTGGGGTATGAGCCCACAAAGAAGGTGCTGGCTTCAGTGGGTGTGGGTTTGATTTGATTTGGTTTCCATGCATAGGTTTTGCACATTAAAGAAGAGAAGGTCAGACAAGTGAGGGAGGCTGCCTTTTTGTTCCTGGAAGGTTTGATTCTGCTTTTTGTGGGAGGTTTTTGCCTTCCCCATGGTCCTTATTTTTACAGTGCACAAAAGTTCGTGTGAACTAGCAAAACAAAACCATCAGCCTGAATCCCCAGTGTGAAATGAGTTCTGGCCCATGGAGCATTTTGGAGTCAAGGACTGGTGTCTGCTCTGACACTCTTTGCCTGGGCTATCACAGAGTGACTCTCCTCTAGCTTTAGCAAGGACAGAGCTAAAGCAACTCCCAGTGCAATGGAGGGCAGGATGCAAATCTCTTGTAATTAACAAAAGTGAACAAAATGATTGAATTCTGCATGTGTTGGGATCTTCAGTCTGAGAGTTGAAAAAAGGGGAGAGCCCATTGATTCTCCAGGCCTGCATTCCTCCTGTGGGCCTGTTGTCCTTAGTGCAGTGAGTTTTATCCCTGCTGAGTTTTGGCTCCTGTCTGCACTGCAATCGCAGAGCTGGGATGTCTGCATTGTGCTCATGGCTGTGGTGCCAATGTGTGATGCTTGCAGCCCTTCCTTTGCTCAGTTTTTTGGTGTCCCTCTCTGAGCTGTCTCTTCCTTGTTCTTCTTTCTTCCCTTTCCTCCCGCCCCACTGCAGGGATGTTCCATTCTCCATTGTTTACTTCCCGCTGTTTGCAAACCTGAACAAGCTGGGCCAGAAAGACCCCAGTGTCAAGGCTCCATTTTATGTGTCCTTCCTCTCTGGGTGCGTGGCTGGCAGTACGGCTGCAGTGGCTGTCAATCCTTGTGATGGTAAGTCCTGAGTAGCCTGTGGTGGTGATGGCCTGGTGCCAAGTGACAGGAGTCAGAGGCCCAGAGTGGACTAGGTGAGGAGAAGGGTGACTGCCAACGTTTTCACAGCATGAGGGCATAGGGCAGCACAGGAGGGGACCTCTGCTGTCTGAACTGCCTCCAGCTCAGATGGTGTGACATCAGCTGAGCTAAACTTTGGCCACAGACCACTTACATGCATGGTCATGAAAGAGAAAGCCTCAGATCTGTGGCCTTTTCTGCTCCACAGCATCTGCCCTAAATACCACCTTGTTTCTTTCCTGTGAAAAACACCAGAAAGTTACTCCTCTCCCCAGCATTGCACACGCTACAAGGTGTGAAGAAATGTAAGAGCGGAATTGTATATTTTAGATACTTCTTCCAGAAGGAGCGGAGCATTTGAAAATGAGTTCCCACTTCGCAGAAACATATCTGAATTTGGAAGTGTTTAAAGCTTAAGTCAGCCTTTGAAACCTTGATCACAGTGAGGGGAGGGGTTGGGTTTTGGGTGGCTGTACATTTCTTATACCTGTTTGTAAAGGAGTGGGCTTTCCCCATTCTTGCTGATAAATACACAAAAGTAGTCTGTGTTCCTGGTAATCTCATTTTGACTGTGTTTCAAAGATACTACCCTTGGGCTGGCTCTTGCCTGCCACACTCCCAGTGCTCACCAGTGTCCCTCCTCTCTTTTTCTCCCTAGTGATCAAAACACGGCTGCAGTCCTTGCAGAGAGGAGTAAATGAGGACACCTATTCGGGAATCCTGGACTGCACCAAGTAAGACTCCTCATGAAGGAGGCCATCCCATCAGGTGTATGACATCTGCTGCTGCCTGGTGCCAGGCAGGCAGTGCAGCTTTTAGACCCAACCAGCAGCTTCTGTTTCAGGTTCCCTCTGAACCTGTCTGTCTGTCCGTCCGTCCACCAATCCACCCATCCATCCAAATAGATGGATAAAGATATATATCCATATATATAGCTATATAAAAGAGAACTTCTTCCCATATTGAGCAAGATAAATACAGCATATATATTTGAATACCTATGTCCAAACACCAGTAGTCATAACACTGAGATTTTAGTTCTGCAAGGGGAGGCGGTGCTGTGGTTGCCTCTACCAAGGCCCTGTTTGAAAATCCTACAGTATTAAGTCTTGTATCCCTCCTGGGACTGCTCTGCACAACGTCTGCAAAAGTGCTGCCAGAGTGAGCTGTCCCCAGCTGCACTTTCCTCTGGTTCTGTGCTAAACTGTGGTCTGGCTGCTTCAAAACATGAGGGGACCTCTTCTTCTGTATTTCTGTCATAACCAGAGTCTCCTGCCATCTGGCTGTGTCCCATGCTGAGGGTGGAGCTGCCCCACTTTTGTATAGAGGGACCTCTTAATGCAAGCATAGGGTTGTCCTAGCTGTACCTCCAGGCACAGGCAGATGCTCCTGCTTCTGGGTCACATGTAGGGATGGAGCATGTTTCTGCATGGCCTTTGCAGAGCACGTGGCGAATGGTGTATGATCTGCTGTGGGGGCGGTGCCAGGTGACAGCGCTAGCCTGGATTTGCCTCTGGAGGGAGGCAGGAAGCCAAGGCATGGCCAGACGCTCTCCTGGCATGATGGAAAGGTGGGGTGGACACTTACCTGTCTCTGCCATTTCTCCCCAGGAAGATCTGGCAGAAGGAAGGGCCCACAGCCTTCTTCAAAGGGGCGTATTGCCGAGCACTGGTCATTGCTCCTCTCTTCGGCATTGCACAAGTTGTCTACTTCATCGGCATCGCAGAGTTCCTGTTGGACATGCTCCCCAAGCACAGGGCCTAGCCCTGGCGTGCTGGTGTGCCCCCCGCCCTCTGCAGCGCTGAATTCATCCCTGTGTTCATCAGCCGTGTCCATTATGTCAGAGCAACAGCACAAAGGGTTCGCGCAGGGACGCCGAAGGGACAGGGTCTCCAGATGAGCAAACATGGGGAGGGAGACAGTCCCTTCTCTGTCTTGGGCTGGAACCTGCCCCCTCCTGCTCCTTCCATGGACAATTCTTAATCATGACTATCTCTTTTTTTTAAATTTCCCCCCCTTTTCTTTTTAAATTGTCATTCTTAAGGACATTGGTAAGCACAGACTGGGCTTGCAGACCCAGAAGTCTCCTCTCAGCCTTGGGGAGAGAGGGGAAAGAAGTAACTTCAACCCTCATCCACCCCAGTTTCCCTCTTTCTTCCCAGAGCTGCCAGCTATCTGAGGAGGAGATGGAGGGGTAGCTGTGTCCCCTCAGCACCTCCTTAGCTTTGCTGAACTTGGGTCAAGAGTGGGCACTGCACAAAGGGGGCCTATCTCATTGCTGCTGGAGGCACGGTGAGGGGATTGCTGGATCTGGCAAGTTCCTTGGCCTGGAAACCTTCATTCCTCACTTCTCTCTTTTTGAAAATTAGTTGGACTTAAAAGAATGATGATTGTTACTATTGATTTTGTAATTATTTTATTTTAAAGCAAAGGGATGTCACTCCTAACTAGGTGTCACAGGCACATCTGGGTGAGGTGCAGAGATAAGATGTCTGCTCTGTAGGGAACATGTCTGTGGGATCACATGGATGTCCAAAGGTGCTTCCCTGCTTGGCTATGGGCAGGGAAGAGAATGGAACTTGGGATCAAGTTATTTTTGTTTGGGGGTGTTTTCTGGGGTGTTGGGTTGGGGGGAGGGAGGGGGAGGGGAGGGTTGCTTGTTTGGTTTTGGGGTTTTCTTTGGGGGGGTTGTTTCTTGTTTTGGGGTTTTTTTTTCTAATAAGGGGTTGTGGGGAGGCAAAACCAAACAACAAGAAACTACTTACATTCCTTCAACCTTCTCATCCCCAGGGGGATAAAGTGGTGGCTGCAGGTGAAGAGTAGCTGATCTAATTTTTTTGCAGCCTGAGTCCAGGTGTATGAAAGGAGGCACCTGTTCCACTTCTGTGGTGCCAAACCTCAGAGAGCCGCACTAGAATGCTGCTCCTGTGTGGTGAAAACACAAGGTCTGGTTGTGTTTTGGTGTTTGACTTGGGTGTGTTTGGAGCTGGCCAGTGTGGAAGAACCGGAGGGTTCCCCCCTTCCCTTCCCCCGCACACATCCTGATCAAGGAACTGTTTGCAGGTGCATGACCTGCAGGGCGAGGCCTGTGCGTCACAAAGAACTCATCACACCATTGGGGTGGTGATAGTTGTTGGGTGCCAGGGGGCAAATCCACACCTAAAACCTGCTCTGTCAAAGGGACACTGCCCCAGCTGATGTCATTTGTCAGAAGACTTCCTTGTTCAGTACTCTTTTGGGCTGTATAATTAATTCTACTTTAAATGACCTTAAGTGTGAGACCTACCAACCCAGTGTGATCTTCTCCATTATTTATTCCATTTGGTGCAATCCACCCAACTTTGGTGTTGAAATTAAACTGGTTGAATTTACTTTCATTCCTTCTTTTTGCTTTGTTCTCCAGGCGCTTGCTTGGTCTTTGTGTTTCAAATGTGTATTTAAATTAATTAAAAATCTGTTTTTAATGTTTAAAAGGAAACCACTTCTGTTTCAACATTCTTGGGTTAGGTTTTTGCAAAACCTGTATGTTGAGGGCCTTCTTCCTTAATGCATCCTTTTTCTCTTAAAGAAAGTTGTTCTATGGCTGATTTGTTACTTGTCACTTTGCATATGTGAATAATTTTTTTTCTTAATGACTTCTCTGTGTATCTGGGAAGGAATCTGTGCAAAGATGATGGTAGATGTCTGTGCTGTGTGTAGTGCTGTGATGCTGCTCTTGCTCTGGATTTCCCTTGGGTGGATTAAAAGATAAAGATTTATTTTATTTTTTTAAGGTGCCCTATTCCTTTCTGCTTTGTGATTTACAGGGAGAGTCCCCAAAACAGACTTTGCCAATAAAAAGTAGTGGGGTTTCAGCCTGTCCTGTCTCTAAGGATTGTCCCCTGAAGCAGGGTGACTTGTGGCTTCAGGGGTGTGTTGGTGTGCAGGTTTGGATTGTGGGGTTAAGATTGGAGGAAAATTTGGTGCAGGAAATGGCTAAGGTTCAGGGAAAGCTCTTCTTGTCCTTTGGGATGCTTTTTAAAACCTCTTTGTAAAACTAACTCTTCCTCCTGTCATCTTCCTCCATTTTGGAGCTGGTGACATAAATGGGGCTGGTTTTTAACTTCTTGGAGATCTCCCTTAGTCAACAGGACCTGGGGAGGTGGCAGGGGATAGTGACTGTGGCTGCAGGGGAGCCTCCCTTGCAGGCAGGGTCCTGCTTGCAAAACAAAAAAGTTTAAAATTTGAGAATTCCCATCAACTTAATTAATCATGTATTAACCGAAAACTCTTGGCATTGATTGCTGTATTGAGAAGTAAAAGTAAATAAATGCCTCTGCTCCCTTACCTGTGGGTGCCATTTCTCCCTGGGGTAGGAGCTGTCAGCCAGCACAGGATCAACTCCTTGTGCACCATTGTGGCCCCTCTGGCATTCCTCCACCCACCCAGGCCCTTTCCAGTCCTACCTTGTCCATGTCAGCCCAGTCCCTTGCTCCCACCCTGGCTCTGGCTGTTGCGTCTCCTGTTTGTTTTGGTTTCATGGTGTTCACTGCCCTTAAATACATTTTGCTGCAGCTGCTGTATACCCTGAACCTGGGTTCAGGTGCATGGGTCAGTTGTGGCTGATGCAATTTCCTCCAATGAAACAATGAAATTTCCTAAAACCCCCGGGGAGAAATTTCTATGAAGCAAACGGAAAGTTCCTGGCAAGTGATAGGGAAATTCCTGGAAAGCAAAGGGAGACCATCCTAGAAAGTTAAATAGCCTGAAAAACAAATGGGAAATTTTCTGCAAGACAATTTAGGAATTTCCTTGAGAGCACTAGGGGGAAGTCCTTGGAAGCAAAGGGGGAAATACCCTGGGAATTTGTAGAAAGCAAGGCGGGGACTTCCTAGAAGGCTAAAGAGGGGATAGTCTAGAAATAAAAGGAGGGAAATTGGAGGAAGCAAGGAGGAAATTTCTGCAAGTACCAGGGAAATTCCTGAAAAGTGAAAGTGACATTTGTCAAGAAAGTAACAGTATTATTTCCAATAGGGGAAATTTCCCAGAAAGTGAAGGAGGAATTGGTGGAAAGCAAAAGGGGAATTGTCGGGAGAGGAAGAATGATATTACATGGGAAATAATTTTGTGCTTCCCAGGGATTGTCATGGGAAAGTTTCTTAGGAAAGCAGTGGAGATCCTCTAAGCAGAGGGGAAAATCCTAGAAAGCAATGGAGGAGTCTTGAGAGCAACAAGGACTTTTCCCAGGAAGCAAGCAAAGTGACTGGGAAATTTCCTGGAAAGTAGTGGGGGTCTTTTAGGAAGGAAGTGGAAAACAGAAGGCAATGTTCTGGGAAAACGTAGTAGTGGCTAGTAAGCAGTAGGGAGAAGTTCCTGGAACGAAGAGGAAATTTCCTCAAAAACGAGCAGCACAGCGGGAAAGAGGCGCCAGCCCCGGGCTTCAGCCCCACAGCCCGCCTCTGGCCCCTGGGGTAATGAACTCGAAAAACATCTCAGGGGATTTGGGTGGTTTTTGCTGCTCCCTGGAGAGCTCCGAGCTCTGGGAAGAGCCGAGAGGGCGCTGGGGCTGCCCTTGACCTGCCCCCGTCATGGTTATGGATGGGCTGACTCGCCTTTGCTTCACTGCCGAGCGCTGCCCTCCGGACCTTGGCCTTTACGGCTTTTTATTATCTCACAGCACGGCCTGGGAGACAAGACCGAGACAAGAAGGGTTAAAATAAACAACTGAGAAAGGCCCGGGTACTCCAGCCCTGTGCCTGGGCGCGCGCTCCGGGAAGCCCCGGGAATCCCCAGCGGGAGAGGGGACGGGGACTGCTGAGCCCCAGCGCTCCGGGTGCCCCAAGCTTACGTTTTAAGTCCGGTTAATTTATTTTAATTATTATTATTCTGGGGAAGGGGTTGCGCGGGGCTGCGCAGCAGCATCCCCGAGGCTGGGCTAGAGCATCCCCCGGGCACCCTGGGAGCGGCGGGACACAAACCCCCCCCCCCCCGTAGCGGGAGCGGCGACACTTTCAGTTTCGGAAGGGACACGTGATTTCCAGGAAAACGGGAGTAGGCGGATAAAGGACCGGGCGAGAAGCGGCCGCCCCCCGCGCAG